>NC_137462.1:244580454-245180454 GCF_964235325.1 Thermobia domestica
AGATGAAAATCAACACTTTTCGGAAATCTGTATATTAATTGATGCTTATCACCAATTGTACTACTTATTGTGGAGGTATACTTCAAATTATAATGTGTACTCCCTAGCATTACAGTCTACGATGTGCTACTGTTGCTTAGACTGCTTTTATTGAATGGTGTGTAGTCAGCACATCCGTTGCCACACCAGTTATTTCTAGCTTTCTTGATCGAATCGATTCACGAAGTTGGAAAAAAAAAATTATGTGCACGCGTTTGGTGTGCGGGTTCATGAGTTAGCCCTGCTACTTGAGGCGATCGCACAGCGTATTTATTGCTCATGCGTACGCTTGGAATACGCTGACCATGTATTTAAATGTAGGTGGCTAATCTCAAACGCGAAAGCAATAAAAACGCGGAGGAAACGTCAGCTCGAGCGTATTTGATGCACTTCGGAACAATAGACCGCCTGCTGTTTAAAAGATTTCAAAAGGAAGGACAAAAAGGAAAGACGTGTTGCCAGGCAAGGGGATTGTAGCAAGAAACACCTGCTTGCAAGATGCTTTGTGCAGAGTATTGGAACTCTGCTAGTATAGACCAGAGATGGAGTGGGTCAGTGGGTCGGTGGGTCAAGTTTTCTGAGTGGGTCAGTGGATCGTGGGTCAATAGCATGTGGCCCACAGTGACCCACCATCCACCATGACCCACTGAGACCCACCACCTACCATGACCCACTACGACCCACCGACTCAGTATGATCTACCGACCCTCTCTGCTCACTGCATTGTAGAGAGTATCTTCTGAAGACTGGTAAATTTGCCTCCGTTTTACTTTCAAGACCTTCATTTCCTTTTCTTTTCCACTTGTTTCAGTCTACTTACCTGAGGTGAGTATATCTAACCAAGTGAAAAAAGAACTTCAGGCACTTTGGATATTGATATTTTTAATAGTAATAATAGCAATAGGACTTACACTACAACTTGGCTTTCGAGACCTGTGGGTTTTTAGAGCTAACTACTGGAAAAAATACATTTTTGAATCACTGTAATATATAAATTATTTATAAAAAATTGAATGTAACTATGTGTGCCTGATCATCACGGTCAAATTGCAAAGTCAAATGAAATTACTTTTGGTATATAGTTAGGCCTTAATCCAAATTGGGATGTTATATTGCTTTTATTATAATGCATAATATCCTAAGGAGATAGTGAGGATCCGAATTTTTGCGGAAAAAAAAAATGAGTATCTCGCAAGCCGTTAAACTTGCGGAGCTGAAATTTAGTGTATTAACTCTTTATTGAAAATAAACAGAATGTGTCCTAGTATTTTTTTAAATTCTCCTTTATGTGGGGGGGCACTTTCTATATATGGAAAATTGGTAGTGAGTTGGTTTGTAAAAATGATCGAAAACGATCGATGTTATTTAAGCAAAAATCAGAAACAAAAAAACACAGTGCTTGGCTCCATATATCCATTGGTTTCTGCTATAATAATTGCTGAAGCTTATGTTTATTATATGGAGCGCTCACAGCACAGGGCAATCAACCCATAAGGTTGTGAGAAAAATAGGCATAAAATTTGTACTGTACGCTTAATTACACGGAAATTTGAAGTTTGGATTGTAGGCATAATTGTATGGAAAATTTTACACTTTTTTTCCCTTTTACGTTGGTCTACCTACTTTGATTTGGAACTTTGAAATTTCATCCTTTTTTCCACTGAAAGTATTGATAATTCAACAAGGAAATAATTATACTATGGTAATTTAATTGAAATTCATCGTAATTTGACACGTGGCAAACAGTAGCGTGGTAATTGAAGCTGAAGAAGGAAGGAAATTCCCATTCACCTCTAAATACTTTCCAGAAACCTCGTTCGCTTTCGCTTTCTAGACGGGGAGGGAACTTGGTAATGGTATCAAACCTTCATGTGTAATTACAAAAAATAAATTTATAAACAAATAAGAAATCATCAGTTTATCAGGTTTTAATTGATAATTTATTCACAAGATTCCCTATCAAAGGCGTGGTAGATGAAGTTTCTGTTCTACATGGGTCGACATTGCCAACTGACATGGTCGATGTGGAAAAGATGTTGTATGGTGATAGAGAGATGATACTTCCTTGCTGAGTATTTCAAAACTGACCAAGAAAAATTCTTATCAGACTTAAGTCTAACAAGTAGATTGTCGATGAGAAGTTGCAGAAATTGGGTAGAAGTATTATCAATTTCCACGACAGAGTACGAACGGGGATTTCCCCTTATGAATTTACAGATGACTGATATTAGAAATAGATTAAGTGCTCAAACATTGTCTAACTTGTTGTTAATCAATGTTAATGGCCCAACGCTAGACAAGCTCAAACTAGACGAGCTAGTTATTTCTTGGCTGAAGGATGGACATCATTCTACTGCGGATGATTTACCGCCAAAAAGTTACCAACAGGAAATAAATCCGATTTCAAATTTGTTTTAAGGTGGAAAATTACGAGTTACGGAAAATTTACACTTGTATTACTAATGGCTTATTTGCATTATTCAACTTTGTACCTACTTTTTAGTAAGTCTCTTCTTTGCTTTAGGTAAAGTACTTTGGAATAAATATTCATAATATTTGCAATTATGCATACTTGTAACTTAAATTTAACGTGGTGTTTTAGTGATTACATAAATTACAATTATGAGCATACTTTATGGAGATGCTCTCACATAGGGTACCCGAGCACCTTTATACCCTATGAACAACTGATTTTTCAAGTCTTTTGTGAGAAAAATACTGTGAACTGAGAAACCATAACCTTTTCCATATTGTACAGGGGTATTTTCCTGCGAATAGAAGTTTCTTGTGAATGCGTTCAGAAATTAATACTTGCAAGAATACTCTCTTAGTACAAGTATATTTTCTAAGGTTTCAGGCGCACACTAATTTCCCCCCACCTCGAACTGTTTCAATTTCCTCACTGACAAACACTTTACATTTTATATCATAAAGGTCAGACCCACCGTTATTGTAACAGAGTGGTGCTTGAGCGATTGACTAGAAATTCAAATTCCGATTAGTGACAATTTCACAGTCTTGTTTTATTACAAGTGTAAACTCTTTAGTCAGTTCCGAAGAGGCCGTGGATCGTGTTCTGAGTTGATGATGATGGATTTTGGCGAGTCAGAGTAGGTCAAAGTGGATGAGAGTGGTTCATGGTGGGTGGTGGGTCAGAGTGGGTCGCCGTGGGTGGTGGGTCATGGTGGGTTACAGTAGGTCACGGTGGGTGGTGGGTCAGAGTGGGTCATGGTGGTGGTGGGTCAGTGGGTCGTGGGTCACGGTGAGTCGTGGGTCAAGTTTTCATTGACCCACGCCAACTCGGGATAGACCTGGACCTGGCAAAAAGACCCGGAAACCCTGACTGGCTCACAGTATGATTTATAACTCTGGTGAAAGTAAAATTACTGAATAGCCAGCTTGGCCGCGTTCGCTACAGGGGGTAACGTATCAAAAACGCTTTCTCAAATAGCCACTCTGTTACGCATGGATTCCCGGCGTGAGAACCTTGAAATTTGAACACATTCCACCTTATATTGTAGACCCGCGCCTTATAAGTCTCGTTGTTGAAAACGGACGCCAAACTTTAAGCAACCAATTCAGTGCTTTCATTTAGGGTTGTCAATTTTTGAAAAATTGAAATACCCGACACCCTCCCGGAGTACGTATACTCTAAGATTGTGACATCATTGCTCGTCAAGAATGTGAAGAACCTGAAAGTGGTTACTTCACACAAAATAAAGATTCGGAGGATCGAATTTAATAACTTTAGTTACTTTTGAAGAATTTATTAAAGTTACTTATTACAGTTTTGGTTGAGTCGGCACATATACAGGGTGTTAATGAACTATACCGACAAAGAGGTGATTCATCACATCAAAATAAGTGAAAAAGTTCATATAGGGAAAAGTGCATAGTTTCAGAGCTAGGGCCGTCCGAAATCGCGAAAAAGCTAGATTTCAACACGCCCTATTTCGAATTCGATAAACTAAGGATGGTGGTAGTTATTAGCGTAAAAAGAGTCATGCAAACACAATCCAAAAAATGCATATTTCATCAATATTCAATAGGTGTACAGAGTCTTCCCTGCAGGATGTAATTCCCAGACATGCCGTCAACCGAATTTTGAGATGTGCTCTAACTTTATGATTGGTCCAAAATAGGCAAATGATAAGTTTTAATAGCAGTGAACACGAAACCCTTTGGCTGGATGTGGGAGGTGTTAAGGACCGTTAACAGGACGGCCTTCCGTATTCGAGAGAAAGCGTACTGCGATGTTCTCTTTCACGCTTATAAGTACGCTTATAAATAAATAAATAAATAAATAAATAAATAAATAAACGTGAAATATACCGTGACGAATTACATTGTAGCACACGTTATTCCGAATACAAAATCCGTAGAGCTGCCGGTTCCTAAAACTTCCGACTTCCCTTCGAGGCATTGAGTGTCCACTGCTGTTTAGGCTTACATCTTGCCTACTTTGGACTCACCTTGTAATCAGGGCATATCTGAAAACACAGAGCATATCTGAGAATAGCACCTTGTAGAGAATACCCTGCACACCTATTGAACATTGATGAAATATGCATTTTGGATTCTGTATGCATGATTTCCCTTACGTTCATAAGGACCACATCATCCACAGTTTCTCGAATTCGAAATAGGGCCTGTTCAAATTTAGCTTTTTCGCAATTTTGAACAGCCCTAGCTCTGAAACTACGCACTTTTCCCCATAGGTTCATATGAACTTTTTCTCTTATTTTGATGAGAGGAATCACCTCTTTCAGTTTGTCGGTATAGTTCATTAACACCCTGTATTTTCTATAGCCTACCATCAATAATTCATGGGATTTAAAACAGAAAAGCAAATATTATTAGCAATATAATTATGGCATGCACAAAATAGAACTTGAAAAATAAGCCTTTCTAGCTTTACTCGGGCTGGTAATGTCCCGTAGTGCCTACATACGTTTACTGGATCTGGATGTATTATTTAATTGGAAGATGTAGCTGAGGATGAAGCACTGCTAGCTGCGCTCTTGAAAATGTACTTTTGTTGACCTTTAGCAGTTTTGGTATGTTCAGTAAACTTTCTTGCCTTCAACTCTCAAATTCCCACACAACAGGTCGATATCAAAGCGAATTATAAGCTCTGCTTTAACCATGTTCAACAAACGATTCCTTCTATCACTCCAAAATAATATGAATAAAACAGAACAGGACTAGTAAGGGGGAAAGTTACCGGACATTTAACGTCCGGTTTTGAGGTCGTACCGGACAAGGAGGTCAAAAACTGACCTTTCCGGTAAAATACCGGACGATTGGCAACACTACCCTCATTGGATATCGAACCACATGCACTACTAAAACAATGCGCCCTCAATTATTCTACTGAACAGATTCTACATTTTCTTTTAAAGAAATTTCTTCAGCACCTCATGCTTTACATAAGCTACTTTCACAATCTTCACTGTGATAACGAACCAACTATTAAGATGATGGGTTTCATTGCACACTGCAATAGCCATAAATCCACCAATATATCTCATACGTCAACGGTCATTTAAAAGATGCTACGAATGCCAACCGAGAACAAAGACAAGATTCCTTGGCATTGCTTCATCTACGCGACAGAAGTCTATAACAAAATATACGAGATCACTGTATTTCCTAATTTATACGTGACCATTATTGGAAACTATGTTAATTTTGTTTATGAATTATACAGAAAAAAAATTACATGTGAAATTTTGATACATTTTTATATTTAAATGTCATGTAGTTTGGCTCATTATTATTATTATTATTATTATTATTATTATTATTATTATTATTATTATTGCTGGTAGTTTTCCGCACACTATGTATTTTGGAAACTGATTGAGTATATGCAAATTATACGGTACACACACTATTATTTCGGCTAAAGATTTTAGAACTGATTATTTGTAGTAACACTGTTCAAGAAAGATTTTGAGGAAAAATTACTAGTTTTATAGGCCGATGTATTTTTGTACGGTCAGCCCGAATCTAATGAGAACTTTTCCATCACCCACATTATGTATTTCGTAGAGTATCTGATAAATTAATCTTGATTTTAACAGACTACTTTTGAATTTGTACAAATAATAAAGACCCTACCGAAACTTTTCTTCCTTTAATACTGTAGATAGTTTTTGTAAAAGACATTCATGAACTTAAACAAAAAGCAAATAATCCAGGATCTAATTTTCTTTGAAAATATTGGTCCTGGGAATGTGATATTAAAAATTACACTAAACGTAAAAGAATCAAGTTTGCAATATCATTGAACAAAATCATGAAGCATCTATAAAAGAAATCCCTTCACTTTAATCAAACTAAATGCATTTAACTTCAGAATAATAGATTGAGCTTTTTAAAAAGCTTTTTTTTTTTTAAAATGACTTTTTGAAGAAAAATATTTATAGCTGCCGTTTGTTAATTTACCAGAAAGACTAATCAGAGGATATGACAATTTGTCAATCGCATGACGGTTTATGAAACCAATATTAGTGATGTCTTGTGTTATAGATAAAACCATTAGATAACCTGTCCTAATTTGGCGAGATTAACCAGGAATTCTACGCCTCGTCCCGGAGGAAGTTTTTCTTTTCTTCATCGGGAGAGTTAAAAGCATTATTTTTTAGCAGAACTGAAATTGTTAATCTTTTCTATCTCAGTAAGCAGGACCCTGAACAATTTTTCAGTGGAATACAGGGTTTTCATAAAGTCTAGACGGATTTAATTCGCTTATAATTTACATAAAAATGCTCATATTGAAATCAAATAAAGTGCAAACGGTAGCGGAAGGGTTAAAATTTTTACCTGTAATCTGCACCAGCTCAGTTCATTCACCGCCACACCTCCAACTGGGCGTCATTTACGTCCACACATTCGCGTAGGCGGCGTTGGAATCCCTCACCCTGCTCACTGTTGCAGGCGATGTTGGCGGCTTCCCACTTCGAGGACGGTCCAGGACGCTTCCTGTCTCCAAGAACTTAGCATGCCACTTTCGGATTGCACTCAATCGGTGCCGGCTTTCTGAACTCTTTGGTGAACTTTCGACACACCAGAATTGGTGATTTTAGCTCTGCGTACCACAGAACACATTGCGCTTTCTCTTTCACCGACGCCATCTTTGATACGGTAAAAAAAATAGTCTTCTCAGAGGAGTTTTTCATTTATTTATTTCTTTAAAAGACACACACACAGCTTACAACTTACTTTTAACAGTCAACATTGAAACAACAATGAAAACAACAATGGATGGAATTTGGTAAGAAACTGACCCTTGCCCTCCCTCTCCCTCTCTCAACGTGTTCAAAGTTGCCGCTTATCTAACAGTGTTGCCAACTAAAAATTTAATCCTTCCGCTACCGTTTGCACTTTATTTGATTTCATTATGAGCATTTTTATGAAAATTATAAGCAAATTAAATCCGTCCAGACTTTTTGAAAACCCTGTATGTAATAACTAAAATTAAAAGTGTGTGTGTGTGTGTGTTTGTGATTGAGACTAATACTTTTGCGAAATTCAATATTTTTTCATAGAAGTATGTCTCATATAGTTGTGCTGTGAAAATGGAAATCACAGACCTGAGCGCTACAAAAATGTCAATAACAATGAAACTAATTATGTAATGTTTAGCTATCTAGCTTTACAGTTTAATTTGTAAATTTTTTTTTTTTTTTTTTTTTTTTTTGTAAACTATCGTCTAATATTTGTCCCGGAGTGGGTCAAAGCCATAGTTGGAAACCCAAGTAACAAAAGCATTCGTGAATATTTCGATATTTTGTTTGTACTAATTTATCATTTCATTTGCGGTGGCTCAGTGGTAGAGCGTTCACCTCTGGTGCATGGAGTTCCGGTTCAATCACAGCTCGCGCCGTGTGGACTTTGTGGTGGATAAACACCATGTGCGTAGACTTCAAGATTATCCCGTTTCCTCCCACTTTCTTAATTCCACCATTTTATTCATTTCTCATCACCACCTTCTCTTTTAGCCTACCCAGCATAATCGTGGGACGTAAAACTCAGATTTCATTTCATTTTAATCATTTCATTTAGATTATCAGAATAACAAATCCCATTGCCATTGGAGGTTAGATGTATGCAGAATTTGACTCAAACAGAAAGGGCAAACAATAAAATATTGCAGAGAAAGATACAACAGATACGAGAACTTTACTGTACACAAATTCTATTTTCCTTTATAATCAGTACCTATTCTCGTATTCTTGATTTCACAATTAATTCAGAAAAATAATGTTCGCGAATTTCTGACTTTTTAAAGCATTAACGTTACGTGCATTACTTAGTACACAATTACAAAAGATTACTTGGAATTTGTAATTATTGTTGCACAAGTTATTGTTCTGAGCCTCCCTTTGGAGGCTACGCCCAGAACGCACGAGAACTAAAAACCTTAAAAAGAGTTCCGCAACGTCGACGCCCACCTCAAAGGGACAATAGATCTACTTGTTTTAAATGATGGTAAATAATGTTATTAATTCCATTTAGAATGACGCACGCCAGTCACGTTACGTTACCACAGTCATCATATTTTTCAACTTTTCTCCAACGCACGGCAACAATTACACTACGCAGTAAAAATAAAAACACTGATTTTGTTGCACGAAAACCTACTGACCAATAAACTTGAAAAAGTTCCTTAAATCTAACCTTGAAATATTTGAAGAATCCACATTTTAATATTTTATAATAATCATTTGTACTCAATGTAGCAATGAATGTAGGAAAATCTCATACTGGGAAAAGCTTTAACACTGGCCCGAAAACAGTCAGGATGACCGAAAAACAGTCAGAATGACCGAAAAACAGAATGACTGGTCTGAAAAAGCTTTTACACTTTTTCGACCGAGTGCCTTCGTGGTAAATCGAACCCAGGACCGCGCGCGCCAAAGGCGAGAACGTTAGCGAATACGCTATGTACCGACATGTCTGGACACCATTAAAGGAAGTATTGGGAACGAAGGAAAGATTTCAAAGGATGTTAGTCTGTATCCAATGAGATCTGCAAAGTAATGTAAATATCTTGTGTGAAAAAGGATTTGATTTGATTGGTTGGTTGACTTGAAATTTAACGTCCCTTTCAGCAATGAGGCTAAATGAGACTTATTCCTACAGCTTAATGTCAGATCCGAACCACATGAGCTCCTGTCAGAAATCGAAACCTAGTCTCCTGTGCTGAACACATTTAATGCCAGAAATATTGTACTATGCTTTATAAAAGTAAGATAATGAAACGTTCTACTTTATTATTAAATTAGCAGAATACCAGCCCTTCGCACGGGGAGAATACGTTTCATTTTGTACGTAAAGGAGTTAATTTGGATTTAAACGACATCGGAAGTGTCACTGCTCGTCTCAGCGACCCCGAAAACTGGATTCGACACTAATATAAATCATTTTCGATCATTTGTATATTATACAGGATGATTCTTTATAGGGTTTACAACTTCAATCAGTTATAATTCTTTATTGGAACCACATATAACTTTGTTTATACGTCATTATACTGCAAAACACTTCAAGTTTTTTGTGACAAATCCATTATGGCTCAATATGTGCACCTGCGGTCATTCTGGACACATCCCAACGAAAGTCGATTTCCTGCCAAACAGTAGCCAGCATTTCGGAGGTATCGTCTGCGATGGCTGTTGTGATGCGATGTTTCAGTTCATTAACTTTATCAGGTAGGGGAGGTGTCCCTTATCCTTCACAACCCCCACAGAAAGAAGTCAAGTGGCGTATAATCTGGAGACCGTGGCGGCCAGGCAATTGGTCCACCACGACCTATCCACTTATCTGGGAAACGCTGATTAAGAAATTCCCTTACCTCTATCAGGTAGTGCGGCGGGCCGAGACCCTGTTGCTACCATAAGCGGCCATCTTCATCTAACTACGGAACAAGGAAGTTATGAAGCATATCAATATAGGCGATGTCGGTGATGGTGCTCTCAGCAAAGAAGGATCTATACACATTTGCCCTGGAAACAGCGCAAAACAGTTCAAGTTGGGACTGTAACGAAGTAGCTCCACGTGTGCATGTGGATTTTCCGTGCCCCAAATACGACAACTGTTTGTGTTGACTCGACCGGAAAGGTGAAAAGTTGATTCGTCACTGAATTGTTCAAGAATGACTCGTTACCACTAATGGGATCCAACATGGTAACACATAATTCATGTCGGGTATGTTTATCTGCTTCACTCAATGCTTGAACCAAGGAGAGTCTATATGGCTTCATGGACAAAAACGTCTACGCAACACACGCCAAACAGTGGTCTGAGGGATACCAGTTTCTTGTGATGCACGTCGTGTAGATTTTCGAGAACTGCGGACAAAACTCTGGCTAACTGCTTCCATCACATCGTCAGTCACGGGTGAGCGCCCTGGAACCTTTTTGTGTCACACAGAACAACCTGTTTCAATAAATGTCTGGTGCCATTTGTACACTGTTAGTCTGCTGGGTGGTTCCTTGTCGCATTGTGTGGGAAACTTACGCTGTACACGCATTGTTGACTGTTCCTTCAAACCTAAACACGTATTTAGCTCTTTCCGCACCAGTGAAAGTCTCCATTTTCAACGACTGACCGGTGGCGCCGCGTACGGTCAACTCCGCAACTACTCACTACGTGAGTCAAACGAAGTGTTTCCAGTAAGTATAGGGTCAATCTATATGCAAAGTGATCAAGAGAAATTGCCGCTCGACCATTTCAAAATAATAATAATTTTTTCACGAATGTATCCTATATCAGGGTACTTCAAAACTACAATTATTTATTTTTTACAACATCGCATGGCGACACAGCGGCTGCCGCCATTTTACATTTTTTCGATTTTAGGCGTTTACGTTGTTTTGAATATCTCAGTATGTATTTGTCCTAACAAATTTAAAATTGCTGGACGTCTCCAACTCGTGCAGAGCTAAAACTTTGATCTCTTAACATTTTTGCCTAAAACTGCTTGAAGAGAGTGAAATCAGGGTCTACAGTAGCAACATTTTTGGACATTGAAAACATGTTTGGGAAGAGGAAACAACTGCTGTAGAGGTCTGAATTTGTGTGTGCATGTAGTCCAGGGACATACGTAAGTTGATACACAAAAATTTACAGACCTGTAGCTGCTCCCAAAGGCCCGGAAAAAAAAAAAAAAAAGTTGGGAAATTATGCCAATTTAGCATGTTTCACTGTCCAATATTTCTAATGGAACTGGATTTTTAAAAAAATCTGAAATTTTGGGAATAGTTGCTCCCTTAGTATACCATAACACACAACAAAGCACGTTTTGTGTTTTTGAGCAGAAGGGGGTCAAAGTATTAAGGAATAACGTCATATTCTAGGTGTTTTGTTCATAAATTCAACTGGAAATTTGTTGTGAAGTAAAATGAAGTAGGGTGAATGATTAGTCCAGTCAAGGCTCTCAAGCTCGTTTCTTTCCTCTAATTGTAACACTGTCTTATCACACCCACAGCAACACTGGTGAAGAATGCCGCTATCAGCAGAAGGCGAGGAAAGTCAAAATGCACACTTAACCAAAAAAAAAAAAAAAAAAGTAGCCGTAAGTACTCCTTGCTCTTGCTGCTTCCTGCTTGCTATATGAATGATATTCAATCATGTTTATTCTCGACTGTCAACTCATGCAAGAGACTGTTGTCCTTTCGTTTGATCTACATCCCGTAGTCAGTGTTCACAGCGAGTAAGTGTTCACTGACTTGGTTTTCCTAAGAACCAGTGGCGACTCGAGTCCTTCGACAAAGAAGTCACATCGGTAATTTTGAAACTGGATTTGCAATCTATCACTTGGCGCAAAATCATCCTCTAGTTTTGGGTCCTCCAGTGTTTTACTTTGAAGGCATGCTCTAAATTATGATATTAGGTACAAATATTGCAAATTACTTTCAAATTAATGTTATAATTGTTTTGTGTTTTTTCTTTCAAAGTAGATTAATCATGTATTGAATACTTTCTCTTCGCAGTTAAATTTCTAAAAACTCTGGAAAATGTTCTATAAATGATTTGCAGTTAGGTAATGGTGGAGCTTTCAAAACATTCTAACAAGCGTAACTTTCTTTTCCTCATTCGTAAATCAAGCTCTAGTGGCATTGTTTTGGGCTGCAATCCCACTTTTATAACTAAATTTCAATTAATACACTAGTTGAAGTTCTGATGTCAGAGAAAACCTTGTATTGTTATTTAAAATTATATTAACTTTCTGATAACATTGACATTTACAGGAATTCATATTCATTGGTGTGTAAATCTCACAGGTAATAATTAATATAGAAAATCGTAAGTATTACACGAAATAAAGAAACTAAAATAAAAATTAAAAAAATATTGCAGGAAAAATTTGCCCCTGTATAATCATATATCGAATATGCATGTCTTCCCTAAAGAATGATTTAACTTCACTTTAAATATTTCAATCAGCACAAAGAATTAAAGCTATTCAGAAAGAGAACAGCAATTAAATGTAACATTATTCAACGTATTTCTTCAATTGAATTGTCTCAATAAAATTATCCTAGTTTATGTCCCGCGGTACTGCGCTTTAAGCTAAAGGAGACTGATGGAGTAATAAAAATGAATTATGGAATAATTAGTGAAATGAAAATGCAGGAGGAAACGGGAGAACCTGAGAAAATCCATGAATAAATGCTGTCCATCACGAACTCGCGTAGGCGAGGATCAAACCAGGAACCCGAGCAGCAGAGATGAGTATCACCGAATCATCGTGCCCCTCTCTCAAATGATTCAGTTACATATCCATTAAGAATGTAATTTGAAACTGATACAAAACTAAGTACAAGTAAAAAGTTAACTAGCTTCGTTCATCGCATATTTATTTACTTCTAAAATAGAGATACGTTGAAATTTTCATGATGCATTGAAACACGTACGCACTCAATTCAGTTTCTAAGGATTAGGATTAGGAATTAGATTTCTGGGCTGTCCACATCTAAGGTCATTTAGCCCGTCACGTATATGAGGGATGACGACACTCGGCGAGCACACTATCCGATGAAAGGAAATTGAGTTTTACGTCTTACGTTTATGCCGGTTAGGCTAAAGGACACTGTGAAGATGAGTAATGAATGAAATGGTGGAATGAAGAAAGTGGAAGGAAACGGAAGAACCCCGACAAAACCCACGCACACGGTGTTTGTCCACCACAAAGTTCACTTGGCGGGGACTGAGATCGAACCCGGGACCTCAAGCATTAGAGGTGAACGCTCTACCATTGAGCCACCGCGGCCCTATCCGATGAAAGGGAAGGAAGAAAGCGGTCTGGGATCATTATGTTAGGTACCATCCCGGCATTTGCCTGGTATGAGTGAGGGAAACCCAGGAAAAATCTCACTCAAGATGGCTGGGCTGAAAAAGCTGTTACACTTTTTTGATCGAGTATCCCGACAGGGAATCGAACTACGCCACGCAGGGCCACTAGATAGTTTCTAAAACAAATGAGTGATTCATTTGACCATTCATTTTCAGAGTCAAGACGTAAATATTATATAGAATCTATTCTTAGTAACCATGCCGAAAACGCGTTAGCAACCATATAAGCAGGATAAAGGTTTAAAATATGCACGAAGAAACTTAACCCTAACAAGGACCGAATTTGCTGACCCCTACGAGTGTTGCCCGCCTTAAACCTACCCCACATGACAACAATTGTCTATATTGTTGTCGTTTATACTGATTTTAGCAAGGCATTTGACGTCGTTGATCATGATTTCTTGCTACTGAAAGTAGTATCTCTGAACTTTTCGAAACAAGCAATGGAGTATTTTGTATCATACTTGCATAACCGAAAACAATATGTTTCATACAAAGGATTTGTTACTGAAAAATTTAATACTCTATCAGGAGTCCCTCAAGGATCTAATCTAGGTCCTCTGTTTTTTTCTTTCTTGTTATTAATGATATTCCTCTATGTATTAAAACTTCTCAAATTATTCTTTTTGCCGACGATCTCAAATTGTACTCCAAAGTAAGTTCAATTGATGACTGCGCGAAACTTCAACAAGATCTAGACAGTATTCAAATGTGGTGTGATAAGAATAAATTAGTCCTCAATGTTTCCAAATGTAAATCTGTATCTTCCACGAGGAAAGAAAATCAAATTAACTTGACGTATACAATAAGTGGCACTTCCTTGTCTACCCCAAATACTATCAAAGATCTAGGAGTTATATTTGATAGCAAATTAACCTTTACTCCACACATTGACGCGATAACGAGTAGTGCATATAGAAACCTAGGTTTAATTTATACGATAGGACAGGATTTCTGCAAACAATCAACATTTATAAGGTTATATTTTTCATATATGAGGTCAAAATTAGAATACTGTTGTACTGTTTGGACACCAAATGTCACTAAATACACTGATGCAATATAAAATATACAATTTAAATTCTTAAAAATGCTTGCATACAAGAAAACCGGTTTCTATCCAAAGTATATCTCCTATGAAGATTTGGTAAGGAATTTTAATTTTCAAACATTAGAAAAAAGGAGATGTGTTTTTGATTTATTGTTCTTACATAAATTATTAAATGGTAAAATTGATTGTCCAGAATTAGTTTCAGAAGCATTATTACATGTCCCAACAGGTAAGACTAGAACAGCAAACGCTGGGACATTCTATTGTAGAAAACCAAGAACAAAAATATTACCTAAGTCTCCTCTGTGGAGAATGTGTGCTTCATATAATGAAATGATTAGATTTCATGTAATAGATGTGTTTAGTATGTCAGAGAACAAGTTCAAAAGAATTATCATGCGATAACTTATGTATAATTAGATAACGTATATTTGTGTATGTATAATAGTGTATGCTAAATAATTCTGTATACGACACTATAACTGGGCATTAAGCCTGTTGTGTTGTCCTTATGAAATAAATAAATATTCTCCACTTCTTTTATAATTGGAGGATTACTTTATAAAGATTACAAGTTTAACACACATTTGTTTGGATTCGACAGTAACAGTTCATTCGTAAGTTAATCTAAAATGTGGGCCTAGTTCAAGAATATTCATTCCCTAAATGAGTATATATATATATATATATATATATATATATATATATATATATATATATATATATATATATATATATATATATATATATATATATATATATACAGGGTGGTTCAGTAATGTTGGACAGCCCTGAATAAATCGAAAACCAGAAGAGATATTAGCAAGAGTTTGGTGGATCCAGATACTTGTGGAAGGGGGACGTCTTTTGAGGTACCACACAATGTTACCAGGTCAACAGTGTTGCCAGCTCAGTACAAAGTTGTATTTTTTTAAATGGAACATATAGAAGTTTATGCCATCAAAAGAATTAGTACAGATTGTGAATACCAACAAGCGAAACCGCACCTGTCAATGTTGCCAAATAAGGAAGTTATAAAGCTTCAAAGATCAAGAAATTAAAGTGTCCATAGAGCAAAACTAGCAAAAAGGCAAGAAAAATAATACTACGGAATGAAAAGGAGTAACTGAAAGAGTAAACCAAAGAACGCACAACATCCAGTGAGTAACAGGGTTGCCACAGTAAAGGGGGAAAAAATTGAAAATTTTGCAGTTGCTATAGGAGGAAAAGTGCCCATATGACATAATGCTGGAAACACCATAGAAAGTCTATGTAAGATTCAGGAATCCTAATAGCGTTTGTTCGAAAGCGATATCTCTAACCGTTTTCGAGATACACCAAAGGTGTGCGGGGTTTGCAACACTGCATAATTGATTTGACGATTAGACCCGTGTAGTTCTTACGTTTTGTTGGGCGTATCATTTTCATTACTCGTTCCTGTAGTTTGGAGGGCGAGGGAATTATTATGCAGTGTTGCAAACTCCGCACACCTTTAGTGTATCTCGGAAACTGTTAGAGATATTGATTTCGAACAAACGCTATTAGGATTTCTGAATTTTACATGAACTTTCTATGGTGTTTCCAGCATTATGTCATATGGGCACTTTTCCTCCTATAGCAACTGCAAAAATTTCAATTTTTTCCCCCTTTGCTGTGGCAACCCTGTTACTCACTGGATGCTGTGCGTTCTTTGGTTTACTCTTTCGGTTACTCCTTTTCATTCCGTAGTATTATTTTTCTTGCCTTTTTGCTAGTTTTGCTCTACGGACACTTTAATTTCTTGATCTTTGAAGCTTTATAACTTCCTTATTTGGCAACACTGACAGGTGCGGTTTCGCTTGTTGGTATTCACATTCTGTACTAATTCTTTTGATGGCATAAACTTCTATATGTTCCATTTAAAAAAATACAACTTTGTACTGAGCTGGCAACACTGTTGACCTGGTAACATTGTGTGATACCTCAAAAGACGTCCCCCTTCCACAAGTATCTGGATCCACCAAACTCTTGCTAATATCTTTTCTGGTTTTCGATTTATTCAGGGCTGTCCAACATTACTGAACCACCCTGACAAAAAAAAATACGTAAGAATACTTCAGGTATTAAATTCCGAAATTGTGAAGTACGCTCACAATGATCCGAACTTCTATTGTGGATTCTTCTCGTCTTTGATACAGGATGAATCATTCTTTGGAGTATGTACTACATATGAAACAAATCCACCCCATTTTGCTCGGATTGCGTTAGGCATCGCTGTTTCTTGTCCCGCGGTCCCATCTGATGACTGAAATGGATTCTTTTTTCTTTAAGTCACGAAACATGTGTGACTACATTGTACGTAAGGGCAAGTGTTTAAAGGCTGCTCTGTGAGGCAAGTGATAGCTATAAAAAGAGTAAAGCCAGAACACGAGAATAGAGAGTAACATCAAGCATCGTGACATACACAATGTTGCCAAATCTTTCTCAGGCGTCACTCAGGGTTGCAAGCTCCATACTAAAGTAACTATTTTTATCGTCAGTCGTTCCTAATCCTTATACAGGAATAAATGTTCATATTTTTTCTTAATTATTTTCAATCGTATTAATTACGAGGACACTTTAATTTGTGACTTCATTATAAAACTGCTAAGAACGTACGTTTATTGACTTGTTTGTTGAGCCAAATTCACTGTAAATAAGCGCACCTATTTTGACTCAATATACTTTAGAATAATTCTCAGAACCCAGTTACTTGATTCGTTTCTTCTTCTTCTTCTTCTTATATTATTATTATTATTGTCATATTAATTATAAATCTATTTAGAATAATTGACTTCAAGAACCTTCATGGCTAACGCTTGTTCGGTGGTCGAAATAATGCTGAGAAAACGTATCAAATAAACCCTTGCGTAGTTCCTCATTCTACTGCAATAACAGATATAGTGTTTTATGACTTTTGTATGAACTAAAGTTACAAACACAAAAAATACATTCTCACGAATCTGGCGACACATTTTTCCTTATAATATAATCAATGAGAAATATTGATTTGTTATGTCAAGCTCTGAGGAAAAGTTGGTTAAAGACAATTGAAGCAGTAAGCAGCATATTTTCGTTTTAATGGTAATAAATAGAGGAGTGGTTCTCAAACTTCCCGATAAGGCAAAACGTCTAGTCCAGCGTTTCCCAACCTTTTTCAACTTGCGGCACACTATAGGTGTAACAAATTCTCGCGGCACTCTCAGATTTTATTATATTTAAATATAAAATACCATGGTATATTTTTCTGTGATTACTGATCTCTTACTCAAAGACAAGAAAGCTCGATCACTGTTTCTCTCCCGTGGTAAATCATTATGCTTATTTTTCATTCTAATTTTAAAATAGAAAATAATTGCAATGAAATATTGGACTTAGGTTTTTAAAAATACGCTTTCTTTTTCGAAAGCTGCATCCAAACTTTCACTAACAAGCAAGATCACTAAATAACGAACGAACAAATAAATATCTCTTACTTTTAAAACACAATTGTAAGTAATTCGTATGCATGTTTTTTTTATCGAAAGGATTGAATATTTTAAAATTTGAAGTTACGAATAATCTGCAACAATAAAGAAGCATTAATGGTCATAACGTCAAAACAATGATAAATACCTTTTTCAATATTAAAAATATACAGAAAAGTAACGCGGTATGAAACTTAAAATTGTAGATTCATATTAGAGGTGAAATACAAATATACAGTACATTTTCCCTATGTCCTGCAATTTAATTGCTATATAATTAATAATTTTGTTTCGATTTACTTGCGGCATACCAGCGGCCCATTCACGGCACACCGGTTGGGAAACGCTGGTCTAGTCTCTGGAAAACACCCCTTATAATGGATGATTAAAATTAAATACGCGTAGTGATGAAGTGACACATATGCAGTGATGAAGATTGAAATGGTTATTGCTGGAAATAATTTAAGAATAAGTAAACTGACTCAATGGGACAAGCGTAGCTAAGCTTTTACAATTCGACTAGATTGACTAGATCGTATGTACCCATCTATTCCACAACTGCCTGCTCCAAGCTTATTAGATTTTAATAAAACTTTATATATTCCTTCAACATGCAAAAATGGCCATATTGTTTGGAGGTGCACTCCAAGAAAAAGGAAGTGAAAGAAGGTATAAACACACACACACACAAAAAACACATACAATCTCACGAATCTGGCGACATGAGAAATATTGATCTTGTCGCAAGTTTGCACATATAGGCTACATGGAAACAATATTCCACTATAAATCAGTGGGCAAGGTGGCTCAGTGGTATAGCGCTTACCTGAGCCCAAGTAAGTTTGTGTGGACAACATCGTGTCTGTGGGTTTACTCTGGTACCCCTTTCCTCCCAAATTTTCATTCCATCAATTCTTCTATACTTTTTCATTTGTCTGCTATAAACCATGAAACAAATTTATTTTTTTCTACTATAAACCACGAAACACACTGAAATTTCATTTTTTCTTCCACAAACCATATAAAAAAGTTATTCAACTTTGATAAAACAATGTGTATATCATCTTCAAGATATCCTGTCATCCTCAGTTCTGGTCGGTCAAGTATCCAGGCTGGTAAAAGGGTTCTCTCATTTTCAAGTTTCTCTACTTACGTAGTTTTCCTCGATAGCTTACACCAAAATTACCGTCCAGTAACAAAAGTTATCTGCTGAAAAACAAGTTTTGAGGTAATCATTATTTTCCGTTTAGCTGAAGGTCGCAAACTTACTGATAAGTTAAGGCTTTAAACTATGATAATGTCGCCAAAAGAATAGGACATGGCTTCCTGCTTTTGTCAATGAATGCCCATAATCATATGATTTGCCTACTGTTAACGCAAATTCGGTCCAATTCGTAGAGAAGATCTTTTATCTTTGGTAGGGATGCGCACGAGACGAGTCGAGACAAGATTTTCTTGACAAAATTCGATTCGAGACATAGCTCTTCCAATAGAGAAATATACATTTTTCGAGTCGAGACATCACTTTTACAGCACATTTTCGAGAAGAGACAGCCACAAATCTTGTCTCGTGCGCATCCGTAATTTTCGGACAGCAGAAAATTATTTGGTTTTGGTGCAATACAACATTTTCTTTGAAGCTTCTCAATCAATCATTGGTGTCCAGAATGAAAGGGTGAATTTATCACCTCCCCCACAATTAACAGAAATTCTAGTACCTATCTTTAGGCAGTAAAGTAGTATCTTCATTACTCGATTTAAAAAGAACCAATAAAGCTTTTTATTCGGTTTGTTTTTGTTTCTTCAAGTCTAGAAGCATTATAGAACACGTTACGTATGGTTTCACGCCTTTCTGGGTCGAGACATAGGGGGTGATGACGTCATAACTTCAAAAAATATTTTTGTTAGGCCTATTTTTATTATTTTTGGTGGGCTTAGGTTTGCACCTAGAAGATTGAAATTTTGCACAAACATTCAGTTCACCGTGTAGTATTTATCAGATTTTTAGATCTCTGCGTTAACACAGGGGGGGAGGTCCACAAAGACAAAAAGGTAAAGAAAAGTGATATTTTAAGAAGAAAAAAATCCATTTTTCGCGATTTGCCCGCCTCAGATATATGATAGAGACATGTGAATGGTACTATTTGAACTGTTGTCTGAAGAGAATGAGGTACAAAATATGGCCTTAAGATAAATAGGAATGTCTCAGGATTTTTTTTTTTTTTACCTGATATCAGGGTCTTTTGCGGTAATCTGGGGCATTGTGGGAATCATTTGTAAGTACATTTTTCCCGCCCTTACTATTCAAGACAGAAGCTAGAAATTTTGTACAGACATTTAGTACACCTCTTAGTACTTTCCAGTTGATTTTCAGATCTCTGCGTTAACACAGGGGGATCCAGATGGGCTCAATTTTTAAAAAAATCAGAAAAATCCCAATTTATCAAAATTTCCCGCCTCAGGGACATGATAGGGAAACATGAATGGTGCGTTTGAAAGATTGCTCTATTGTGAAAAAAAACGAGGTATGAACCATGATCCTACGATAAATAGGGATGATGCTGTAGCTGCTTGACTGAAAATCTATAATTTAGCTAAAAATAGACGGAATTTATGGGTTAAGAATAATATTCCGCGATAATTTTAATTAAAAAGAATTAAGTTAGTTTGAAGCAATATGGCACACATTATTTTGAGGATACCCAATGATCCTACTATACTGAGTAAAAGTAACTGAAGAATCAAGGGGTGGATTGATCTCCCTCGCCCCAAATTAAATTATGATTATAAGTTTAAAAATGATCAATTTTGGTGAGAGATTGTAATACTATTTTTTTTTCTCAATCGCCCACTACTTGGGATTAGATCGAGTCGAGTGAAGAAGTGAATTTAGCTATCTCCCTTCTCCGGTGTTTTAGGTAGGAAATACGTTCCAGGATAGTTTTCATAAACATTATTCGATATTCATCAATTGTGGTATAGGTACTCTGCAAGGCTTGGGATTAAAATTAGTAATATGAAAGTGAATTTACTCCCTCCTCCAATTAAAAAAAAATGTTTCTTACAAAGATTGTGAAACATTCCAATTCTTTATTAAATATTATAATATTGGTAAAGAATAAGTCTATGTAGATCGAAAATTTTAAAAATATAGAAAAGAGTTAAGAACATTTCACAGTACAATACACTAGAAATATATGTACACACAATTGTAATATTGTGCAAACATAATATGTAACATACTAGAATAGGAAACACTGTACTATAATGGAAACAGTCACGATAAGCACTGAGCCAACTAAAAACGCGCCTGTTGGTTAAAACCAGCAGATGCCCTTTCAACCCCACCTCCCACGAAAAAAAAAAAAAACATGAGTTGCTCGATCGGTGCCGAATTACATAATATGCCGAACCATAGAATGCATAGGACTAAAGAGCGCCTAGTGTATTTCAGTATCCTATATTATATTTTGGCCGTACAAGAATGTCATGTAATCAGAATTAATTTTAGCTTCGGAGGAAAGAGGGCCCAGTGTAGATACTTCGGGAGCAAACCCTCCCAAAAGTATGCTTGAAAGAAACAGTGGTCAGCGTCAGACGGAATGCTATCCAGACCAAAAAGTACGTAATATTCATTGTGAAATGTTGTAAGCATCAGTTCTTCTTAAGTGCTCACACTAACAGGGAGATATTTAACTCTTGATTTCTAATACGCAGAATTTTGAAGAACGAAAATGAGTTTCGTTTCACACTGTGAAACTAAAGTAAAGTAGATTTCCGAACTATAGGAAGTCAATACTCAAACTTGAAGTACTACATTTATAACTATTGGTTGATTGCTATAGATTAACAAGATCTAAGAAAAAACCTGTTTCTCCGACACTGAACCCAGATCAAAAAGCTATCATTCCCTATGCCTTCGGTCTACTGTTTTTGTTCTATAGTAATAAAGGCTGAAACCGGAAATCGTTGGTTCGAACCACTTCCGGTTTGAATAGATGGTTAAGGGAGGTGATAGAACCTACGCTTGGGAATCTGAATCGATTACAATAACCCGCATCTCAACATTTCTTACCGTTTTCGCTCTATGAAAATCAATATTGAAACCGGAAGTAGTAAATTTCAACCACTTCCGGTTTTGGTAGGTGTTCGAGATATCATGGTACGTACGTTGCCTTGAAACGCTGAACCTTGCAGAAAACAGATTCTCCTATCTGTTACAGTTTTTTTTTATCTATGGCGATAAACGTTAAAACCGGAAATAAATAATTTGAACTATTTCCGTTTTGAATATAGTTAACGGAATAGATGGAATCTATCCTTGGGGACGCAAAATCGATTGCAAAAAAAAGCATCTTTTTTTTTTTACCTTATACTAGTTTACTAGAGAACATTCAAAAATGTGAACCAGTTTTAAGCTCGAGATACTATTCCTGAAAACCTCCGCATCGTAGCCCCCACATAAAATTCAAAACTGAAAATGCGAAACCTATTTCCCTTGAAGTCACACAAATGAGTTTCAACGAACTATATGGATAAATTTGTTATTAAAAAGGTTATCATCAATTTTACTCACGAAAATCTAGAAAGAAAATAAATTGGACTATTCTATTTGCAGAATTATTCTGAATATGACTGACCTTACTTTGGTAATTTCGCAAGCCAGTGTTAAGAGTCTTCATCCCGGCGAAATTAAAATACCGCTAATTTTACAATAATTATGTGATATCTTCAAATAGATAAAAGATAATTGAAATATGGAACAAGAGCGCCCTAGACAAAATTATTTTGCGTGAGGTACCGTTATCACAAGTCACCTAGTGGCTTTCCGTTTTCAGCTGTTTAGAAACGCGAAAATAAATGCCGATTTTCAAAATGGCTCGAAATCGAAAGCAGATAAGTGAGTCGTGATAACGGTTTTTTTTATGTAAAATAATATTGTCTAGGGCGTTCTTGTTCCACATTTCGATTATATTTTATCTATTTGAAGATATTACATAATTACTGTAAAATTAGCGGTATTTTAATTTCGCCGGGATGAAGACTCTTAATGATTTATGATTTTTTTTTCTAAAAAATTCGAAAAGAGCACCGTAGTTTGTGGAACTTTTAGAATACGAATGGTAATTCACTCGTTTACAAAAGCAAGGGAAAAAATTAGTTTTAAGTTGTTGCATCAGTAGCGATAAGTTTTATCAAAATTAAAAATGAAATGTCATTTACCTGATGAGCAACAACACACGCCTTGAACTTTTAACTCTGAATAATGAACTGAACTTTACTACAGCTCATTAATAAAAGACTTCCGCAATTAACTTCGTCAATCTAATTGATGACTCACCATACGATATGGAACACAATAAGCGCCTTTATTTGCAGTTATCAGAAAATGTCAACAAAATGTTACCTTTACAAACAGCGCTCGATACAAGGAAATTACTTAGATTCTGATAATGTTTTAAGGACAGGAAAGAATAACGGAAGAAAAGCATAGTTTTGCTCAAAAATTAAGATTTGCGAGCATTTTACTTATTTGTAAAATACGACAAGTAAAAATTATACAAATAATTATTTCATTAGTTGTGTTACGTTTCGAATTCTCTCTTCTCATTATTCAGCACTATAGTACCACATATAGGTCTGACATTTGTTGTGGAATATTTTCCTTTGCAACACATGCACTTGCTTTCCCTCCAACAATTTGGAGGATATTCAATTTTTTTGTATTTTAACGAGAGTTGTGAAAAACCCACGCTAAAAATAAAAAAGCCAGTGGATGCTGTTGGGCAAAATTGGGTATTGAATGAAATTAAGTTTTACGTCCGCCGGCTAGGCTAAAGGAGACTGTAATGATGGGAAATACATGTAATGGTGGAATTAATAAAGCGAGAGAAAACAGGATAACCCTCAGAAAACCCACGAACGCGGTGTTTGTCCACCACAAAGCTCATTTGGCGCGAGCTCAGATCGAACCAGGGACCCCACGCACCAAAGTGAACGCCCTACCACTGAACCCTTTATTAAGTTTTGAATGTATATTTAAAGTAGTGCTTTTAAAATTCGAACAGCTCATTTGTTCGAATATTCGAGTAATGGATTCTTCGAATAATATTCATTATTTAAACAATTATTCAAATATTGACAAATATACGGGTGTTAGAATATCCGAGTAACAGCAGAAAAACAGTTGGGAATGCTGCGAAAGCATTGTCAGAAGGAATTTCTTTTTAAAAATAATTTTTCTTATTAACTTCTACAGGCTTTATACCTATTGTTCTATGTACTTTATTATTACACTCATTAAACATACACTCATTAAGGAATATACTCATACTTCTTCAGCGTTTTATTTACTCATTGTGGAAGAAACACTTATTAACTAGTCTATAATTTGTATTGAAGTTTCAAGGATAGCAGTGGCAGTTGCCTCGTAATATTTTGCAGAATATTATCTCTGCCCTGTAGAATACCTAGTCTTCCGACTCACATCAATATTAAAAATCTGATACTATTAGAAACTGAAAGATACATACATATCAATTTGGCTGCAGTTACTCAGAAAAATAAGTTATTAGAATAAACAGCAGTGTCTACGAGAGAGGAATGCTTGTTGTCTCGAAAAGATGAGAAAGTATATGGTGCAGGAATTTTAAATCAAAATTAGGGTTTACAAAAAATATCATACAAGCAAGGAACCTTGCACAGTTGTAGTACTTGACCACTTTATCAACATACTAAAAGTTCCTTACGATTGACCTTGAGCTTCGGCCGCCATATTGGAAAATGGCCGCCGATTTTCAGTTTTTCGCCGATAATTTTAAAATGAGCAGAGATAGCGTAAACTATAAACAGAGATGATATATAGAGAATTAAAAAAACACGCATTTTGGTGTATAATACATATCTCTAGCTTTATTCGTTCAGGAGATATGAAGATTTAAGTTATTGGAACTTTGTTATTCTGTGCTGATAGTACGGTTTCTCAGGCAGAATTCGATCACTACAGATTGCATACTTACTCAAATTGTGCATTGAAATGAAGAGGATAAAATACAGATTTTAGTGTATAATATGTTTATATATCTCAATCAATGGCTTGTAAATCACACAGTAATAGCACTTTCGGTTAGTAAAGTTCATAATAAATGTAATTACTTTGTACTAGACTTAAACATCTATTAAGCATAGCTTATTTTACTTAAACCTCAAACTTCGAGTTAAAATTTCTGCAATGTTTATATTATTTTCAAAGGTGCCACTATTTTTATATCTAAGGTTGCTAAAATACATTGGAATACAATAATTTATATTGAAAATTATTATTAAAAGTAAGATCTTGTTTTTTTTTTTTTTTTTTTTTTTTGGTTTATGTAATTTGAATTATGAAATTTAAATATCAAATATAATTCATTCTCATTTTCTTGCGAAGTAGGAATATCTGGGTAGTTATCACACGAAACACTCTGGCAATAAACCCCACATAGGCGTACATGGCAGTATAATGTGCATTGGTAAGACAGCTGGAAAGGGACTTAACTTATTCTCCCATGCATTCCTCAAAATAGTTTCATGTTAAAGGAACACATTCAAAATGACTCAATATGTGCAAATAGTGAGTTCAGTATATCTCCCCCAAGGGAAGTGCGGACTTTCAATATACAGAAGGTGAAAGTGGTACAGCGAAAAACTGGTAACTACATTCAGCACAGCCAGATATGTCTCGAATAGTAGTTGTGCTGCCCAGAAATGAAATGAAATCTAAGTTTTACGTCCCACGGTTATGCCGGTTAGGCTAAAGGAGACGGTAATGATGAGAGATGAGTGAAATGGTGGAATGAAGAAAGTGGGAGGAAACGGGAGAACCCCGAGAAAACCCACGAGCACGGTGTTTGTCCACCACAAAGTCCAAACGGCGCGAGCTGGGATCGAACCCGGGACCCCAAGCACCAGAGGTGAATAGTGCTGCCCAGGAGACGAGTTGAGTTAATTTTGCTTTTAACGTCCGTTTCAGCAGCGAGGCTATATGAAATGGGACCTACTCATTAACGTGGAATCCGAACTACATAAGCTCTCGCCGGGAATCGAACCCGGCCCACGAGACGAGATTTAGGACTGTTGAGTCTTGAAAAAGGCCCTGAAAGTCCAGTATGGTCTCGAAAAGAATGTATCTTCCAAATGAGAGTGCTTTGTCTCGTCTTGTGGCAATACTAGCCTCCGGGAAGAATTTAGCAGCTTCGGGAAAAATTCCCCCAGCCCCTCAAATTATCACTGTGTGTAAATATATTACACATATATCATTTACATGAGTTACATTAATCGAAAGTCATTTAGTGCATTAATACTTAACAAGGAAGGTACTTCGTTGCACATTTACTTCATAATAAATGTTACTCTGTATTTTAATATAAGAAGTTGAAATCTTATATCATAAATTGCAACAAGTTCTTTAGAATATTGCTTAATCATATAAGCTAAGTACTTCGACAGTTCTGTTTTAAAATGCAAGCCCAACCGGTCTCCTTCATAGCTACTTCCGTCTTTTTTTATTGTTAGTCTTTATAATGCAAAAGTGTTACACTATGGCGTCTGAGACACAGGCCGGTAGCCAGCCCAAAAGTGTAAGGGGTGCCCGGCTGAAATTAGGGGGGCCCGATCCAACCATATTATAGCTCATTACTATATTAAAGTTCATTTGCAAGCCTACCGTGAAAATTTTAGGGGGTGCCAGCAAAAATTTAGGGGTGCGGCCCCTAGACCCCCTGGATACGGGCCTGCTGAGACATATTTAATGATAATGAAATAAGATTCTCACATAAATACTAGTCATTTAAAGCCACTAATTTTGTACAGTCGGCGACAAAAGTTTTTTTTCTGTTTGATGAAATTAGTTTCGTAAATAACTCCAGAATGCAAGGACAATTTGAGTACTTTTCGGTATTTCAAAAAGAATGCAATTTCCTGTACGCTCCAGCCGCAGTACTGTTATTTCCAAAATACATTTTACCAAACGGAAAGAACTTTTGTCACTGACTGTACACAAATCTAACCGCGTATGAAGCAGGTTTTTTTTTCGATTTTCCTCTAGAGGGGAAGATTAGCAGGGAGGGTCAAAATTAATGCACGTTTCTGGCTGTTTTTAAGAACGCTTGACTCCATGCAACGAAAAAGACCTATTTGTTATTCGGGCTTAAATAACAGGAGAGGATGAACCAGTTGCTTCTTGGTTCTTTATTTCACTGATTTCTTTACGTTAAGATATTTTGCATAAACCTTATCCTTCCCGTACGACGAACGAGAATTTCAGTTAGTTGACCCATGTAAGCTTTTTCGTATAATAAAAGGTTACAAGCGAATTGATTGCAAGAACTCTCTGTATAATGTGGTTTTACACAAACAACTATATAGAGATAAAGACCAACGCAAAATGAATACAAAAAGTTATGACAGCTTTGATGATCTTACAGCTAATCAATACGAAACTGTAGCGTTATCTCGTGTATCTACTTCAGATAAGGGCAACAAGAGCAATGTGTCTGATAAACTCTCACACGAAATGATCAATCCCTTATCACCGGGGCTGCCAATTTAGATAATTTAAAGCCGGATTTAGTATAGTTTGATGCATAGTTTTCGATTAGAAGTTCGAAACAGCTTATGGTTTGAAATTAGTTTGACTAGTAGTACTGTATGGCGCGACTGCCCCTCTCCTCCATACACAGAGTATAGTAGTTCTCTTGGGTCGCGTTTGCTCAGCGGTAGAGCGTTCACTTCTGGTGCTTGAGATCTTTGGTTCGATTCCAGCTCGCGCCAAGTGAGCTTCGTAGTGGACAAACACCGTGTGCGTGGGTTTTCTCGGGGTTCTCCCGTTTCCTCCCACTTTCTTCATTCTACCATTTCATTCATTTCTCATAACAGTCTCCTTTAGTCCAGCCAGCATAAGCGTAGGACGTAAAATTGAAATATTTCCTTTTTTTTAAATAGTAGTTATCTTGTGCCAAGTGGGGACAAAGACATTGCTGCTCACGATGAGACAAAATTTTCGTGAAAATATACGATACAGAACTCATACGATAGAAGTAAATGTACTTTTCGAGACGAGACAGTATTTTATCGACACTTTCGAGACAAGACAGCTCCAAACGTAGTTCTGTCGCAACGCCAAATAAGAAAGAATAAGATGCCTAAAAAAAATACTCCTGTAATGTATAATGTACACTAATTTGTTAGCCACTAACATGTATACTTTCTTAATTTTGGGGGATACCCTTAAAATACTTTCAGAAAAAAAAAATATCAATCCAATGATTCTACCAAACCAATCTGCCAAAAGAAAAGATTTAACTTTCTAAAGCTCCCCCAGTTTCGAAGGTGGAAATAAAACCCTTTCAGGAAGAAGGAAAAACAAACAAATCATTGTGAAAATGCAATACTTCATCTTATTTGATTGCAAATTATCTTTTATTAGATTTCTTATTTAACGAGGTGGGGAGTACATTTTACTAGCACCGAATCTGAATGGAAACAATAACAGGAACAAGTGCCCTCCCCAGCAGGTTCAAATGACGAACGAAAAAAAAAAATATATATATATATATAGGGAAACAAATAATTTCGCACTAAGAATTAATTACAACGATCACTATTAAATTCTGAGTTTCTCTGTTGTCTTAGATAGTTATGCAAAGAAGAAAATTCTCCACTTCACAAGTGGCCATGCAAGCAACGTTCTTATTTTCCTTTTATCATAAATAAGAATTTTCAAATATTTGATTATCATAAAAATAAATTATACATAAACTGTAGCTTTCAATATATTTAAGGTGTACTATAAGTATATAATGTACTCGAGTCATTTTAGGGACATTTGCTCGAAACTTCTGACTTAAAAAAAAAAAAAAAAAACTTAAAATATCATCATTTTCTTCTTCACAGGTATTCTGCCATTACTGGTAGGTCACTTGCTGCAACTGAGAAGCTTCCATGCTCTACGGTCTTCCGATAACCTTTTCGTCTTCACGTACAATTTTTCTGTTTTGATATCGTGCACTGATTGTAGTCTCCTTTGCCCCCTCCCTCTCTTTCCTACCACCATACCCTCTAGCACGTCCCTCATGATACAGTTCCTGCTTATCCAATAACTCGACCACTTTCTCTTCCTTTTCTTAGTAATATCTAAAATTGTTCCTTTCTCCTCCACAATTTCTAACACCCTCTCATTCGTTTTCCGCTCGACCCAGCTTATTCTTTCCATTCTTCTCCACACCTACATTTCGAAAGCTTCCAGTAGTTTCTCATTATTTTTGCGTAATGTCCATGTTTCTGACCCATATAGTATAATACTCCACACGAAACATTTTATGAGTTATTTAAAATAAAATAGTATTCAGTCCAATTATCTTAGAGTCAACAGACAACATTGCATTACATATATCGATGTGAACATTAAGAAAATTTTCCTACGGATTAGCAATATTATATATCACATAACTTTAAATTTTTTTATTGCGTTTGTTGTTGGTTATAATCGTATGGTCGAAGGTCAAGGAGAATAAAATTGCAAATATACCATCTGAAAATTTTCGAAAGTTCTCTTTCCGATATCAAAGCTCCCGGAAAATCGTTATTAGATGGTTGTTTCATTTTTCATATATATATATATATATATATATATATATATATATATATATATATATATATATATATATATATATATATATATATATATATATATATAAAATTTGTTTTACTATCGAAACTGAATATTTTCCGGAGATTTTTAACAATTTATTTAGATTCAAAATTTATCACAGTTCGTATAGAACTAATGATTACTAAATGACTACATATTAGTCTGAATAATGTTTACTTAACTAGACATCGCAATCAGCTAACTTTCAAAAAAAATCAATAAGCTCTCTAAGGTGGAGGATACAATTAGTAATGCTGACAAATTGTAGGTAGTTTGGTTTTTATCCTTACGCAATGATTTCCGACCGGTAGACCAAAGTTCATTATAATTCAAGTAACTCCTTGACTGCCTCGATGTCCAGACCGAACAATATGTGAACGAAGAATCGAACACAAGAGCACGTGTATCAAATTATTCTGCGATATGTGGAACATTTAAGACGCAGGTACAAAAGAATTCAAATGTAAACTTCTATTCAAAGTACCTAATTTTATCGCCCTGCTATAAGACGTGAAGTAAGTTGTTTGTAGTTTCACTACAACACTAAACTAAATACAAAAGTTCGTTCATTTGGATTCAGTTACAAATATTTACCTTATATTTAGCCTTTAAAATCTGAAAAATTGGCATCCCACTGTATCACTATACGTGGAAGATGATTGAGTAACTCCGAACCAGAACACTACGAGTGCCTTGGGTTACTACAAAGACCTCCGCCACGTTACGACACAGTGAGAGAGGAACAAGATCAAAGCAGCATCCAGCTCCTGGAACCTGCGCGTAGAAGGCTTCATGATGGCCGGAATCCGCATTACAGCTGCATTGACTGGATGGATACATTCACAGGATAAGAAATTTATCAATGTTTTAACATAACCACATAAACAACACCACACGGATCACTCCTACAACACTTAGCTCTTTTTACATCATTAGGTTCAATCGGGAAGCACAATCCTACTTCAGCGTACTCACTTCTCTCCAGTAGCGTAGCGTGATATTCCGAAATGGGGATGCCAAAGTTAGTCATTTGTGCGATATAGTACTACTGCAAGCAGCAATACATAGCTATTCCGAATGGAAATATAGGGTTATACAAAATTTAGGAGGAAACCCTCCTAATTGGAGGTCTAGTGGGGCATAGAGAAGCGAATGCGTAGATTACGTTAGAATTTAATAACCAATTGTCTCAGCTCCTTCTTGCCACTACCGTTGTGACGAGAAAACTAGGCCCCACTTTTGTATGAACATTGTTTCCAGTATCGTGCCCTTCATTTCTTTCTCGTGGGCGGCTTTTTTCTCCACATACCACACGTCAATCTCGTTCTTTCAAAATATATACCGGTATATATATCGCCCCTAGAAATTTGTCATCTTGGGTCCGGAACTCAGACGCCCGTTCGTGAATATGGGCCTGAGTGTATATATCATTTGAAGATGTAAATACAAAGCACTTAAACCAACTCTGGGGGCCTGTTTCTGTATCCAGATACTGAAGTCAAGGGCGCAAATCTGTCTTCAACGTTCGTGGGATGGGTAAGACTGTTCCCATAATCCTTTCCTTTTTTAACGATGTTCAAAATATTTATGAAGTTGAAAAAATGCTGTGGAGGATTAGGGGAGCAGAGTTGTCTATAACATCGGCAGAAGGGCACATTTTAAGGCTTATTGTGGGGGGAGGGGAGAAGAGACTTATATTACAGTAGATGAATCAGATTTCTGAGGTAAACCTGTTGTACTCGTATATTATATACCAAATGATGTAGACGAAATAGTGGTACATATCATTATTACAACTCAGTGCCGTGAGCACATTCTGAAATTTGAATATATGCATAATAATAATTGACATGTTTCTACTTACGCATCCACAATGATCCACATTAAAATTTTAGGACATTTGTTTTATAACAATACAAATAATGACTTCCCCAAAACTATGAAAAAAAATCAATCAGGCCTCTATTTGGCGCAACAATACTCTTATCTGAGCAAAATTATGATTACCACAATAGCATTATAGGAATTGTTACAGGAATTAAACAAATAGTTGAAAATAGACTAGTAATAAATGTCCTATGAAATGTTATACAATGAAATATTAAAGACTACGATTCTTTTTTAAAATGAAACAAGTCAAAGGACATCAGTTTCCTTTGTGGCAGTCGGATAGAAATCATCATCATCACAATCTCAAATCGGATTATTGGGGGGAGGGGTGGACAAGATTGTAGGGAACATGTTCCCCTTATGTTCCCGAGATTTGTGCCAGTGACTGAAGGGCCCTGGCACAATCTTTGCGAGTGACGTGGAGTGGTGACTCTCTTGTCCTACCAGATCGGTGACCGTAATTCTACAGAATGCTTTAAATTTATGCTTGTGTCTGTGAGCTCCTTTACGATGAAGATTACAATTACGATGCATTTAGTTACGATTAAGGTGTAACTATTTTAATACTATTATTTACATAACCGGCATGCTTCAAAAATGCGTTGAACTAACCATTTCCGTTTTGTTCTATTTCCTTTATATTAGGACTCGTACGTTCTGTTCAGAAACTATAGCTTAGTTCAAAATATATACAGTTGGAAATACTTGAATATGCCAGCGTATATCTAAATCAAATGTAGGGTTGCAAGGGATGAGGAGGAGTGAGAAGGGAAGTATTGCGCATGCGCATTCAACAGAAAGCAGACGAAAACCCCGATGCTTTCAATAGGCCTGGAAGCCCGAGGAAAATAGCATACGACAGGACTGTGTTGCCACACTTGGTACAATCGTACCAAATTCAGCCCTTTTTCACATTCATCGGCCCGTTGGTACCACGCTAGCATTTTCAGCCCCTTTTGTTAAAAAGTTGGTACAATTCTACTCAATTCAGCACCATTTAACAAATACTTATCACATTTTCAAAAGTGCCAATAAGAACCGGATTCTGGACCGGTTTCACACTATTTACAAATGTCAGTTTACTTGTCTTATATTCTTCCTACAGTCTATTATCCCCCTTCGGAGTGAGATAAGCGAGAATAAGGTGTAATAATTTATATTTTAACATTTCATTATAAAGTACTGTTTACACACGAACTCGAAGATGATTCATTTGTTCCTCATTTTATATATTTTTCATATATAGCCATAATACCGTTTTGGTTTATTGGTCACTTTGAAATAGAGGCAGGTTTGGTTTTCTTGCAATATATACCAAAGATGACAACTTATTTCTCTTTTAATTTGCAGCCTTTGCAAGGGCCCCACCTTGCCCCCCCTAGAGAAAATTGCACTTCAGAACATCGAAAATCCAATAAAATTTTCACATTAGTTACAGCAAAATTTGGAACTTTTTTTGAAACTTCGCTTATACTTGCCCCCCTTGGAAACCACAAAATGGGCGCCCATGAGCCTTTGTTATATACTTTCTACGTGCGAGAAAAGTTTCATCTACTTCCATGGTTCTTCGGAGTCCTCCTATTTGGAAATTTTTAAAGAGAGCACTTTATTGATTTGAATTCTTGGGAAAGGGGGGGAGTGTTCTAGAACCTTACCTATTTTAGTTTCATGTTATTGAGCCATGCATAGGCGCCGACTTGAAGAAAACATTGGGGGGGTCTCAAACAGTGAGTAAATATATAATCATATTCAGCCATTTTCTCTATCAACTGCTTGATAAAGGTCCCCTTCCCCCCAGATCTCGGTCCGCTGCATCCGCTCCGCTGCAAAATTTACGACCTAAGTTACAAGTAAAATTTGCCTAAAGCTATTAAAACAAATTCAAGATCAAAATTTGGGAATTTCACTGCATGTTTGCGCACCACATTGATCTTCACTTGTCATATCAAAGCTGCCAGAGTGTTGGTTGAAGCTTCAGTGCTCTAGCAAACACCACTTTGAAAACGTTCTTTTCTATCGAAAGATGGCTGTTTCTAATATTGAATTAAATTCACGGCAAAGTTCACGACAGTAATTCTTACTCCTCTTTGTTAATTCTTCCTCGACTGGATTATATTGGTGGGCCGGGGATCCCACCTTTAAATATTGGGAAGGGGCAAACGTGTCCTGCCCTCCCCCAAAGTCGGCGCCTATGGAGCCATGTATTACACTGGTATAAAATAATGAATTCAGCCCTTTTTGTTTCAATTTGGTACTATTTTTCAGCCCACTCCAGAGCTAGGACTGTGGCAACAGTGCGACAGGAGGAAAGGCAGAAAATGTGTATCTGAGCGACGCGCATGCGTAGGTTCCTCTTGTCAAAGTAAGTCGAGAGAGCGCGCCAGAAGATTGCAGTGGAAATAATTGTGATAATTACAAGCAAACAATTTATATATAATGAAATACGTACTTTTTCTTATTAACAGGGGATGCCGGGCATACCGGCGTTCCCTTACGCTACGCCGCTGCTTCTCTCACAGATCTTTTGAGTTCATCTCCATGTCAAACGTTTATATTTATTTTATTGAAATACATTTAAAAAAATACAATATTAATATTTTTAGTGATATATGGGATGTTGAATAGCTTAGACAGTGAACAGAAAATATTTTTTATTCTACAAAAAGTACCTTTTCCTTCAGGTATGTGTTTAAGTTCTAAAAACGCGTGACTGTAGAAATCAGTACAAACTGCGCGTCCGGTATATTTGATATGTTTACATTCTTTAGATACTTCTTATCTTACGGAACTAGGGATATTTGCAAACGAACTAGCTGTTATCACAAGGAGATTTAACTTAAAAGTAAAGTTAAAAGTACTAATTTTTTGTATGGCTATTATCACCAGTAAACAAAATTGTCACTAAACAGCAACCTATTTTGTGTGGATCATTATACTGTACGAGGAACAAAATGAAATGAAATCTGAGTTTTACGTCCCATAGTTATGCCGGCTAGGCTAAAGGAGACTGATGGTGAGTAATGAGTGAAATGGTGGAATGAAGTAAGTGGGAGGAAACGGGAGAACCCCGAGGAAACCCACGCACACGGTGTTTGTCCACCACAAAGTTCATTTGGTGGGAGCAGGGTTTGAACCCGAGACCCCATGCACCAGAGGTGAGCGCTCTACCACTTTTTTTTATTTTTTTAAAAACTTCCTGACTTATTTTCTACTGCAACCACTGTTCAGGACTACTAGACACGACAGGGACACGAACACAGAAACATCGAGGACAGTTAAAATTCCACCCTTGCTACTACAGAGGGACTCGAACCCCCAATGGGCTTCACCTAACCATCATCAGCCTAACGCCTCAGACCGCTCGGCTACACCCACCGGCTACCACTGAGCCACCGCGGCCTCTGCACGAAAAACAAACTAAGCACTGCAACAGGCACGTAGCCAAGGGGTGGGTCTGGGGGTCCGGACCCCCCCCCTTCGAGACCAGAAATAAAAAAATAAGGAAGGATAAAACAAAAAGAAACGAGAAACAGGAAGAGCCAGCGTTAAAAATACAAAGCTAAAAATAAAAATAATTTTTCATCATCGCTTCTCTGTAGTATTAAACATGTTATTTCAGAAACTGTTTTCAACTGCTCCTTTAACTTGTCATTTGGAACAGGCAATATTTGACGGATATTAAAAACAAAAAGTTATGTGGAAGAAAATTCCGTTAACATTTGATTCAATAGAGAAAGGAGCGCAAGTATTGTAAAATATTTTACAAGACATTATTGTATACGTACTTCTTTAAAAATAGTCGAGGTCATAATGAAAGGAAAATTGTTTTATTTGGATGAACAGAAGGAGGAACGTAGATATTGTAAAATTTTTAAAAATCTTTTAATATTCTTTTATTCGACATTTCTTCATAGTTTGTTACTAAAATACTTACTATCATGTCCCCATTTTATTGTCCTAACAAATAGTGATCAAGCCCCTTGTGTGATAACTACAATATTTCATATCACACTGCCCCCCCCCCCCCATTACGAAATCCTGACTAAACGAACCAATATAGGTTACCAATAAAATAGTTTAGAATAATCAAACTCTGGTGTGGATAATCACAGTATTTCATGTCTCGCCCCCCCCCCCCGTATTACGAAATCCTGGCTACGTGCCTGACTGCAAGGATGTATTTCTGAAAATTAGGAAGTCTATGAAATATGAGAATGAAGAATTTAAAAAAAAAAAAAAAGTTAGTTGAATAGTACAGGAACGTTATGCAAAATGTTGAAAAGAAAAAAAGATTTAATGATCTGTTTGGTTAATTATGTTCAGAGCTAGAGGTAGTGTATACCGTTCCACCTGTCTTGATTTAAATTTTGAAACTAAATCTGGCCTTATATAACAACAGCTCAACATTCCTATTCAATATCAATGAGATTTGTTGATACATAGACTTGCAATGAAAGTACGACTAGGACTCCCCATATTTCTATGGGGAAATAGAACTCAGTAAGTCAAAAAAGATTAAACAGCTAGCTATTAAGGAACGAGGAAGATGATAATATCGAAGATAATTTAAAATGGAACTGTTCGAATGATATTTAAGGAATTGTATTCTGAGGGTGAGTAACATAGTGAAAGGAAAAAAGGAATAAGAAAAGATATTGCGAATAATGAGACAATACTTAGCAGAATAACTTCCACCATCGAAAGAAAACATTAGAACATAATGCATGGAACTTCGAAACTAGGAGACGAATTTTATTTTTGTGTATTATTAGAAAAATGTAACTCATGTAAGCACAGTCTTCGTAGCAAATAATAAAATCAAGCGTCTACTTATACAAATGTGATAGGAATAAATTCATGAAGGTTCCCTACAGTTTCTCTTCGGAACAAATACATTTTTCTGGGATAACTGAGCATTTGAATTTGATAATCTAGAGTAGTGTTTCTGAACCTTGTCCAGTCTAGAACCTGTTTTAAGGGGTATTGAAGAGACCGAGGAGTATAAAGAAAAATTCTTGCGCTACTCCGAAATCTAGAAAATCAAACTATTCCAATACTCAGTTTCTTTTCTTTCGTAAGTCGGCGAGAGTTCTCAATTTTTAAATTTTCCTTCTTTCTCAGTCTTTTCCTATTTATGTGAGGCCGAAGTTTCTGACGAGTCTTAGTGAAGATATTCAGCTTTTTCTACTAATTTTTAGGCTCCTCTCTCCGACGCTCTACTTTCCTTTAAACTTTTCCCGTTTCTACTGCATAGTATAATGCCTCGGTAAATATACACCAGGGAAGATTCATCCCTCACATCTTGACTTAATATCAATGACAATGTTGAAGAGGAAAAAGCTTAAGGTTGAGCACTGGAGTAAAATACAACCAAAACAGGAATTGGGTGTACTAATCCGACACTACTACTAACTTGGGTCTTAGTTCGTATAACTTGGATCGTGGTTCCTGTGATAACATTTAATTTATACAAGTCGTAATTGTGAAAAAGCATCAAGCTTTTTTTTTTTCCACTTGAATCCAAGATAACTGTTTCACCCGATCTCATATCGATAGCAGTGACCTGAGAAACTTAAAATGCTCCATCCGAAATTTCAGATTATCCAGCCGTTAATTACACCTCCAAACTTTGTTTAATTATATACGTACAGTATGTAACATTTCGATTGAATCAAAAGAAAGTCGCAATCCACCAAGCATTCTCCTCAGGATCAACCAAGAGTCGCAACTCTCAGGTTGAAAATAGTTCATGGAGGTTACAATACTTACAGAGAAAAAAAAAAATCTTTCGCCAAACGTCTCATATATATTTTTCCAGATGAAAATGTCTACATTCGCCAGTGGATAGAAGTAGGAAAATTTAGTCTTAATATTTTATTGGTTTCCTTAACTTCACATTATAATGCCATGCTTGAAACCTGTACAGCAAACGCTGTAGTATTAAATATATATTCAATGGAAGAAGAAAATTATTCATGGAAACTTTTTAAACTGCGATCTTTAAAAACCTCTCTTCCTACGCTATTGCCACATCTTCCGTTTACTTGAAATATATAAATAGAATGGTTTATTTCTGACTTTTTTTTTTTTAAAAAAAAAGGAAGTCCAAAATTATTCGATTCAGGGACTAAAGAATATGAGAAACTCAGCAACAACGTACATGAAAGAAATTGCCTAAAATGAATATAGCCTACTGAAGTGCGAAACAAAAGGAATGATGGGACAGTCACAAAATAATTCAATGCCAAAAAATGACCAGAATAATTGTTAAGAAACTCCGAAAAGGCAATAGAAGATTTACTATTCCTTTCCTCATGAAAGAAAGCTAATTCGCTCGAAAGCAAATATCTGTAGCATTATTGGCAAAGAAGGTATAGACTAGTCGTCCTAGATTGCGGAGAAAAAAATATTTATTGATTTTACCATATCTTTATTGCAAGTGATAGTTGTTACGCGCAAGCTTTCGACCCTCTTACACTATAGGTTGAAATTGTTCTTAAAAACTTTGTTTACATTTAACAAATTATTTATTTTGAATTTGTCCATCAAACAACCTAAAACCCATATTTTTTTAATGCAATTATTCAAGAAGTTTGTTATAGACAACAATCCCGCAGATAGCAACATCTATTAACGTCAGATAGGGAAGTGAATGGCCACATGAACATCTGTTAGCGTGATGTTTAGTATTAGGAATTAGCTGGATGCCATTTGTTATATAAGGAATTTTTATTGTGCCCCTTGCTTTTCTACAACTAATATTACACACACATCTTAAGTAGGCTTTTTCCAGGATATTGCGTTACTCACAGACTGACATGTTTTTGTATTATAAATAGGATACAATTAGTGGTGGATCTAGAAAGTAAAGTCTGGGAGGGCAGCCAGTACCCAGACTATGACAAGTATATCATGAGTTTATATAAACTTTCAAAAACAAATAATAGCTTAAATTACTTTCGTCACTCGAAAAACTGGGGAACCTAGGCCCTCCGAGCTAGATTCGCCACTGGATACAATAGTTATTAGTCAATCTTTTGTGAGAATCCAACAATGGCTCACAACTCAGGACCAAACAATTGAACAAGAAAAATTTCAGACGTGTAATTGGCATGTCAAGGTCTATTAGCGAAGTTTGGTCACGAATTAACGAAATCTATAGATTGAGTAAGATATAGTATACCGTCCATGTTATTAAGAAACTAATATCAAATGAAGGACAAACATGTATTATTCACTACTCATAATCAGCGAAAAAAAAAAAATGTCTTAAAGCCAACGAAGTAGGCTGAATTCTGGGGCCTCTAACCGTCTCCTCCCAAACATATCAGAATACTGTACAACTCGTACTTAGACCCTACTATATTATGACAGAAGATCTTTTTTGAGCCTCCCAAAAGAAATACTGGCTACACTACTGAATTTACTGCATATCCACGAGAAAGGCATTACTCTACGGAATGGAGTGAATACGGGATTCTAGAGTTGTGGAAACTTGAATCCAGACTCATAATTGGGAAGTAACTTTCGTTGTGGAGATTGCAATGGCGTATTTACGATTTTGTTTCGGGGGGGGGACTTTGTTAACTTTCGGGGGGTCTTTGCCTGAAAATGTGAAAATTCTGCAAGATATTTCATATACTGTACTATAGTAAGATTTCGGGGGGGCTAAAGCCCGGAAGCCCCCCCTAAATACGCCACTGCATGACTGATTCTACAAATAAGAGTTTTTTGGTCATTGCAATGTAAAGATCAACTGTAAACAGTGTATCCATATGTTTCGAACCTAGAGATTTCTGAAATTCTCACCAACAAAACTAGTTATTCAATCCATCTCCAAACAAAGATAGTTACTACTATAAGGCTCAGAAGTAAAAATGTGTGAATATATTGTGTAATGAGAAATTCTCAACATTAAATTTATTACTTGCTGTCCACATACAGTTCGTTACAAAGTTAATCCTATTCTTGAAAATGTATTACAAACGCATGAGAAAAATACTTTAATAGTAGGTCTGTGTAGTAGTATACTGAGTTTTAAGCGCCACACACTTAAAAAAAAAAAAAAAAAAATCTTATGGAAATAAAAATTACGAAAGTAATATACAAGCAGAAAAATGAGCGTATTCTGAACCGATGTGGACGTGGTGTTTAAAACCTCCCCTTGATGAAATTCTGTGTACGCCACTGCTTTAAAATAAAATAAGAACAGGATAAACAAGGAACACCAAAAGCATCGCTGTATCTCCGACGATCCTTTTAAGATTAGTGACATGATTTTGTAACCTAAAGACCTAGATCAATCTCCTCTCTTAACTAGGGGGAAAAAACCTAAAGGATGCTATTATGACTAGGCCTGTCGCTATTAAAGAAAGTCGTTAACTTTTTTTCTTTCTCTTCCTTCCTCTCTCTCTCTCTCTCTCTCTCTCTCTCTCAACTTCATACAATGTATAGAATGATATACACGAAGACAAGGCCATATTTCACATTGTTTTGTATTCAACTTCATAATTTTAGAGAGAAAGTTTGCCATGAAAATTTAGTGAGTAGTTTGCTCAATACGTATCTTGTTAACTTTCAACCTGAAACAGTTAAAATAACTTTTTAACTAACTTTCTACGCTGAATTTATTATTTTTGTCTTTAAAAAAATATATATTCTAGTTACTAAGTAATCCAGTCTCTATCAACCAAACTACTTAAACTAGAGCATTAGTCCTTCATACAACTTTCTTCTCTTATAGAATTGAAAAATTATTTTGGTACAGCAAATTTCAGAAAACATTTTCCTACTGTACCAATTAAGTAATTATGAATGCATGAGTCCTTTGTAACTGGATTTTTTTTTTTTTTTTTTTTTTTTTTTTACATTTTTACCCTTGCTTCAATTAAGAGGAATAATAAAAAAAAACACGGAATTATTAGAAGTTGGACTGGAAATAGTTAAAAACAGAAGAAAAATAGGATATTATTCCAGAACATTTATTTCCACTGGGGAGAATGTTCAAACCTGCGTGAGTAGGACACTTTCCGGTTATGATTTTTTTTTTTTTTTTTTAATTGTGAATCGCAGACAAATTGGTGTTGATAAATTAAGAATGTGTTTGCAAGACAACAGAGAAACTAGCATATAAAGAATTTGTACTAATAGATGCGGACTTCCCTTGCAAAAGTTGCCACCGAAGAGTAGGAGGCCAGATCATCGACTGTAGACAAACAGGAACTTCTCGGGGAGTTAATTGCTATTGTGTTTTGAATTTGATCCTGCTTTCCCCTACCCTGAAAAATACCTACTTGCAGAAGGATAAAACTTCAATAAAGGGAAATATTTCCCGCCCTTGCTATCGAGCCTTTATCGGTTGGTTTCTACGTGGTGAGTGAATAGTGAAATAGCCCATGATGTGAAGGTTCCAGGGCACGATTCACGGTGCAAGGATGGATATAACCTTGAAACGGAATATTTCTTTAATATTCTATGTTTAAATCCTAGAGGCTAAAGAAGATGAGTGAAAATGAGTGATGAACAAAGATTGGTAGAATAACCAGCGAGAGGAGACGGAAGAACTCCGAGAAAACCCCTCTCCGCCTGAAATAAGATTTGGAATCTAATCTGAGAGATCCTATACGTCACTGAGCCACTGTGTCAAATTACTTTAAATTTAACCGACTAAGAAAACGCTAAAGAAACTAAAATGGGAAAATTAATTGCTGAATTATCATGAACGTATATCTATACGAGAATGACAAAACATGTAATTTTTACAAGAAAGCAATTTCCAACCTTAAGAATTAAATCAACATTAGAATGGCAAAACATATTACTTTTTGGCTATTTTCTGATTTGTCGCTCTAGAAGTTGCCTGAGATCTATATGGTGGAAAAAGTTGACAATGGCTTAATTAAGAACTCCCTATTTATCAGTATATATTTCGTTTTTCACTGAAATAAAAGTATTTTAATTCAAAAAAGTTGGAAGTTGCTCTCCTGTAAAATTTATAATATTATATATATATCGAGAGAAAGAGAAGGAGAGAGAGATCTATTACTGCTAAATAGGGACTTCTAAATTAAGCCGTTAGCAATATTTTCCAGAATAGAGATTTCACTGCGACCAACTACCGGAGCGAAAAATCAGAAAATGGGCCAAAAGTGACATGTTTTGCCATATATATTTAATTTAGAAGGTTGAAATTTGTTTTCCTGTAAAAATGATTTATGTTTTGCTACCCTCTTATAGATACGTACTTGGAGCAACTATTCCGCTACTGATATAGATGTATTCGCACACTCAGTGGCGTATTTACGATTTTGTTTGCCTGAAAATGTGAAAATTCTGCAAGATATTTCATATATTTTACTATAGTAAATATGATTTCGGGGGGCTTAAACCCGAAATCCCCCCCTAAATACGCCACTGGCATACCCGACCTACATAGACTGAAGAAAAGGTTGACTGACGAATTTTGCCTCCTCTCCTTCCATTGAAAGTTCGAATCGCGAGTAGCTGGTGATCATTTCACATGCCTACAGCTCTTGACATGAAATAGATGTTTCCTATCGTGTATTCATGCCTGGATATTTCCACTTAAGATATCAATAGAGTTACAACGTGGATTAATGGATTAAGAAACAGTAGGTGGTAAGAGTAACAGCCGGTGAGTATGGTATTAAGAACCTAGAGGTGCTTCGAACTCTTGCTCTCTTTCTTCGCATTATGCTCATTTCATAACTAGTAAATGCTCAGTGGCGGATCTAGTCCGGGGCCGGGGGAAGTTAGCCCCTCTCTTCAGTTTTTTGAGTGACAAAAATAATTTAAGCTATTATTTATATATTTTAATGTTTATAATAAACTCATGATATACCTATCATAGGGTGGGGTCTGGTTGGCCCCCCAGTTATTACCTTCTAGATCCGCCACTGTAAATGTTATTTGTATTTTTAAGTTGGGGGGGGGGGCACGTTGTTTTCGACTTTTACCGAAATTGGATTCACCTTAACCGGCAATGATAGTCTCAAAATATGTAGAGCTACCCCCTACAGACCAATCTTCTAAAACTAAATTTACTGCAATTGAAACTACTTTGAAGAAAATTTACTATTTCAATGCTCACAATTATAGACATACAAGTTAGAGTCTCGTTAGAGAAACAGTTTCTCGTCTGTTTTGTTTTCGGTAGTAGAGAGAAACTTTTCTTTCTTATATACTCATACCTGCCGCATTGCTTTACAAATTTTGCAGATATAGGCCTATAGTTGATTCTTTTCTTAGTCTTTTTAGTGTTTCATTTTTTGTGGACTATCACTTCCTCGAGAGACTCTACGAATGTCAAAACGAACAATAGTTGAGAATATGTAAATGCACCCTTCAAAGAATAACGGTGGCCGTGAAATTTGGTGGTTGATTTGAAGTTTAGTACTCCTTTCAGCATCGAGGCTATAAGACAAGTGGATCTACACCTTGACGTAGAATTCGTACCACACGAGCTGATAGCGGGTCTCCTGCACCAAATAATAGTACGGTACTCACGTAGTCACGAGGGAGCTCATGTGGTTAGTGACGGCACTTAAGGAGAAAATAAAATGAAATCTTTAAGTTTTACTTCCCACGGTTATGCCGGTTAGGCTAAAGGAGACGGTGATGAGAGATGAGTGAAATGGTGGAATGAATAAAGTGGGAGGAAACGGGACAACCCCGAGAAAACCCACGAGCACGGTGTTTGCCCACCACAAAGTCCACACTGCGCGAGCTGGGATCGAACCAGGGACCCCAAGCACCGGAGGTGAACGCTCTACCACTGAGCCACCACACCTCCCCCCAGCAGTTAAGGAGAGTCACATCAGTAAATATGACAGTGTTATTGCTACAAGCTAAGTAAAGGAAACTTGCTTGAATGTGTTAATTGCTGTACGCAAGAATTAGGATATTAGATAACTTTTCTTTAGCTGATGTAACTTCCATCAAAAGCCGCTATTGGCCGTGACTGTTCGAACTTATTATCCGTTCCATTAACAAAATTAAAGTTTATTATAACACTGTTGTCGAAAAACCAAGCATAAACTTACCATCTCTCGACAGTAGCTTGTGCATATCCAGTCGGTGCAAGATTACGTCAACCGGACTAGATGAATGATACAGCAAATGAATGATGGAAGAATTGGTGGAATGAGGAAGTGAGAGGAAACGGGAGTACCCAGAGAAAACAAGAATAAGATGTTGTCCACGACACATTTACTTGGCCGGGACTGAACCAGGGACCCCACACACCAGAGGCAAGCGCTCTACCACAGCAACCGTGCCTCCAGTTCGGAGTTCGAATCCCACCGACTGTTTTCTCGAAGTTTTTCTTATTTCTAGTACTGGAATGTCTGACGTTATTAATATCAAGGAGAGACTTTCTATTATTAAAGCTAGCCTAATTTCAATTTCTTGTCAGTCAACACACGTTAACTATAAAATTTACTTGCTTTCCCTACCAAAAATGAATTCTGACTTGCACATTCATTTTAGATTTCTGGTCTTTCGGCATCTATGGCCATTTAGCCCTTCACGTTTTGAGGGATGACGTCCCTCGGCGAGCACACAATCCGGGGAAAGAGAAGGAAGAAAGGATGGGGGAAGGAAGAAAGCGGCCTTGAACCTATAAGTTAGGTACCACCCCGGCATTTGCCTGGTGTGAATGAGGAAAACCCAGGAAAACCTCATTCAGGGTGGCTGGCCTGAAAAAGCGTTTTACACTTTTTCGACCGAGTGCCTCCACCGGGAATCACACCGAAGGCGAGAGCGTTAGCGACTACGCTACGCAGGGCCACTGCACATTCCAAAGAAAAATTGTAGTTAATGTAATTAAAAAGAGATATAGCTACGCTATATCTGTAATTATATAAATATACCCTATTTTGTACAAAATATTACGCGAATTGATTTCCAACACGACCGGCGACGTATAGTAAAACTGCATATGCAAGTCTTCAATTTGGGAAAAAAGAAAACACGTAGATTTAAGGAATGCTTTCGCACAATTGCATTATCTCGGAAGGTAAATAAACAGCTCCATTTATCGTAAATTTGAACAAGCTCGACATTGGAATGAAAAATATTTCTCCTTAAAAATAAATTAGAAATTAATTAAATTAGAAAATTACATGTGAACAACGAAAAACACTTAATACTTACGTTATAGATAGTAATATTTCCTCTTTGGTATGGCATTTTTGATTGGCTGCTATTTAATAGAGCACTTCCTTAATGATTATCAGAATTAATTAGTAGTAGTAGTGAAATGTAGGCACATATTCCAAGGCTTCTTGAAAAAGTACGAAAGGTTGGCAGGTGCTTATTCTAAATGCATATGATTCACTTTTTCTTTTTAACCCATTGATTTGAGCTATCGAATTGGTGGTGTTACTGTTATAACATTTAAACGAAACGTTTGTGCGCGCGTATCCATCGCTGAGGATAAGTTTATCCACTACTATATACACATGCACACGCACTTACTTTAATTCACAAGCACAAAAGCCGCACAACGCACTCCGTTCTGAACGAGTGCTCCCCTACCGCAAAGCAGGAGAAGCAGCTCACTAAATATTGATCCAGCCGATGGAACAGTAGCTAGGAAAGTATGGCCTAGCGAATCTCGAGGGACTCCACCCATTCAAAACACTTTTGACGCCACTTAAATCCAACAGCTCCTCACTTGATTCCAGCAATACTGAAATTGAGTTTCAATCGAATGTTCGCCAAAGAGAGAGACCCGCACCCAAAATGCATACCTTTCCCATTAAATAACGCTGGTCACGTGGGTTCAACCCATCCATACAATTGACGCTACAACAAGCTTTACCTCGGACCTTTACCGCATACAGAATATCATCACGCAAAAACCAAGACCGTTAATTTTTCACGCCAGGATTATGCTAATCAACATACATTTGTAATGATGCCATAGGCATACTCTACCGTAAAATCAAGAATGATATAACCATCGTAATTTTTATTCAAAACTTGGAAATCTAATACTTTGCGCATTTTTGCTTCAATTAAACACAAGTATTCCAGTATTACATTCACTGATTACTTTCAGTAATTGCTAATGTAAAGCAAAACAATATAGAGAATGACAAATAAGTGTTTTGAGGAATCACTCCGATTCCTTGCCTACCCTTGAGTATTGAGACAGTTGAAAGTTTATAATATGTATTCAACACACTCAAAGTCGCATACTTTTTTCATGTTCACAAATAGTACTGTTATCCACCTTTGTTTATTATATATTTATTATTTATTCTTAATCATACGAAAGGCATTTTAATACGATAACCTGAATTAAATTCTAAAGAAAAACAAACGCTACTTCATCTATTAAGAAAAATGCGTATCTTGAGTTAATAGAGACGACGGTGGAGATATTTATTGAGTTAGTCACTAAAATCATTTGCTTTATCTTTATCAGTGTTGAGTTAGTGATAATTACATGTTATACCTGCTTTGTACATTTCTACTCTACAGATTGAACATTGCCAAAATTTCGTTGGGTTGCTGTCCCCTTCCAAATACCTCCAGATTTTATTCAAGAGTAACTTATAAGTTTTTCTGTAGTAATATGTGCACTATTTTGAGATATTTGTGATGTACTTTAAGAGAGCCATGCATGAGTTCGCAAAAACTCTCTATAAGCCCCATGCAGTTGTTATAAATCTGAAATGAGCTGGTGGCAATTGTGCAGGATTCATAGGTCCTGTGGGTATTAGTTTAACTGTATATATATTTATTTACAAGATCTATACGAATATTATTGATGAATAAGTGCTAAGATATTTATAACGGGTGTCCAAACTCCTAAATTGAACGCGATCCCATGTAAACACGAGCGCTATAAAATGGATAGCGAACTACAGCGTAAGTCCGAGCCCAATGATGTAAATACACGTAGAGGCGAGCTGAAGCTTGAGCGAATATGAGGTAGCATGCGCTTCTTTGAGGATACTGAGCCTAAGCTTGCGTGAATCCGAGCAAGGTCAGATTGCAAAGAAGTATTTATGCTGATGGGCAGTGAGCTCTGTTTCATTTAGTGCTTCTTGGTATATATTTCAATTGCTTTTTTGTACAATTTATACCTTGTTTTTATTGCATGAATTAGAATGCATTGCCTTGTAAGTAAATACTACTGAACAATAATTTACGTGTGTAACGAAATATACGAGGATAAATCAAAAATTATGCAATGTTGACATAGCTTTATTTACATGGCTCATACTGACTTCTGTCCTAGTTTATTTTATTATTATGCTACGAGCATGCTATGAAAGTGATCCAAATTCCTCCACATGTCTTCCTTTTTAGCAGATAGATCATGGCTGCTCCATTAGAAGTTTGCAAATTCATTCGCTCAAATGCATTCAAAAATGGTTGCACAAGTGTTACACACGAGGAAGGAGTCGGACGAGCCCTTCCTCGTGCATGACACTTGTGCGACCATTTTTGAATTTTTCAATCCACTTGTAGACATTTCGTTGTGGCAAGACATTGTTCCCGTATTGTGCCGAAAAGTTTTGATGTATTGCGGCCCCTGATACACTTTCCGATCACAAAAATCGGATCACTGCTCGTTGTTCCTCTTTGGTGCAAACTTCTAATGGAGCGGCCATGACCTATCTGCAACAAAAGGAATACAAATGGAGGAATTAGGATAAAACTTTCATAGCACAACAACATAACAATTAAACAAACTAGGACAGAAGTCAGTGTGAACAATGTAAGAAAAGTTATGTCAACATTGCGGATAATTTTTGACTTGTCCTCGTATTTAGAACAATTCTATGGCTTCTGGCCTGAGAAAAATGCTTGACAAGAACTTGGAAACTTCTACATTACACAGAAATAAAACTATATTTTTTAACTTCAAAATTATGTTAACCCTTCAGTGGTAACAATTATTTTTGTAGGTATTCTATCTTTACTTGGCAACGCTGTACGAACTTCGTACTCCATCTACCTTTCAGTATAAAATACTAGTTTATGCGATGCCGATCAGTTTCAGTTTAGAGCTTTTCGTTGTTGGATGGTCTGCTTTTTTTTCTTTTCTTTTTTTTTTTTCCTTTCCTTTCTTAGTCTGGGCGAGTCAGACCCAACGTTACCACTCACGTTATTATTTGAGGAACAGTTTGTTTAATGTTTGCATTATTTTATATGAATTTCAAAAGATATTTTCCACCAATATTTGCATTTTTCTTTAGATACTTTGTTCTGTGTTAGTGTAATAACAAGGCTGGAACTTACGAATCAAATGTTGAAAGTCAGACAAATGTTAGAAAAGGAACTTTAAGTTTCATTCTGTGAAGATGATGATGAAGATCCTGATTTCTGTACTTACCGTATCCATGGTACCGATAGTACGTGCAATCCAATGAGGAAAACTGTCAGTGATTACTGTAGTCAATATTTTGTGGGTAAAAATAATGAAACAAAATGAAGAAAAGAAGTGCGAAATATAAATATCCGTACCCGCGCTTGTAATATTGTGACTGTTCGTATATCTGTAGTGCCCCAAACTGCAATGAATACTAACTCTTCAGGAAACAATCTGTGTTTATAAGCGATGCGATAGTTGATATTGTTACTAACACAAACAAATACATACATATAGTTTTCAGAACAACGACTTACACATCTTACCAGTGTGTGTGAAATACAAGCGTTCATGGGTTTGTTATATATGGCTGGTGCATTGCATGCTGGACATCTGAATGTTAAGGAATTATGGAAGCAAGGTGGAACTGGAGTGGAGAAATTTTGGGCTACAATGTCCTTACAGAGATTTCGTTTTCTCTTTCTCTCTCTCTCTCTCTCTCTCTCTCTCTCTCTCTCTCTCTCTCTCTCTCTCTCTCTCTCTCTCACACACACACACACACACTCTCACTCTCTCTCTCTCGTTGTTTGCGATTTGATGGCGCTGATACACGTGCGGAAAGAAAATCCTTAGGCAAATTAGCTCCAAATCGTGACTCTTTTGAAATATTTGTAAACAATTGCAAGAACAATTTTCCAATTGGTATGTTAGTAACTTTGGATGAGACACCTGTCGGTTTTCCAGGAAGATGTGGATTTCGTATGTACCCAAAAACCCTGCAAAATATGGAATTAAAATTTTTAGTTTTGTTGATGCAACATTATGCTACATAGCAAATATGGAAGTATATGTGGCGACACAACCAGAAAGTCTGTTCGTTATATATTTCAAATCATTGACTGATGTTTGTATTTAATATTGTAAATATAATAAGGATTTGAAGCTCAGTTCACATCTTATCAGGCAAAAAAATTTATGGGCCCAGCAGGCCCAACGTTATCATTCATGTAATTTTTTTCCACGTTACCACTGTAAGGTAAAACAAATTCTAATTTGCAATTAAAAAAAAAAAAAGTGAAATTGTTACATAACCAACACTTGTTCTATAACGTACAAGAATACCTTCAATTATTTATCTTTCTGTGCAAGACTAATAATAAAACTTACAGTGAATGCCATCCATTGCTTGCTTATTCAATTTTGAATAACTATCCTGCATTTCACTTTCATAGAGCATACAATGATTGTAGACGGGATGGAAAGCAAAAGGTTACAATATGTTAAGTATACGTAAAGAATTGTTTTCGTTAAGATTCCTGTATGTATTTTGAATTTTGGTGAACAGTGAAGAAAGTAACAAATAATTCAGGAAAAAGCGGGCCACATCTCTTTAATAAAATGTAATCGAAAACTAGTAATACAGGGTGATTCTTTTAAAACTCACGGACTTTATTTGGGTCTAGAATTTCTAACTGAAGTCCGATTTTCATGCGGTTTGTGGCAAATGATCAAGAAAGGATGGGAGATTTATGGAACTATGTTTACTGGTTTAAATTCATCCGTGTTAATATCGATTACACCAAGAAAAACAGCAAATTTTCGCCAGTGTACCTTACAATTGGAATGAGGTGCGCTGCGGTGTGGAGATTTGAGTTTTCTTCGTTAGATGGCAGCCTCGCCAAGGTCAATAAGAAACAGGAAACTGGGCCGGCTGTATCGGGAATTGTGCTGTACAGTTCTGTGCTTCTGCGTGAGTATGATCAGCGCACAGTGAGAATAGTGACTCTTTGGAACAACATGAGTTTATCGTTAAAACTTTGGAGAACGGAATCTGTTGTTACTATGCAAAGAGCATTCAGAAACAAATTTGCCTCACATTCTTCCCCAGATAGGAACATAATGTGATCGCTAGTGAATAAATTGGAAGGAACAGGATCGCTTCTGAGTGAGACAGGGAAGCATCGGGCCCCGCAGGCGGGTGTTATGAAAGATGTCAAGTATCGATTTCTTAGGTCATTCAAGAAATAACTCCGTCGTTTGTGACAAGAAACTAGCTATAGCCAGGGTGCGAAATCATTTGAAAATGGTGGGGGGGAAGAAGTTCAGCGATCAACACTAATGCTTCGTGGAGCCTCCAAAATGTTGAAATTTTAATGGATAATAATAATAATAATTATTATTATTACTAGTAATAATAATAATAATAATAATAATAATAATAATAATAATAATAATAATAATAATAATAATAATAATAATAATAATAATAATAATAATAATAATAATAATAATTAATGTTCAAACTAGTCGACATTATTATTTAAAAATACTTTAATGTTATTTATTCATTTAACCAAAATTGATAACATATCTATTGCATTTAATAGACACTTCGGTGCGTATGGTCCAGGGTTAGAGTCCCGTGGGACCACAGTACCCTTGTGTTTACCATCATATTGAAGACTGCATTCACGAAAATGCGGCAGAGATCTATAAGTCAGAAATAATAGTCCCTGAGAACCGATGTCCTAACCAAGCATTAAAACTACTAACTTGAAGCGCTTCACCTGGCCAGCCATAGATCCCCATGAGCAGTAGAGTCAGAGCATAGTTTTTATTATTTATGAAATTCCCGTTTCTTCGCTAAGTATTTAGAATTTCAGTTTGGTCGCTCAGATATCCGGTCACTTACGTAAGTCTAAGTAATACTATGTATTTATATTGTATTCTTAGCAAGAATATATTATTATAAATAACAGATATGATTTCAATACAAATACTTGATAGACAACAAAAAGCCGTGCTGCCTCAGTGGTTGAGCGCTCACCTCAGGTGCGTGGAATCCCTGGCTGGATCCTAGCTCGCGCCGAATTCTGCTTGTGGTATACAAACAATTGTGTGTGGGTTTTCTCGGGGTCCTCCCGCCTCTTTCCACTATCTTAATCCATCATTATTATCTATCTCATCATGACCGTCATCCAAAGTTTTACTGAATATTCGTAGGACGTTAAACCTTAGAAAATGAAAGCACAAATACAACAATACGATTGATTTGCTTATTTAAATTTAGTGTCTCTTTTCAGCAGCGAAGCTATGAGATGTGGACTTACAGTTTAAGGTGGAATCCGAACCACGGTAATCGTTCAAATTTTTGTAAGGCGCTTCCACCGGGAATCGAACCCGGGACCCCGTGCACCGAAAATGGTGCGCGAATGCTAGCCTGTAGACCAGCGGAGAGAGCCACAATAATACGAGTAATGAATGATTGTGTTACTGTATTTATAGATCTAAAATATAGTTTGCAATAACGTATCTTACCTTAGAGAAAAAGAAATTAAGATTAAACTTCACTTTCTTTCCGTGTGTAACGAGAGTTGAACATGTGATGGCCAGAAGACACCCACGTATGAGCAGCAGTAACAGCATCCCATAATTTTAAAGGAGATCCACTGAGTTTAATTGTTAATAAAGATTGAAAGGTACTCGCCAACATACGGTTTCTTTCGAAACTTTTAATATGAACAACACTGAATCCACGTTCACAGGCAGCAGTTGATAATGGCACAGAACGAACTTTCCGCGTTAAGTCTTTAAGAACTAGAAAATCATTTACCGACTTAGAACTTGACTTGTACCCCCTCCATTCTGACACTGTAGAACCCCCGTTTGGTCTAGTGGCTAGCACGCTTGACTTCGGTTAACGTGGTCCCTGGTTCGATTCCCGGTGGTGTACAGTTGAACGACCAAAGTGGTCGGATTCCATTATAATCAGTAGGTCCACGTCTCCTTTAGCCTAGCAGACATAAACGTGGGACGTTAAACTAAATTAAACCAAGCCATTCTAACACTGCAGTATCAGGATTTAATCCAAACAATTGAGCTTCTTTATATACGTCTACGTTACCGTACAAACCACTCATGTTATTTCGATCTTTATTTTCAAACACTGAAAAGCACTTTAGGACATCATTAGAAGGAAACCTTTCCACTTCTTCTACTAAACCCTGGATTACCTACCCCCTTATTTGATCAAACTCACTATCATCACTCTCTGTATCAGACGCTTGTCTGCAGTGCACTGATACAAAGACTTTGGTAGACATCATCTTTCATATGCATTTCTCTCAGAGCTTGGATTAAAGATTCAATTCTTGCTCTATTTCATTGTACGAAACTGGTTCCTTGTGCATCGTTTTACTAATATTAGACAGAATGGACGCGATATCCAGAAGAAAACCAAGCAATAGAATGTTCTTTTTCTCCAACAGTTTTTTTTTTTTTTTTTTTTTTTTAATACCACTCATTTTAAAACTATCTCTGTTGAAATGGTCAGCATTTTCATACTCCAAAAGTAGGAATTGCATTATACAAGAAAAATATGTAAAGACTGCAAATAATACATGCTCCTCATTTGAAATCCAACGTATGTGAAACAATCTTTTGATTTTTAGCTGTCCTGCGGCATCTGTGGCTGTCGCGATACTTTTAAGTTTTGCAGCTGTATGAAGTTCGCCTAACAAATATTCAAAGTTGTGAACAGAATTCACAACATCAAAAATTCTTTCAGATACAAGATCCATTCGATGTGCCACGTAGTGTACGCTAATTAGGCACTGGTCGACATTTCTTCTAATTTGGGCAGCAACACCTTGTTTCTCCCAGTAAACACTACATCCCCGTCCGAACCAAATCTAACAAGCTTTTCTTTAAGATTAAAAATATGCCATCTTCGGAAAACGCTTGAATAATTTTCTCTTCAAGGAATTTTGCATCGGCATTTTCTACAGGCACTAATTTATAAAAACAACAACAATGGTTATTTTCTTCGTCCACATATGTTACATATAAAAGCAAGTGCTTATCCGCAAACCTGTTTGTAGATTCGTCAACTGTTTAAGAAATTTAACCAATTTTACACGCAACTGGTACGCTAGAGAATAAAGGTCTCCATCTCGTCACAACGAAACAGCCGACAAAGTTAAACACCTGATACCTTTACAACTGAACTACGTTTTTGAGAAACAGGCATGCATTCAAATTTATTGTTTGAAAATTTTCATTATAGACCTACTTATATTTTCATATTAAGGTGTCCCCCCTACCATATTTTGGTGGGGGGGAAACGCAAGTATAAAATTTTTGGTGGGGGGGAAATCCCTCCCGTCCCCCCCGGGATTTCGCACCCTGGCTATAGCTATTCAACTTGTGATTTATGGAAGTTACCACTAACAATTTGTATTCTCACTAACACTTAATTTGTTTTCCGCAAAATCCATAACCTCATTCTAATTGTAGGATACACTGGCGAAAATTTGCTGTTTTTCATGAGGCGTGATCGATATTATCCCGGATGAATTCAGGCAAGTAAACATAGTCCCATAGATCTCCAATCTTTCCTTGATCATTTGCTACAGACCGCATGAAAATCTGACTCAGTTAGAAATTCTAGTCCCAAATGAAATTCGTGAGTTTGAAAAAAAAAAATCACCCTGTAGTTTCTAGGTTTCTTGTAAGCCGGATGCACGTCAATTGTGTGTTACATCTGGTGGGGAGCGTGGTGAAGATATATAAGTGATGATGCTTTAATAGAACTTGCACCTGTGTCTGAAATTACAAGTAAGAGAAGTTACTTTTCTAGCTACTACAGAATCTCTTAAAGTCCCATATACGTATTCCAATCCAGCACGAAAAGATTGGGATTTTTATCAAGTTGCACACTGAGTTTGGAATTGGAGCAGGTGAAAATAGTGATGCTTACTTGGCACGAGTTCCTTCGCTAATTCAACACATCTGTAATCCATCTGAAGCAGTGATTTTAAACATTAATTCCCGTATGTAATCCTTTTGCTCGACACAAAATTGAGTTCTGTCTTTCTGGTCTTACACAGAAAGACAGAAAATTGAAAGTATTCTCGTATGTTGTAGAATGTGATTATGTAACTATTTTACCTGTTTTTTTTTTTTTTTTAAATTGCAAATTTAATTTGTTTAACATAATTTAGAAGTGTATTGTAAGTTTTATTTCTATAAGGTGTATGAGTTTTAAGAGTGTCAAACATTTCCCCCTAGATCGAAGCCATTGAATTGTGTTTTAAAGTATCTTCCGTTACATATCTTGGCACTTTCCCGGTAACTTAAGGGAATTTTGTTCTCACCATCGAAGAGCCCAATTGAAATGTAGTTCCAATGTTGTGTACAACATAGAATTATTGGGAGGAGGGAGTGTTGTGGCATGAGTTCGTGTGCGACTTCTCCATTTCTGCAGGATGCAGAACATCCATTTTTCTCTAGAAAACAGCCACGTAATAAGAATTATACATTCAGTTCATATCGACCTCAACCTGGTCTCTCGAAGTTGGCAATGTGCCTGCCCGGAGTCAATATTTTCATCATGTAGTTGACATCAAAAAGAAGAAAGACTTTTCTGTCACTTACAAGAGACTTCTTTTGACATTCGCTACTGTAATTCAACAGATATAACCGAATCAAATCAGGCATTGTTTTTATTAGATATAATTTAGTCACACTGAAAATCCTTTAGTTCTACTCTTCTGTTAATCACTCTTGAATACATTGAGAAATTTATGCTCTTTTAACATGGATATTTTAGCAATATCTGACAAAAAGAGATGCTGCAGTAAAGCAATAATGGAGCAAAATTATATTCCTAAATTTAATGCAAATTCGCAGGTCTGTACAGTTTTTTTTTAAAAGTTTACCAGTAATATTAGTTTCTTTTAAGCCCCCCCCCCCCCACTCTCAGTTGCAGGCACGGTTGACTAAATTTAAATCAAATGATTTTTTTTTTAATATTGATTTAAAAATTTATTTTGTTTAAAGCAGAAATAATATGCAGTATTTCTGACCATTCTTGGGCACTAATCAAATGTTAGTCTGAAACTAGCATCTTAAGCCGTACTATGTGATGGTAGGATCTTAATAATAGAACTAAGTATCTATTTTTTCACATTCAAGTTAATACCAATGGATTTCTAATAACCTCCTTAATTTGACTTGACTAGGCGCGTACGATATATACGTACTGTCCTGGAGATTTTTTTTTTTAAAGAGAAATTAAATGGACTAGATGGTTATATAATCCGCAAAATTAATAAATACAGAATATTTGTCATAGAATATTTATGGTAAATGATGAAAAGACGGGCACTGACTTAGAAGGAACAATCTCTACATTCCATAATGATTTCCACGTTAGTTCCAATTATAAAATAACTAGCAGAATGCCTGCTCTTTAATTTAAGAGGAATAAAGTTTGTAGAAAGTATCTGAAACTATGTAACTAGGTGCAAATCGTTTGAGTTTCAAAATACTTGTTAATGCAAGAAGAATTAACTCTCGCTTCTTTCCATCTTTTAGGGGCCAGAAAATTTATTTAGAAAATTTCAAGTTCTACGCCTGATAGTTTCGAAGAGCTGAAGTACATCAACAAAACTTTTAAGACACCATTTTATCATTTTAGAGATTCGATCTCGTAAAATCCCCGTTTAATCTGCAAAATTTCAAAGTTCTGCTCCTAATAATTCTGGAGATCTGGAGAACGCCAGGAAAAAATCTTCCAGCCCCCTTTCTCCAGCTTTGGAAATCTAATCTCTCAAACTCCCATCTTATGTTCAATCTAGGTGAAAGAAGGTTATTTCTACGAATAGTTTCCGAGAGCTAATATGAATGAATAAATGAGGTACTTGATTTAATCTTATACTGTATTTATTTATTTAACAATCACCAGATACAGCTCAGAGGCCATTTTATACTGGATATCTAACAACAACAATGGAAAGGATTGGGAAGGTATCGATCTTACCTGGTAGGACTGAGGAACACCCCAATTAGAATAGTTGACAGCGGGAATCGAACCCACGACCCCCGAATGCGAAGTCAACGCTCTACCACTTGAGCTACTAGAAGTTGAATAAAGATCATTCTTTCTTCATTCAGTTCCATTATTATTTGCTAGAACATTGTTTTCATCATAGTTTAAGACTCGCTGTAGAAAATAGTGTAAGTGCAAACAACTAAAGTTACTGTAACAGTAATGACAAAAGATAGTAAATTGTGCCCAAGCGCCACAAAATAGAAAATATTATTGCTTAGAAATATAACCTAGCATATAACGAAGTATGAAATTTTAACTAAGGCATAAACGTATTCAATAATAATAATAATAATAATAATAATAATAATAATAATAATAATAATATGAAGAAGAAGAAGAAACAATTGCAAGATGGCACATTACCTACAGCGTGTCTTCAATTGTCGAATTTGAAGCACGAAATACTAAAGTTCATTAAGAATTTTCATACTGTATATTGAGATTTTTTAAAATCGATCTTTCCGAAAAACTTAAACAACCCTTTTTTCCAGATGATTCAAAATTTACAGAAATCTTACACTAGTCGCGAGTAATGGTTAAAATTCGAATAATGGATTCTTCTAACATTAGTTATTCGAACAATATTAAATTATTCGAATTATTCTTATTAGCATAACGAATAATTGTTTGAATATTCAAAAGGAATATTCGGATATCGGAATAACAGAAAAATTAGAATAATTTTAATAAGCACTAGTCGTGAGGCTATTATATTTTGGAAGTACACAATCCGTTGCTATTCATGTAAGCACATACGTAGGCTTAATTGTAAATAATTTTATTTATATCACTATAGCGATCATTAATTGGTTATTAATTAGCTACTTAGTAAAGATATTTATGGAAGTGTTTGTAACTATTAAGTAGCCGAAAGAGAACTCAGCACTCAGTTCATGCTAAGCTATTCTAGTACATATTTCAAGAATTATTATTTTAGGTTTTACTGAACATAATGCTTGCAAGAAAAATATACCTAAGTAGAAAATATACTGATAATATAAATGTAAACATAAACAAATACTGTGTCTTCATGGCATAGGAACGATTCTGACTATACAATATCTCAATAAGAACTTCTCAAAGTAAGAATTAAGAATCATTCATATTCAAAATACATAGGCCAAGAAAATGACAAAACCATCGGATCAAACGAGACGAGACGACGACTTGTGCAAGCAAAGCTCAGTCTTAAAACTGAGACAACGAAAATCAAAATGTAAAAATTATGATAAACCTAATATTTAATAAAAAAAAATTGAATCCTTTTAGTCAAATTCAAATTCTATAAAGACAATTAGTGCTGTATTTATTATAACAATTTTAATTTTACATAAATATCTTCCTAAGAAAATCCTTATAGGCGTCGAAAGATCCTTTCCCAAGAAATGTTCAATACATTTATTTACAAATCACTCTCAGTCTTCTGCGAAACACAGGTCAAGAAAAATACTACTGTTGGAGTTAGAACAAAGGTCCCAATAATGGAGAAAAGATGGGGATTCGGTGAAGATGAAGAGAATAATAGAGAATGGATGATTTGTAAACCGTGTGAATTTTAACGTCATTGTAATATTAAGGCCCTATCAAACTAGCCAACGTCTATGTACCTAATAGAAATTCTCAAAATTTGGGAATTTATAATATTTAGAATAAGTTAACAAACCCTTATAAGAAATGAGTTACGTGGTTTAACTTTCTTAGACAAAATAGACTGCATATTTATTCTAAGAATACTCACATATTGTTGATATTTTAAAACACGAACTACAATGATTCTTAGAAGTAATCCGTACTTACCTGAAAAGACAAAGGAAAAGAGATTAGACATTTAAGTAATACTAATTTATACAATATTAATAACATATTCAGATAAATAAATGGCGATAATATAAATAATTCACTCTATGAAAAACTGCTACACGAAAAATATTGCTAGCTAATATTCATTTTAGTAAAGATAAATATGAATATGATAATGAAATGCAAAGATCTTAAACATTGATGCTATTATGAAGTATGATTAATTACAATGAAAGAAATGTGTCAATGAAAAACCATGTCAATTATGGTTGTTTTATTCGATACGAAGAATCTATTCGGTATTCCATATTGACAATGGTTAAATAGATAATGGTAATTTTATGGTCAAGTGCAAAACCATAGGCTGGGAAGTTTATGTCAACGTTAGAAATTAATGTATTTATTCATCTCCACATAACAATGGATAAAAATAATTTATGATGATATTTTACTTAAACTAAGAAATTTTCAAGATATATAACGAACAGACAAATAAATCACGGATAAAATAAAAGGGGCCATTAACTAGAATAAGATTATTATGAATTGATTTTGACGAACACTTTACTACATTAAGACAAATGATGAACCAAGTACAAACAGTCGACTAATGAATTTCCAGTTTATTATTACGAGTATATTATTATTATTATTATTATTATTATTATTATTATTAAATCCATATCAATGCGTCTATACTAGTAACTCGCAATCAGGATGATCATGTTATAACGTTCTTCAGTAACTGATAAATTATAAAAGTTACATAAGTAGTGAAGCATCGCAATAATATAAAATACTAGATACAGATTTTAATAAATACCAGTATTGTTCGTATATCAGCTGCAACTTGGACTTCAGTAACATAAGACTTGCCATGCTGCTATAATGTCTATTTTATTGTTAATATTAAATTAAGTTTTTATGACGAATACTCCACCCAGGAATATAAGAATGCATATTGTTTAACATTCAGTCAAGTGTGACAAGTTAACGCAACTGTTCGAACGAATGACATTAACAAGTTTCAATTAACGCTTACGCGGGTTTTATAAAAGCCACATGTACACATGTCCAAAATTATTGTCACATATCTATAACTGTCTTCTTGTAAGAATATAATTTGATAATGATTTTGCAATGTACTTTTAATACTGATACCATGTGTATAATCGGGAAATGTGTATCTGTGGTAAATTTCATAGGAAAAAAATTATAAATACGAAAATTAGAATGAGTAAAACAAATATTGCTAAATGGACAAGAAAGTTTTATTTTCGTTTTATTGTTCTTATTTACTGCTCTTTTGACATGAAATTTGTCACATACATGTCTTTGCCGATTATACACACACAAACATTGTAAGAAATACCGGGCGAATTCGTTATCAAATTATATTCCTACACTAACATATTTATAGACATGCGATAATAATTTTGGACATGAGTGTACAACAGAAATAGTGACACCCCGATAGGAATGAATCGATACCACCAAACATTCTCCAAACGATACACATATCACAAACACTGAACATAATTATCCTTCACTCATTGAGCACTCACATTTAAAAACAACATAAATAGAACTATCACCATAAGATGTAAGCAGATTTTAGTGGATGTTACCTTGGAACTCAATTAATATCAAATGTCCCAAAAAGTGCTCTGCAAAAATGTTTAACCATGTCTTTAGTGCAAGAGTGTTTAACAGTTTAGTGATTATTCAGAAAAAAGTGGAACAATAAATATATATTTTATGAAAGTACTATTCATCAATTTTGCAGCCGAAGTAAAACTTAGTACAGTTAGAAACCCTGAAAATAATCAACTTCGCTTTACTCAACATTTCTATTCTGTTCGTCAATGTTAAATTTTGATAAGCAAAAGGATAAACTTTTGATTACAATGTACTCCATGTGCTTGAAACAAGAGATATTATTTATAATGCGTATACACTTGTCTTTGTGTAAGTTGTCTGTCAGTAATATACAGCAAGAACATGTCAATGTAACAAATCAACGACTGTTTTTGCTTTCAGAAATAGTTTCAAGAAGTATATTGATTAACTGATTGATTATTGCATATTGATTATTGATTCAAATTAATTACTAATTGTTCCAGTAATGGTATATTTTCTTCTGCAATTTTCTTTTCATGTATTTTATTATTTCATTTTTTTTTTAATTTTTATTCAATGAATTGAAGTTTATACAGAATACAAACTGTCTTCTGTAAACTGTCAAATCTGTTGGCAAATGCCACCAGATTTCACCTAAAGGATGTAGTGACCCATTAAAATTATCACTTCAAATTACCAATTCTTAATCTCGTAATTGTTGTTGTATAAACAATTTGTTTTGTTTTGGAAAGGCAAACACACCTCTTATAGTCTGAGCATGTAGAATATAATTTGTGTTGCTTTAGTGTGTCCAAGGTGTGCTGTTCTGATTATGGCTGATAAGTCCAATCCTTATGTAACCAGCCTAATTATGTAAATATTGAGTAGAAATCTCGGAGATTCGAATTGCTGGAAGCTTTAAGTCACATGTGGATAGTGTCAATTTCTGGATTCACCGTTCGACAAAAATCAGCAAAATGTCGAGGTATAAAAAAAATACACCACTTCCCAAAATGGCGGTCACTGTAGATTAATTTTTGTAGTCAGTTGATCAGTAAAGATCAGCTGTCCATAGTCATGGTTGGTTAGAAGCTATTATACGCAGACGTTATTGGATATAGTGTATTAGTCCGAGTGACACTCTTTAGTAAAAGATTTAAACAAGTAGTTTCGCAATAGTTCTAACGGGGAGTTCAATCTATTGATCACGTGCAAACTCACTCACTCACTCTATGGCCTATGGAACCCGAAGGTTCACAAAAGCTCTCCACTGACTTCTATCTTTAGCCCACTGGATCCAGTTTCTACTTTATATTCCTATTTCTGCGAGATCCATCTTAATATTGTTCTCCCACCTACGCCTAGGTCTTCCTAGTGCTCTTTTTCCGATTGGACTTCCAGTTAAAAGCGTTCCTATTTTCTTCCATTCTGGCTATATGAGCTGCCCACTTGACCCTCCTAGATTTGATGACCCTAACAATGTTTGGTAAAGGATATACATTTTGTAATTCCTAGTTATGAAGTTTCCGCCATTCTCTATTCCCGTTTCTCTTGCGTCCGAATGTGTGTCTCAGGATCTTGTTCTCGAATACTTTCAGTTTGCGTTCTTCCCTTAGAGTAAGCCAAGAAGTTACTAAATTACAACACTTGTCTACATAACACAAGGAAAGAAGTGTTTAAAGATTTAATAGATATCGTACTTCATAATTTTAGCTCTAATTATATTTGCAAAATGTACTTTTTTGTTGAAAAATTATTACATGAAATTTAAGTGGAAAATGAAAATAATACAATCATGTTTTTCTACGAAAGGTAATAACAGAAAAAAAGGCTTTTCACGGACAGATCTATTCGGAGGCGGGTCGTGAGGGAAATCACACCGGTAAAAAAAAAAATCAAGCTTATTAAGTAAAATAAGGGAACAAAGTTATGTATTGTATTGATTGTTGCATACAATAATTGGTGTGTTACAAGTTTCCTTCTTTTAGTTTCGATATTTCGATCGATCAATTGTGCGATATTTCGATCGATCATTTTCAAATATTGAAATTTGAGTATCGAAAAAAAATGATCAATATATCGATATTTTCCATCAAATACAGTATATAAAATGGAAGTTATATTGTGCTGGGGCGTAATATAAAAGCGTTTGTTAACTGAATTTGAGTTCAGCGCCCATTTCATCATTGAGGCTACTAGACTTGACTCAGATTAACATGGGATCCAAACTACGAGATCCCGCCAGGAATCTTGTATGTATAAAAAATATATTATAATGCAATTATGATCTACCTTGAATTGTACTTTTATCGTGTTGCTTTAATTAAAACGTGTGTCCTGAGACGGATGGAGGGGGGGTTCAAAATTTATGCAAAAACAGTATCTCACGAGTTCCTCATATTAGGACTATGAAATTCAGTATATGAACTCACTAAATATAAGCGGACATGTGTTCCTACGCTTTTGAAAATTCACGTTTTAAGAGCTGAGGAAGAAGAAATTATATATTTGCGCTATATTGAAAGCAAAATTTACTGCTATTTGTGTTCGCATCACGGCAAAAAAAAAAGTTAAAATTAACCTTGGAGTATGGTAGGCCTACCTACCTCAACCTGGGTTTTTATGTCACTTTGATAGAAAGGTAGACGTTCAAAGTTTATCCCAAAAAAGAATAGCTTACGGGTTTTCATCATTACTAGCTGAACCTGCGTTCTCTACACACCGCTTGAGTTGATTTTATCTCTACACAGAGCATCATTCACATATAAGCATTAACCTCCTTGTCATTTCTCACAGCATCTGTACATGTCCCTTTAAAGACACAAGTGAAATACATCTTGATAAAAATTGGCAAGAGGTACTATAAAGGAGAGATTTTTCGATTATTTTTTTCAATATCTCGCAGTGTTTGCAAGATTTGAGCCTACTTCCGGTTGGAGAGTTTCTAATTCATGTATAATCATTGTTTTCTTTCTTTTTACATGCAGTATGTAATAGGTAAATACATCACACACACACACAATTATAATGTCAGTGATATATGGTGTTCTTTGGGCAAAACACCCCAAACAATAAAGATTCATCTTAGACTGGAGAAATAGCTATCCTTCGTTTTTCATTATTGTTTGGCCATGAAACAAACGCCTGGGAGATATACTACCCCCATATACAGCCGTGTGGTGTTGGAATGTGCCTAGGTATTACTTGCAGGATATGATGCTTTATTTTTTTTTTTTTAATTTCACCACTTCCAGTGTAGAGTCTACCCCTAAAAGTGCAATAAAGAAATAATGACCATCTTTCTTAAATATTCAACTAGACCTGAACAATTTACCGAAAATTTGTAATCGATCAGGGAAAACGGCATTTTTCTAGAGCTTGTGGTTTCTGAGATATTGTCAAAAGAATTAGCCACAAACATATAAACGTTCACAAACATATAAACCTAGCATTTTAATATATAGGTGCTTTCACTGAAGAGAGTACCCTAACGGAGGAAAGTTCGAATATTTTCCGTAAACCCATTCTCCCCGTACGAAGAACGGATATTTGATCTCTAATCTTTATGTTCCACGATTATGCCGTGTAGGCTAAATGAGATGGCAATGAGAAATAAATGAAATGGTAGAATGAAGAAAGTTGGAGGAAACGAGAGAATCCCAAGAAAAAAAAACACACGGAGTTTGTCCACCACAAAGTACACTTGGCGCGAGTTGGGATCGAACCAGGGACCCCACGCACCAGATGTGAACGCTCTACCACTGAGCAACGGATATTTCAATTTTCTTATAGAACTTCTAGTTGTCTGATGTTCCTCTATACAAGAAGGAATATTTCAATATCTCAATGATCCTATAAATTTAACAGCACCTATTCTAGCTGTCTGGATTCTTTTTACTTGAGAACGACGATAGGACAGGAGAAAGCATTGTGAGCGTGAAAAGAATCTAAATCAAGATTTCAACGAACTTACACGTTTTATGACCTCTACATGGCAGGAAAGAGGTTCTTATATATCTGTTTCTCTTTTTCGCTTTCCCAGTAACTTCGACTTGTCCGGAGAGATGCCAATTCAACGTATCTAGACGAAGGTTTAAGTTTCTCAGAAGATTTTGCAGGAGAAGTGTCGAATTTTGTTCCTTCCTAAAAATAGTGGTAGTTTATTGGAGGATTAAACTAAATTACGAGCGTTTGAAAATAAGCACCAACAATTTTGTTTATAGTATATAAAAATCATGTATGTATGTGCGTGTGCATATATGTAATATGTATGTTTCAGCGTAAGTTCTAGAACGTCAGGAGCAATTTAAATCAAACTTGGTACATATGGCTTACAACATGGAAAAATAATATAGATGTAAGACCTCTTTAGCACCCCTAGGATGGGAATGGAAACAAGTGACACTTAAGGTTAGTGTAAAGGGACAAGTTTTGCCGATAGATGTCACTGCAGTCTTCGTATCCCTCCCATGTATTTTTACCCTTCACGAAAATTTACTTTTTTTTTTTTTTTTTTTTATAAATTTCAACCTAGAGATTTCAAATTTTTAGAGAAGGAACTGCATAACCTATTAAAGGGAACAATCCGTGCCGATTTTTTATTTAGAATTTTCTTCATTGCTGAAACAGTTCGATTGTTAAAGGTTTGGATATTCATTTCAACAATCAAGCCATTTCAACAATGAAGAAAATTCTAAATAAAATATCGACACGGATTATTGCCTTCGATAGATTATGAAGTTCCTTTTCTTAAAATTTGAAGTCTGTAGGTTGAAATTTGTAAGAGAAATCGTGAATTTTCGTGAAAGGTAAAAAATACATGGGAGAGATACGAAGACTGTAGTGCCATCTATCGGCAAAACTTGTCCCTTTAAACCAATCTTAAACAATTGAAATCGATATTAGTGAAAAAATGAAATCTTTCAGTTTAACTTCCCACGATTACCCTGTAGGCTAAGGGAGACTATAAGTAAGACAAGTGAATGATGAAATAATTGGTGGAATGAGAATGCGGGAGGAAACGCCCGAGAAAACCTACGGATACTATATTATCCACCACAAACTTGCTTGACCAGGGACCGAACCAGGGGCCCCCCACGCCATAGGTAAGCGCTCTAGCACGAAGCCACCGTGCCCCCCACCCACAATTGCTACTAATGTCTACTATGAAGTTTTCAGGATCGCTGAGATGAATAGTGACGCTCAAATGCCGTTTAAATCCAAGTTCGTCCCCATTTGCAGAGAGAGGGATGAAGGAGGTAAAAAATAAACGGCATCGTGCCGATCGGGTCGGGAAAGTGTCTGACCCGTTTGAAATTACTTTTGGAAGATAGTATCCACTTCAAACTTTTTCTTTTTAAATTGTATCAATTTAATCGAAGAATTATTTTGTGGAAGTAGGGTGTTTTATTATTTGTAACAAAAATAGAGTATGTTCTGTACTTTTTACTTTCAATGAAATAAATCTAATAAGAAAGAGGATTCAAATATAACCCATAAAGCTATTCTCCCCGTGCGAAGAACGTGCATTTCGGCTAGTCTTATTATATAGGTGCTTTGTTTGCCATGTAAATAAATGCACCAGAAGCTGTAACCATCGTGCCGACCATCAGTGTATGTGAACATTTCACACGTAACAATTCAACGCCCTCTTTTTTCAATATTTACTTATTTCACTCTTCCCATTCACTTCGTTGGCGTATGACAATGAAGCGAATAACTAAGCCATTAACGAATAATATATTGACATTTTAATTCTCATGGATAACAGATCGCACATTCGAATTACTATATTTCTTGTATGTGCGGTAGTTGTCAAAGAACTGAAAAGATCAGCAGCATATTAGTATGCAGTATTTCTTTTCTTCCTCTTCGTGAGCCACTGTGAAATTACTTCCAAGAAAGTGTAGTCACCTGTGGTTAAAGCTCAGTAGTCTTTTTGTTTTAACTGCAATTATTACTATAATGAAAAGGAATATTACTTCAACATTGCAAAATTCTTTTTAAAGTATTAGAATATACGTGACAGCTTCTGTGAACGAGAAGGATACATGGAGGAACGGTTGTGAAACCAGTTTTTCCACTTTAAAACTTCGACAGTACTAATACACGATCGACCAGTAGATTTCTTGAGTATTACAGAGGTTCACAAATGAGGTTGGAAACTTGGGACAACATACGTTTTTCTGTTGTTTAATATTGAATAGTCATAATGCTTGTAGACATTCTTATATATTAACGAATAAATTAATTTATTGTACTAGGAATTTCCCATATAGATATTTCTGCATCATATGTATTCTCCCCTTTTCGAGTGAACATATACTGAACAATAAGAGTGTAGCAGCAACTGAGTATCAGCTCAATTATTGACGACACTGATGGTCGTAATTTATAACAAAATTATCAAAATTTTATGTAACAGAACGGGTAAAGTGGGCACGTGCACACAAAATCTTGGTTATAATCGTCCCTCGTACTCTACCGTATTTTCACAAAAGAGAAATATTTACTACAATACAGATAGTATTCTTTGAGTTGTTCGTTCGAATATTCGAGTAATATATTGTTGAAATACTAGAGTTTTAACGGTATTTAACAAGATTGATATCCCAGCAAGATTGATTAGAGTGTAACTTTTTATTTATTTATTTATTTATTTTTAAAGAACTAACAAGTCAGATATGAACTTACAGCTTAACGTGGTAATCTATCTACACAGTTCCCATCGTGAACTGAACCTCGTGCTTCCTCCACACAAAGTAAGAATGGTAATTATTCAGTGACAATGCAGCCTTGTATTCTAGGATTACTGACCGAAGCGAACGGAGCTGCATCATTCCCGAGAAATTTAATACATTTCTGATGCTTCTTTCGAAGAGTGCCTGATCTTTACTAAATTTTGTATACCGAGGGGGTAAGGTTCATTTTTAAATTTTATATTATATCGTGTTTAAATTTTAAAACACGAATCGCACTATGTGGCAACGTCGCAGGTAAAGAACCTATAGTAGATCTGAGAATCTACAAATATTATATTATATTATATATATATATATATATATATATATATTACTTCCAGATGGAAGTTGATTTAGAAATTGACACAAGCACTATTTACTAGCATAACAATCGATGTAACTGTTTGATGGATTCATAATATTAAATGTTTTCATGTTAATCTACTAGTCACATAGTGCAATTTTGGCACATAGTGAAATTATGGTTCGCCATAGCGGATGAAGGAGACACCAGAGGGTATACCGTTATACAGCATTTTCACTTTATTTTGACCTGTAAAATAGCGCTTTGCTACCTGTGGGAGCCATTTTTTTAGAACACCGGAGATTTATTATATATATATATATATATATACCAACTCGGCTGAACCACAGAGAAAACTCGCCGAAGAAAATTCTCCTGGTATAATCTCAAAGTTTATTTTAATTGATTATTAACTACTTCATGATCTTGAAATTCTAAAAATTTCCCGATACCAGTTGGGAATCAGAACGGCGTTTGCATCCTTCCTGCGTGTTATCTCATCTTCGAGCATTGAGATAAATCTGCGTCTCTTTCGCATACGGGCAGCATATGCACCTAAAGCAAAAACACGTACTCGTATTTTCTGTTTTCGTTTCTTCTTTCTTCCTGCTCCTTATCACCCTTTTCGCTCATTTCCGTATCACATTGTGACAGTGTTGTACACGTGATTGGTCCATTTTCGGATGTTCTGCTCTCTTCTCATGGGTGTGTTCTACGTCATTGAATTGCATCGACTATGGGTAGCATTTCGTAGATTTAAACTTTTCCGATATCTCTTCTCGTTCTCGCTATATTCCACATAATCTCATTTTGACCCCATTTTTATGCTCCTATTTGACCCTTTCAATGTGTTGGTTGGCCGATATAAAAAAAATACGTGTCGCTTCTTTTTCGATGTTCTTCATGTCTGTGCAATCTTATCACAATCGGCGTGTTACACCTGGGTACCCTACCAGAGTTAAGTGATAATTTGGGTTTGGCTACATTATATGTGGTTCTCCAGATATAAGGCCTACAAGAAAATTTTTGCCTGAAATATACTGAATCTTTTGATCCAAAAGTAGTAACTTCGTTAGATGAAGCAAACGTCTGAATACACTACAATCTGTTCAGTTTGCCATCTTAATTTGACCGCGTTGCCTTGAAACATGTGGACAAACTGTCTAAGGTGGACTTTTCTCCCCCTTTTTTTTCAAATCAATATTAGTCAATTTACAAAAGACTAGCTATCAAACTCGGATGGTTTTCCTTGTATATAAATGTCGTATGACATTTCTTTCCTCCTATATTCTGCGGATATCTTCAACCACAACAATGGCAGATAGAACGATTGCAATTGAACTGTGCTAAGCTAGTACAGCTGACTTGTTTTCCGCATGTTTAATCAACTTTTGAAAGTCAAGGTCAGAATAGAGAGAGTGCAGATGAGTAAGCGCCTTGCAATTACGGCAAACTTTGCTCTTTAACTTTCCAAGAGTGATAAAATGTGTCTTCGTGTCAACTGCAACGGAGTTTTTAAAACATGGTTACTGTTTCTATTTCAATTGTGTATTTCTCAAGTAGGCCTACGTACATTTAATATTACGACACGATACCAACGTCAAAGGAGGGTTAGTATCTTACAATATCGAGTAAAACCTTCGATCTTTTACTGAGGAAGATAAGAAGAGTCTTGCCATCTTTTAGTTATTTTGCGATCTATAGTTATCTTCGGTATGTGTTGAAAATTCTTCCCTTCTGTGCTCAAGGACGTAAATAAACTCAGTCTCTAGCGAATCTTGAAGAGAGATCATCATCATACAGAAATAGACACTGACTATAACCAACGTTCAAAAGAAGTAACTACATTGTTCTCAAAATGTATTTTAATTTCGTTGTAGGATTGTCTTCAATTAAAAGAAAAGGGAACCGTCCTCCATGTTGTATAGCGGTCTATCACACACACACTAAGTTACGTACAATGGGATATTATAGATAAAATAAATAATTCTAATAATGGGATTTTTCAAGGTTCACCACAACCTCCTTTATATATTTTGTCTGCCCGTTGCTCCAGATAAAAATCAAGAACTATTTGATGGATCAATTTTGGTCAAGATGTAGAGAGTAGGGATGGCCAGAACCGGTTCCTGGTGGAACCGGTTTTCGGGTCTGAACGGATCCGCTTCTAGAAGATCCGGTTCCGGAACCGGTTTTTCTGATCCAGGTCTAGAACCGGTTCTTCGGATCCAGATCTAGAACCGGTTCTTCGGATCCAGATCTAGAACCGGTTCTTCGGATCCAGATCTAGAACCGGTTCCTCGAAGAACCGGTTCCGCTGGAACCGAAACATAGTGACCATCCTTACGCTAAACCCGAGCTGCTGGCAGGCTGTGAACAGTGTGCTAGATGAAATAGTGGAAGCGACAGGCAGGCGCCCAAACGGCGGCCGGTTGTCCGGCTAAATAAACTGGGTAACTTGCGAACTCATTGACTAAACAGGCAAACTGGCCAACTCATTTGGCTAAACAATAACTGATGGACCAATTTTTTTTTTTCTGGAGACACAAGCGGGTCTGGGCGGGGAAGGCACAAGTGCATGGTCCTCTTTGATTTTTTTTTTTTTTTTTTGGTGAACTTTGTGTCTCCTTTACGGGTCTTTGGGGGCTTTCGGATCCAAGTCTGGAACCGGTCCCTAAAATCCAGTTCTAGAACCGGGTTTTCAGATCCAGATCTGGATCCGGTTCCTAAGATCCGGTTCTGGAACCAGGTTTTCGGATCCGGTTCTGGAACCGGGTTTTCGGATCCAGGTCTAGAACCGGTTCCTAAGATCCGGTTCTGGAACCGGGTTTTCGGTTCCAGGTCCGGAACCGGTTCTGAAAACCGGATCTCCCAGAACCGGTTCCGCCGGAACCGGAACTTTGTGGCCAAGTTAGAAATCAGTTCGTTGATGGAGCTGATCCACCCAGTTGATCCCAAGATGTGGACAATCAAAAATCGGTTCTCCATCTATATTTTTATGGAAGTAATAGATATAATCCTAGTTTGATATACTACCCGCAGTGCTTTTGAGATCAACGGGATAGTATAATGTTTAGTATGCAAAATATTAATCTATCCTTGGAACAAAACTCTTAAATGAAACTACATGACTTTCTACTCAAGAAACCTTATTACCAGTGGCGGCGATTGGACGTTAAAGGTGGGGGCAAAGACATGATCTGAATATTTGTATATCAATGTTAGTTTATCTGATTGATGCTTACACTGCTTGACGAAAGGTTGTATAACTAATAGGATACTATCTTTTTCAGTTAAAATACCGTATATCGTATTTCATATTTAAGTAAATTAACAAGAGCAACTCAAGTAGGTACTAGCCCTTTGTACTCTTAAACAACGAAAGTGTAAGAAGAGATTTGATTCCTTGCTTATGAACATCTTAAAATTCTGTCTGTAAAATTGTGTAATCAGATTATTTAATAAATTTGCAAAACAAATAAATAGAAAGCATACTATTAATCATAGTAATGAATACTGAGGCTTGTTTTTCTAGAATATTGAAACTGAGGAATAACTAATAATGAACAACTTATTAAATGTATGTTATTACTCTTAGAAAATGGAGAACAGTAAATACTACAAGCATATGCTACGACAGTTAAAGAAATGCGCAATTGCAATATTAATTGCTTTGAATTGCAATTAAAACGCAATTCCTGTACTTTAACTCCACGGGAAGACAAATAACCAATACGTACTCACGCAACGGAAATAATATGTGGCACCATTTTTCTTCATAAACCAGTAATACATACAAAAACTTTACATTCCCAAATCAAACTACATACATTAAGGGATCACTTCAAAAAAGTGAGGGCAACTGTCCCTTCGTGCCCCCCCCCCCCCCTAATCGCCGCTCCTGCTTATTAGTATTATTTTCAAATATGTATTCCTCTTACTGAAGTTTTGGGTGGAGAATGCAAGGTGAAGGGAAATGCAAAAATTCAAAATTCCAGTTTTTGTTATATACACTATGACACTGCTGTTTATCTTGACCTGTATACAGCGTAAGGATGAAAAGGTAAGCAGCAGATATTTTTAATGTCAGCATCAGTTATTGAATTACGTAGTTGCGGACATGCACCGTCAGCGCCAGGGCTCTCCCTTGTTTTATACCAATTACATATATAAAATACAAGTGGTGTTGTAGCCTTACATCTACCCCTACCAAATTCCCTACGCTACGTAGCCTTACTAACAATATATAATGACCAATTGTATAAAAGGATTAGGGTTGGTACAGCTTCATTATGGTCTATGATAGTCTCTTTAAAGTTATTTTTGCAATACTTTTTTTTTTTTTTTTTTTTAATAAATGCAGGATTTATACCTTATAGCTGTATAGTTAGACTATTTGTCTTAATAATGAGAGTTCACTTTGCTGCTAATAAAGTCAGGTATTTTCTGAGTTTCGCATATTTTAGGTGATGTTTATACACTTTCATCCATTTTTCGAAATCTTGCCCTAATTATACCACGGAGATTTTTTTTAAAACACATGTTTATCTCTTATTTTGATACTATCATTCCAAACACGGACAAATAAAAGTTTTTGAATATTATGTGGAAGATCACTGAACGTAGGTTCGACCTAAATGGTTTGAATAACATGTTTCAATGTACGCACTTTTAAAAAAAAAGTAGTAGTCTATAGAATGTACGAGTTGTGATCATGTATTAGTATGATTGATCCCAATCTGCGTTGGTCAGAAATATAGTTCACAATATTTCATTCCAATTGTATTTACTTTTCCGAAAATAATTTTCACGACGAATTTTATAAACGGAAACATAAAATAATAATTTGCACGCTTGATGTAAATATTCTCGTTTTATACAATCAAAGTACTGCAATTGTATATACCGGTAACCATAAATTATATATCGTCATTTATTAAAAAGATACTAAAATATTGACTGTATCATAGGGCAAAAATATGCATTATTAAGCCTAATCATTTAAATTAGAAACCTATTCCATAATTAAATTGTGATTTATGGTATTTTGTTATCTTCAAAAAGTACAAAATAAATACTAATTTTGTACAAATACAGTATATTTGTTTCTATTGCAAACACTTCTATATGTTGAAAAAAAAATGAAATTTAGGTTTCTAACAAGTTGTACTCTTTAATGCTATTTTAGACAGCCATTCAGATATTGCATAGCGCTGGTTCGATCGCTACCATCAAAGAGACTCAAGCTCGCTATCTCAATGGGGTTCGCGCTTAATTATTAAACTTGTGCTCAGTTAAGCGCGAGTTCCAGACTAGTGAATCTAGTCAGTTTAGCAGTTATTTCTCCACAAAGCATATGAATCCAGTACAGCTGATGTAAGAAATGAAGTTTTTCGAGTAATATTTAACGTTGCACGAGGTGCCACACCTGAATGTACGAGACCTTAAATGCAAAAGTATTGAATGCTTTTTTCTACTTCTGCACTGTTTAATATAATCTTAAGGGTTTCGTTTAATTATAATAACTTTAATTATAATTCATTTAACTTGCATTTCATGTCTTTTTTCTTGTTTTATCTAGGTCGACTGCATCACTGAAGTGAAAACTTATAAAGCAATACTTCAGGTTTTACACAGCAAAACGACCATCCAATAAATGTTGGTGCTTCAAAAATCTTTGTTTCAAACATTTTGTAACTTCTGTATAATAAAATATAAATGAATGAAAATATAGTAATGGAGTATTCTGTATTTTATGTATTTGTCATGTGGCAAATAAACTGATGAGCTATTTTAAGAATAAAATCAATTTAATTGCTTCGGTAGGAATCGTGAGAGTAGTAAGTTTGCACTCGTCCAGATTTTACAGGGCTCACATTATAAGAGCATGAAAAGAAACGACTATGTGGCCAAAAGAGTTATGGCAATGGAAGTTGATAGGAAAGAAAAGTAGGAGACTAAGAACAAAATGGATGGTTATCGTTAAGAATGATTTCAAGGGAGAGCATAAGTAAGAGAGGGTAGGTGCGTTATACTACAAAGGTCTTTTTGCACCGGTCAATGTTTAAAATTCAGTATTAAGTCTACCATAACAGAAAATATAATATAGAATGAAAACAGTAATGAAACAACTAGGGCAAAATTGTAACAGTAGGATATTTATCTTTTGCCGGGCCTATGCGGCAAGGATAAAGAAAGGCACAAGTTAGTACAAAAGAATAAAGAAAAAATGAAATGAAATCTTTAAGTCCACGATTATACCGGCTAGCCTAAAGAAGACAGTGACGATTAGAAATGAAGAAAATGATGGAATCAAGAAAGTGGGAGGAAAGGAAGAACCCCGAGAAAATCCACGCACACGATGTTTGTCCACAGTAAAATTCACTTGGCGCGAGCTGGGATCGAACCAAGGACCGCTCACAGAGGTGAACGCTCTACTACTGACCTACTGCTGCCCCAAAAGATCAAAGAAATCAAACACTTGTCAGGATTGTCAATTGAATCAGAAACGCAAAATGAGTTGAGTGACAGCAGGGGGGCAAGCACGTAGGAGGAAGCAAGAAATCAGTTAAATATAAACAATTTGCAAGTAGGACATGGATGTGGCGAAGAAATAAAAAGTTAAAGAGATCATTCGGTGGTCATGTTAAAGCGGTGTCAGTACTTCTGGTAGAGCAAAGTCAGCTAAGCTAACAATGAGATGAACATGTCATCCGGACATCCGAATGAAACCTAGGCAATTTGATAAAGATTGGAAAGTCATAGTTTATAGTTCATTCTCTTGAATATGAAACAAGCTTTCCGGAGGTGCTATGTATCTACGCCCATAATGTACCTATACAGGGAAAAATCGGGATAATGCCAGGTACAATTCTTGATATCAGAATAAATAGTTGTACGTTTATATTTTTATATTCTCTTTATAGGTCAGGTCATAGGTTCAGTTTCGTATGTACAGAGCGTATTAATATAAATCTTTTCCCTTCATACCTATTCCGTCTATCAGAAAAACTTTATACACCCATTTCCTAACCCCTATAGTATTTTTTCTTTTTAGATGCATTTGGATTATGTGCTTTTACCCGGGGCCACTCCAGATGGAGGACAAAATTGATGGGAGGGATTTTTGGAGGGAGTTTTCCGAACATTATCCCAATTTTTCCTGTTCAAGTACGTTACAGATGCCAATATGTAACACCTCTGGAAAGCCTGTTTCATGCTGAAGAGAACCTGACTTTCCAATGTCATGAACTATAAACCATGACTTTCCAATGAACAGTATTGATACAATAGCAATTTCACTGCGAGTCTACTAAAGGTTTAAATGGGCCCCAGGGACTTATTCCGTTGTCCATGGCACTTTTTTTGTGTATATATATATATATATATATATATATATATATATATATATATATATATATATATATATATATATGAGCATATCTTTGTTATGCTCATCGAATGGACTAGGTTAGTCTATTTCCACAGGTGACTCTTCGCTACGAAATAGAAATCCAAGTGTTAAGTGTGAATTTCCAATGCAAAGTCGAATTCGTTCCTCCTGTCGAGATCATCATAAGCTGGTCGTTACCAATATCCCCGGGAATTTTTTCAGTAGTAGTGCTGGTTTGAGAAGCAATAGATATTGGTATCTGTTGTGTAGGGTTCACCGCTGGCGCAACAGAGATCACATGTCCGAGTGCTTACCTCGACAGACTGTCTTGTACGAACAAGTAGATTTCACAGCAGATCAGATCGTGGAGGCAACAGTCGAGGAAAAATTGACATGGATGTTTATCATTAGAATGGTCCTACCCATTCGGCGCTTCATATTACGGAGTTTCATTTGGACTGTTTTACCCTAACAACCCTACTCGCCTGATTTGGCACCTGCAACTTCTTTCTATTTTCAAAATTGTAATCTATCCTTTAAAATGTCGTGGTTTTCAAATTCTCATCGATAGAAAAAAAAATTAAAAGGTTGTTACGAGAATTCCAGATTATTCCGAAGCGCTGGGAATGATGGACAAGGGTTGGATAAAAAGTATGGCAATCTTGTTATAATTTGTGCCTGGCTTTATGCACAAAAGAACATCCATTACATTTCTTCAATGTGATCGCCTCAAATCTCCATCACCACGTGTGGAAGGCGTCGTGGACCATTAGCGTGCCAATCTTTACCGATAACCCACAGGGGCGGCTATATAGCATGGATGATGGCTTCTCTTGTATCGTGGTGCTTCTCGCGAAGCGGCTCTGTCATTTTGGCGAAAAAGTTCTCCTAAACAAACATTCTTGCGTACTGCGCCCAAGTGCCACTTCAATTTTGATCAACGCACGTTTTTAGTCTTTCGGAAAGAAATTATTATGGAGTTTCTACTTTCCTCTTCTACTTTACGGCACTGCTGATTTTGACTGAATAACAGTCGTTATACTGAATAACGCTGAATACGTTTGACTGAATAACACTGGTGTCGCCACATTTTATCACCACACATTTCCTTATCAGCTGTGAAGCAGCCCTCTGACGTGAGAGTGTTGGTACTAAACGGCGTGACAAACATCTTGGCACTTGAAGGCGGCGCTCCAAGTTCCCTTTAAATGCTGCTAGCAAATGAGAGACCAGCGGGATTGCCACGTTTATTTTGTACACATCCACGTTTATCCTCTACCACCTGATCGCGCTGTAGTTCGTCTGCTTAGCCATAGCCACACACCTTAGCACTCAGCAACGTCGCGTCAGAGCTTGCGTTTTATTCGTTTAGCTGAAATGCCAAGATGTTTGCCACAGGCTTTAATTTGTATCCAGCCTGTGTATTAATAATGCAGGGAAATATTTTGAAGGAGATAAATTTGAATAACTTGCACAAACGGTATCATTATATTTCGAAAATTCTGTTTTCTTCTAGACAGCCTTCGTATGTGTATATGTATCCCTCGCTTTAATGGACTAAAAGGGACTATACCAGTCCGGGGAGCAGGAAAATTCGGTGTAGGAAATTTCGGTGTACGGAAAATTCGGTGTACAAAAAATTCGGTGTGGGGAATGTTCGGTGTAAAGAAAGATTCGTTGTAGTAGACCGTAGGATTTATTAAAAACTCAACTTTGAGGATAAATGAGCGTATTAGTTTTAAGTTCAAATTTTGTGTAGAACGTATTTTTAATACTGTCTACTATAAGAAATTTTTAAAAATTGTGATCGTGAAATAATTTGAATTCTAGATTTCGACGGATTTTAAAATTTCATGGCCTTTACATGACGGGAAATTGGTTTTTCGATGTCCGTTCGTGTGATTTAGCGAAGCGACCATCGCTACCAATCGACATTAAATTTAAAACCTAAGTTTTTATGCTGTTTTGGAGGATGTCTCCTAGAATTTTCTACTAAAAAAAAAGTAGGTTACTGGACGGGTAAAGTTGAAAATTGTAGACTTTTCAAAAATGTTCTGACGATTTTATGTCTATTTTATAAATAAATATTTAAATCTAAATTCTTCAAAAACGATATAGTTATTTATGTTACTCAAGGGTGTAAAAATAAATGCCTCAACTAAAGTATCTACGCCTCATTGGAGATGCCAATAAGGAGTCAATAGGGTTCCAGTACTTGTTTACCTTAACTTAAGGCAAACAAACTAAAGTGTCTGATTGGAGGAGAAGGCAACTATTTGTACAAATATTATCTGATGAAACCATCCTGCTTTATATTGCCCTTTCCACTAAGACTTTTTTGATCAATATATTTTTGCATCTTAGATATGTATATCCAGAGTGTTTCTTTCAAAACTCACGGATTCATTTGGCTCTAGAATTTCTAACTGAAGTCCGGTTTTCATGCGGTTTGTTGCAAATCATCAAGGGAGGATGGGAGATGTATGGGACTATATTTACTGGTTTAAATTCATCCGGGGTAATATCGAGCAGGCCGCAAGAAAAACAGCAAATATTCGCCATTGTACGTTACAGTTCGAATGAGATATTGGATATTTGAAGCGAAATTGAAGAATACAAATTAAGTGTTAGTGAAATGAAATGAAACCTTTAAGTTTTACGTCCAACGGTTATGCCGGTTATGCTAAAGGAGACGAAGATGATGAGAATTGAGTAAAATGGTGGAATGAAGCAAGTGGGAGGAAACGGGAGAACTCTGACAAAACCCACGAGCACGGTGTTTGTCCACCACAAAGTCCACACGGCGCGATCTGGGATCGAACCAGGGACCCCAAGCACTGGAGGTGAACGCTCTACCATTGAGCCACCACGCCCCCCAAAATTAAATGTTAGTGGTAACACATACAAATCACATGTTGAATAGCCGGTTTCTCGCTACAAACGACAGAGAAATTTCTTGAGTGACTTAAAGAGTCGGTAACTGACATCTTCCACAACATCCGCCAGCGGGGTCCGATGCTTCCCTGCCTTACTCAGAAGCGGTCCTATTTCCTGCAATTTATTCACTAGCGACCATATTATGTTCCTGTTTGGGGCACAACGTGAGACAAAGTTGCGTGTAACTGCCGTTTGCGTAGCAACAACAGATTCCGGTCTCCAAAATCTTTTTAACGATAAAATCACGTTGCTCCAAAGAATACATTATTGTAACTGTGTCCTGATCATATTGGTACAGTAGCACAGCATAATTCTCAATACAACAGCCCAGTTTCCTGTTTCTTATTGACCGTCGCGAGGTTGCCATCTAACGAAGAAACTCAAATCTCCACACCGCACCTCACCTAATTCAAATTCGGTACAGTAGCGAATATTTGCTGCTTTTCTAGAGGCTTGGCCGATATTACCCCAAATGAATTTAAACCAGTAAGCATAGTTCCATAAATCTCGCAACGTTCCTTGATCATTTCCCACAAATCGCATGAAAATCGGACTTCAGTTGGAAATTCTAGACCCCAATGAAATCCGTGTTTTAAAAGAATCACCTTTATGTTCTATCATATACTATATAGGAAAGGTACTTTTAATTGTTCATATAACTATTCTCTGAACTTATGGTTGTAATTGTTTTATTTCTGACAAAAAGTGTCAGATTCATTGTGTGATGAAAAGTAGTTTATAGTAATACCCCGCAAAAGACATGCAAGAGGTCTCAAGGCAGAAAAATAAATTTTCTTTTCTTGAAATAGGTCATAACATTTTATTCGTTACCTTATATGGTTTTCGTTTTCACAATATGAAGTGTCGTAAATTATCGTAAGTGGTAATATTCAATATGTATTACACCGAATCTACCTTACACCAAAATTTCCCCACACCGAGTTTTCCGTACACCGAATTTTCTATACACCGAATTTTCCTACACCGAATTTTCCTAGACCCACCAGTCCGATATTGCCGATTTTCTAAGTTCCGACATTAAGTTTGCAGTGGCTAACCAACCACAATTACATTACGAAAGATAGAACCAATACAGTAATATTCTTTCAATTAAGCACATTATCCAATCTAACAGAGCTAAATATATATACACTGTGAATAAACCAGTCAACATTTAACATTTTAAGCTTAAGAATCAGGACTTTCAAAGAGAATCGATAGCTTCGGATGTCCAATAAATTGAGGCCCCTTAAAACCGAAGGATGAGAACAGTTTTTTTTTTTTTTTTTTTTTTTTTTATAATGTTATTTATATTACACTGCGCATAACTGAAATTAGTGCTTAGCTGACCTCGACTTCTCTTTTCTATGGTAACATTCCACTGTAGTAGCAGGAAAAAGAATAGGGACTGTATCCAGTCGCGAAATACCAAAATTACAAGATTCGTAGTTCCTAGTTTGAGATTACTTTCTCAATAATAATAATAATAATAATAATAATAATAATAATTCTACATAAATTTCTCTTATTACTGGGACAAAGGAAGAAAAGGTATGTATGTACGTAATTAGTGCAAATCTTTAGCACAGTTAAAAGATCTGTTCTGTAGCAAGCACTGCACTACAAAGTTTGGATTGTTTGTTTGCCATTGCCTGCAATAAAAAGGGAAGGATTATATTCAATAGAAGGTCACATAATATATGACGAAGAGAGGATTCCGGAAGTGACGTAATTTTACAGACTAATGCTTCTGTGAATCACGTGCCTTGAAAAGTCAGAGACGCTAACTTGTTGACCTTCATTGTTAGCAGGCAGAAGAAAAAAAAAATCGAGTGATATGAGCAGTATATGGGTATAAACAAATGTGGATAATACGTATGCATGTGTCTTTAACAAAACATATTAATGCATTTGAATAATAATTCGCATAATAGCAATGCGTTATACAACCTTTTTAAAAGAAAAAAAAATAAGTTTAGCTCTAAAAATACTCCGTCAGTGAGTAGCATGCATCATAAAATAGTCGAAAACTAACAGAATTCTTAACATTTGCAGTAAATGTACTGTTATCCTAAATGCAAGATTATAGCCTAATCAACAGGATTGTGTTAATTGTCTGTTCAGCCAACGACGGAACGGACTGGAAAATTTCCATAGCAAGTGCAATCTTTATGAAGCTTTTGGATAATTATCCCAGAGGAAATTTTATATTACGCTCCTACACATAACACCTTGAATTTTAAAAGTAATGACTTCCGAAACCAGACACTAATTCTTCTGTAGATTTAGATTAAAGGTCTTTGTTACTTGTTTTGTATTAGTAAAGCTCCAGCCATGTAGGGTCCAGTCTACTTGTTTTAAGTTTAGTTGATTTTAAGTTTAACGCCCCGTTCAGCAGCGAGGCTATATGAGACGTGGACCTGTTGATTAACGTGAAATCCGAACCACATGAGCTCCTGGCAGGAATCGAACCCGGGTCTTCCAGTACTTATTTTGAGATTTAAATGATACGAAGAGCATAAAAAAAAATACTAGATACGCGAGTCTATCGATCAGATGAGACATCCCAAATTTTAAGAAAATTTTCAGCGTCCCGCATTGTGCCTAAGAAGGATGCATTATATAGTAGGACGCCAAACTATCCAAAACTTAAAACATGCGACAGAAACAATGCAATAATTATTGGTGACATTTGTAAATTTCGACGCACGATATGTAACTGATTGCGACATCGATATGGTTCTATCACTAAAATTTTCTTGTTGACAGCTGTGAAGTCGCCACCAATTATTTTACTCTTTGTGCAGTTTCAACGGTTCGCAACTTCTGTTCATCTAACCGCAATCAAGCTAATTCTGCAAGTTTTTTTTTTTCGTCCATTTTTGGTTGTTTTCATTGCAATTTTAGTTCATGAATATATGTATTTATTTGTATTATTCTTAACTGTTCCATGTTCAAATTCCGTTGTGAGATACTGGCGATCCGCGCATATCGATGAATGTACCCTCTGACTTCATCGAGGGAGTCGAGGGACTCGAGTGAGTCGAGGGAGTAAAAATAATTACTAGAGAGAGTCGAGGGAGTAAAAATATTGACTCGAGGGAGTAAAAATATTCACTCTAGGGAGTAAAAATATTCACTCGAGGGAGTCGAAGGAGTAAAAATATTCACTCGAGGGAGTCGAGGGAGTAAAAATATACACTCGAGGGAGTCGAGGGAGTAAAAATATTCACTCGAGGGAGTCGAGGGAGTAAAAATATTCACTCGAGGGAGTCGAGGGAGTAAAAATATTCACTCGAGGGAGTCGAGGGAGTAAAAATATTCACTCGAGGGAGTCGAGGGAGTAAAAATATTCACTCGAAGGAGTCGTGGGAGTAAAAATATTCACTCGAAGGAGTCGAGGGAGTAAAAATATTCACTCGAAGGAGTCGAGGGACTAAAAATATTCACTCGAGGGAGTTGAGGGACTAAAAATATTCACTCGAGGGAGTTGAGGGACTAAAAATATTCACTCGAGGGAGTCGAGGGAGTAAAAATATTCACTCGAGGGAGTCGAGGGAGTAAAAATATTCACTCGAGGGAGTCGAGGGAGTAAAAATATTCACTCGAGGGAGTAAAAATATTCACTCGAAGGAGTCGAGGGAGTAAAATTATTCACTCGAGGGAGTCGAGGGAGTAAAAATATTCACTCAAGGGAGTCGAGGGAGTAAAAATTTTTACTCGAGGGAGTCGAGGGAGTAAAAATTTTTACTCGAGGGAGTCGAGGGACAAAAAATATTCACTCGAGGGAGTCGAGGGAGAAAAAATTTTCACTCAAACTAGTAAAAATATTCACTCGATGGAGTAAAAATATTCACTCGATGGAGTAAAAATATTCACTCGATGGAGTAAAAATATTCACTCGAGGGAGTAAAAATATTCACTCGAGGGAGTAAAAATATTCACTCGAGGGAGTCGAGGGAGTAAAAATATTCACTCGAGGGAGTCAAGGGAGTAAAAATATTCACTCGAGGGAGTCGAGGGAGTAAAAATATTCACTCGAGGGAGTCAAGGGAGTAAAAATATTCACTCGAGGGAGTAAAAATTTTCACTCGAGGCAGTCGAGGGAGTAAAAATATTCACTCGAGGGAGTAAAAATATTCACTCGAGAGACTCGTGGGAGTAAAAATATTCACTCGAGGGAGTAAAAATATTCACTCAAAGGAGTCGAGGAAGTAAAAATATTCACTCGATGTAGTCGAGGGAGTAAAAATATTCACTCTAAGGAGTCGAGGGACTAAAAATATTCACTCGAGGGAGTCGAGGAAGTAAAAATATACACTCAAGGGAGTAAAAATATTCACTCGAGGGAGTAAAAATATTCACTCGAGGGAGTAAAAATATTCACTCGAAGGAGTCGAGGGAGTAAAAATATTCACTCAAGGGAGGCGAGGCAGAAAAAATATACACTCGAACGAGTCGAGGCATTAAAAATATACACTCGAACGAGTCGAGGCATTAAAAATATACACTCGAACTAGTAGAAAGAGTAAAAATATTCACTCGAGGAAGTCGAGGGAGTAAAAATATTCACTCGAGGGAGTCAAGGGAGTAAAAATATTCACTCTAGGGAGTCGATGGAGTAAAAATATTCATTCGTGAGAGGCGAGGTAGTAAAAATATTCACTCGAGAGAATTTCTAGAGTGAATATTTTTACTCCCTCGACTCCTTCGAGTGAATATTTTTACTCCCTCGAGTGAATATTTTTACTTCCTCGGCTCCCTCGAGTAAATATTTTTACTCCCTCGACTCCCTCGAGTGAATATTTTTACTCCCTCGACTGCCTCGAGTGAAAATTTTTACTCCCTCGAGTGAATATTTTTACTCCCTCGAGTGAAAATTTTTACTCCCTCGACTCCCTCGAGTGAATATTTTTACTCCCTCGACTGCCTCGAGTGAATATTTTTACTCCCTCGGCTCCCTCGAGTGAATATTTTTATCCCTCGTCTCCCTCGACTGAATATTTTTACTCCCTCGAGTGAAAATTTTTACTCCCTCGACTCCCTAGAGTGAATATATTTACTCCCTCGAGTCCCTCGAGTGAATATTTTTACTCCCTCGAGTCCCTCGAGTGAATATTTTTACTCCCTCGACTCCTTCGAGTGAATATTTTTACTCCCTCGAGTGAATATTTTTACTTCCTCGGCTCCCTCGAGTAAATATTTTTACTCCCTCGACTCCCTCGAGTGAATATTTTTACTCCCTCGACTGCCTCGAGTGAAAATTTTTACTCCCTCGAGTGAATATTTTTACTCCCTCGAGTGAAAATTTTTACTCCCTCGACTCCCTCGAGTGAATATTTTTACTCCCTCGACTGCCTCGAGTGAATATTTTTACTCCCTCGGCTCCCTCGAGTGAATATTTTTATCCCTCGTCTCCCTCGACTGAATATTTTTACTCCCTCGAGTGAAAATTTTTACTCCCTCGACTCCCTAGAGTGAATATATTTACTCCCTCGAGTCCCTCGAGTGAATATTTTTACTCCCTCGACTCCCTCGAGTGAATATTTTTACTCCCTCGACTCCCTCGAGTGAATATTTTTAGTTCCTCGACTCCCTCGAATGAAAATTTTTAGTTCCTCGAATCCCTAGAGTAAATATTTTTACTCCCTCGACTCCCTCGAGTGAATATTTTTACTCCCTCGACTCCCTCGAGTGAATATTTTTACTCCATCGACTCCCTCGAGTGAATATTTTTACTCCATCGACTCCCTCGAGTGAATATTTTTACTCCCTCGACTCCCTCGAGTTAATATTGTTACTCCCTCGACTCCCTCGAGTTAATATTTTTACTCCCTCGACTCCCTTGAGTGAATATTTTTACTACCTCGACTCCCTCGAGTGAATATTTTTACTACCTCGACTCCCTCGAGTGAAAATTTTTACTCCCTCGACTCCCTAGAGTGAATATTTTTACTCCCTCGAGTGAATATTTTTAGTCCCTCGAGTGAATATTTTTAGTCCCTCGAGTGAATATTTTTACTCCCTCGACTCCCTCTAGTAATTATTTTTACTCCCTCGACTCCCTCGAGTCCCTCGACTCCCTCGATGAAGTCAGTCCCCTTATCAAAAGGTGGCAACTCTAGTGCGCAGTTTATATGGCATAATTGTTGGGTACTCAGATTTCTATGGAATTCTTATCTGAAAATTCTTGAACAAATCTTACTTCATTTCATATAATATTTTTTTTAAATAGTAATTTAATACAAAATCGAATTTGTTGTTATTGAGTATTTGGTACGTTGTTGTAAAATGAAATCTTTCAGTTTAACGTCCTATTATTATGCCCTTTACGCTAAGGGAGACTATGATTAAAGCAAGTGAATGTGGAATGACAGTGGGAGGAAACGGGAGTACCGCGAGAAAACTCACGGTCACGATGTCGTCCATCAGAAACTAACTTGGCCGGGAATCGAACCAGATACTCCATCCACCAATAGTAAGCGCTCTACCACTGAGCATCGTGCCTCAGTTTGATATTTGAGTAGAAATAGAGCTGTCGATGGGATTATCCCAAAATGAAAAAAAAAATCAAAAGTTGTTCTAAACTAAGATTTTTTTTTCAGTCAAATTACAACAATGATTGGCAAAATCGATTGAAATTTTATCATTGATAAATGACTATGGAGTAATATGAATAAAGTTGAAATTGTAAGATTACCCTTAATCCGAATGTTACGTTTGATCGGGTTTAACATTGGAGTGGGAGTAGGTTTATTAGAATTATTCTTCAATTTACTGAAAAAAAATGTGTATTCATTAAACTATCAATAATACCTGTTCCCTTTTTATGTTGACGGGTTTTCATTTGTTGAAAGTTCAGAATTCAGTGGAGGACTTCCTTCTTATATGTGATAGTCTTGAGTAAAGTATGTGCGTATTTGAATGCACTCGGGATTCAACTGGCCGTTAGTAATATGAGTTGATAACTGTTATAGTCGTGTGTGTGTGTGTGTGTGTGTGTGTGTGTGTGTGTGAGAGAGAGAGAGAGAGAGAGAGAGAGAGAGAGAGAGAGAGAGAGAGAGAGAGAGAGAGAGAGAGAGAGACGAGATGAATTATGAGGGTTGAGGGTTAATAGAATGGGACGGAAATGTGTAGGATGAGGATATGTGGGTTGCGGTCTTTTTTTATTATTATTATTTTTAATAATGCATGAGGCATTTGTAATGTTTGGCACAAGGGATCTAGTTGCCCCTGCGGTAGAGCACATCATGGTATGAGCGTTCAAATCTGGTCCAAAAAATTTGTCCCACATTTTTATAAAGAAAACCTACCATATGCTATGATCTAGGCTGCATGCATGTCTGCAACTCACTTGGTAGGTCTATACTTCTTTGATGGCGCTGTGAATCATATTGTGTATTTCAGCATGTTACGTGAATGGTTTTATTCCACATCTGCAAGATCGGGACTGCCTGGTCGTGTATGGTTCCAGCAGGATGAAGCATCAGCCCATTATGCTATTGCCGTTAGAGAATATCTCAATGATGTATTTTCTGATAAATGGGTTGGATGTGGTTATGTCCATTTGCTTGTATTTTTGGAATATCCACCCCAAAGTCCTGGTCTATCATCCTGTGACAATGCATTGAGGGTTCATTAAACAAAAGGTTGCTGCTACAAGTTATGATATAGTTGAACTTAGGACGCTGTTCGACCTGTATTTATTGCCAGCACGCAAGCAACGTTAAAGGAGCAGTTCGAGTTGAAAACAAGTTTGGTGCAATAGAAAGAGAAACAAAAATAAATAAATAAATAATAATAATAATAATAATAATAATAATAATAATAATAAGAGACCCGTATTTTTTTATATCTTGATAGGCCGTCTCGTTCAGCTTCTACAGGCATTTGTTTTTGATGAATCATAAATGGTGACGTCATGGGTGGGATACGCGAGAAACTCAATGTGAGTCCGCAACCACTCCCTTGTACGCAGCTGATAAACCTTTAATAGTGCATTAGATTTAATAGATTGTGTTTTGGATTTGTTAGCAGTCTTGCTCTGTGTTGATTCTTGAGAGAAGTTTTTGTTGGTTGATTTTCATATAGCATTAGTATAAAAAAAGAGTAGAGAGAGAGAGCAGTAATTATGTTTGTTGTGCGAAACAGTGTTTCTTCCAGACATGTTTTTAGGGTGGCACTGTCTCCCGGAGCTCTGAGAGATTCCCCCGGAGGAGATCAAAATAATACGTCTATAATGTAATAAATATAATAGTACTGTGTAAAAATAATGTGCCTCTCCGAATACTAAGTGTCCTCCCGATTTTTTTTTTCTGAAAGAAACACTAGTGCGAAGTAGAAAACACGTGTTAGTACAGCGCGTGCTGTGTCTGTGAAGTGAAGTAGAAATGCCTAACACCTGCTGAGTTTTCGGTTGTAATTCTTGTGCAATTGAAGCTGAGGACGTAAAATATCTTTTCTTACGTTTCTAAGTCGTGAGAAATCACCAGATCAATATAAATTATGGCCCAAAAAATCAATGGGAAAAAATGTACCAAATAAAATCACTCGTGTTCCAAACATCTTGAAGAGCCTGCCTTCGAGAAGTCAAGTTTACTGAAAGAAAAGTTAATGCCTGTGGCTGATCTAGGCTGGGGCCGGGGGCCTAGGCCCCCCAGTTTTTGAGTGACAAAATTGATTTTAGCTATTTAGATATTTTTGAAAGTTTTTAGTAAACATGATATACATATCATAGTCTGGGTTCTGATCCCCCCCCCCTGAGTTTTTACCGTCTAGATCCACTTCTGGCTAATGCCAGAAGAATTATTTACACGCAAACTGAGAAAGAATGCTGTTCCAAGTATATTATTGAAAGGTTTAAAAACCAAGCCATTGAACAAGCACCGGTCTATGTCCAGTTACCAACGTACAAATATCGAACAAGACGCAATTGACGGTTGTAGTCAAGACGAGGCATTAGAGGGTAATAGAGACGATGTCACTCATGATTCTGAAGATACTGCTTTAGAAATAAGCTATACAATGTGAATTAGGGAGTGAAATATACCGGCTTGTAGAAGGAATCAGTGACGATGACTGTTCCTCAAGACATTGATCCATCATTTAATTTCTCTGTATCACGTGACAATGATGATGAAACCGGTGATGAGAGTTGTTCCGCAGACAGCTATGAGAATAAAAACCTTAACCAGTGAAGTGTTTTTCGTATTCTGGCAAACTTTACAGATGTTATTTCATTTTTGCCTCATATGTTGCGCTCCTGTGCATACCTTGAAGCACAAAATTATAGGGTCAGCGTTAAAAATCGCAACAAAACGTGAAAATGAACATACTTATGTTTGGGAATCGGAAGAATGATCAAAGAAAAGGTACTTAGGTGTTGCAACAATCTCGTCCGCCATCTATTTACATATTGGTTTCGATTGTTTTTTTTTTTTTTTTTTGAAACGCTGAACTCATGCTTTATAGGATACGTTTTATAATATTATAAAAACATTTGTACAGCCCACCATCAGATATTTTCTACATGCAGATGATATTTGTAAGTCTTTGCAATCAGTTCTGGAAAGGGAAACCGCACTTAGAACGTGCCACCGCACCTCTCACAAACGAAATGCTTGGCACTGTGTAGTGTGTAAGCCTGCTCTCGCTCCTTGCCCACCAATGACGTCATCACAAAATCTTTCTTCCTCTGTTACTCGCTAACGACTGAACGTATCGCGTTCAAACAAACACAATTCCTTTTAGAATTTTCAACTCTACAAATGGAAATAAATTGTAAAAAATGCATTTCTAAATCGAACTGCTCCTTTAAGGAGAATTTCACATCGTACATGGAGGAGAATCATACTGTTATGAAAATTATGGTGTACACACAGACACTGGAATAAATAGGAAAGAACTGTCAGCTCACCTATCTCAAAGTTCTGTATCTGAGAGCACTAAGTCCAATTTTAGCGAAAATGAGTTAAAACCAGTTTTGTATATTTTTCGGAATTCTGAAACGAATGGTTAGTTGTATTTCGCAAGGATCTTATAAAATAGAGGATCTGCCCATAAACAAAATCTTGAAGCCATACGTCAGTCGTCACTCCTACTCTGCCCACTCCGCCAAATACGATCGCAATGTTTTGAGCCAACAATCATGGCGGAAACGAAAGTATCCAATCAGACGATGGCAGAAACGAAAGTAGCCAATCAGATGTGCCGATGCTCGGTTGTTTTTTGGCTTCATCGACTTAATAGGATGAAGATACATATGGGCAGATCCTCTATTTATAACATCCTTGGTATTTCGTTTAATGCTTAAAGTTTTTTTGATGTTTTCTGAAAAAAAAAAAAAGAATTTGTGACTTACGCACTTCATGCTCTCAGGTACAAAGTTATCCTTTGCCATGATCACATATTTAATGCAATGCGAGCATCTATGAATATGTGGACACGCGATAGGAGGTAACGGGACTGTGATCCTTTGTACATAAAGCCGCGTTGTCACTTTACATGAATCTTGTAGCTGTCATAAAAAAGACCTTGCAACCCGATCTTTCTATCTACTGTTTAGATTTTACAACTTCTTGAAAGCAAAAAAGGTATCACCACCCATGCAGCACTGCACTCTAGTGGACAAACAGTGAACCTCCTCATTAAAAACGTGTATTTTTGCGCACTTCCCCTCCACGTCCAAAAGAATCAGTTGTTTTGGAAGCGGCAAAACTGTTTTTTCCTTTATGTCTGCGGGAGGGCGATAGCAGGTAGCAAGCAAGACGTCCCAGAAAGTTGCACACTGTTCAACTTCTTGCAAGATGGAAAAAATGTTTTATAACCCTTTGAAGACTATGTGTACATGGTGAAATATGGCAGGGTTTCAAGATTTTTTTTAAATGACAGCTACAAGATTCATTTAACATGGCAATGTGGTCTAAAGATGGGTTGCCACGTTAGAAGAACTTGTAGCTGTCATAAAAAAAGAAAAAAAACATCTTGAAACCCTACCATATTTCACCATGTACACAGTCTTCAAAGGGTTATAAAACATTTTTTTCCATCTTGCAAGAAGTTGAACAATGTGCAACTTTCTGGGACGTATTGCTTGCTACCTGCTATCGCCCTCCCGCTGGCATAAAGGAAAAAAACAGTTTTGCCGCTTCCGAAACAACGGATTCTTTTGGATAGGGAGGGGGAGTGCGCCAAAATACAAGTTTTTAATGAGCAGGTTTACTATGTCCACTAGAGTGCAGTGCTGCATGTGTGGAGACACCTTTCTTGCTTTCAAGAAGTTGTAACATCTAAATAGTAAATAGAAAGATCGGGTTGCAAGTTTTTTTTGTTTTTATGACAGCTACAAGATTCATTTAACGTGGCAATGTACCCTTAGATTGTAAGCATGAACGTTTCTTTCTTCAAGCCTTCTGTAGAAGTAGAATATGGACCAGCTGTTTTCCTAGCAGGAAGTTTGCAGGTGATACATCGCAGTTCACGAGGTGTAGTTAGATGGCGTCGATTGAGTAGTGCGAAGAGAAGGAAGGGTGGAGGATTACGAAACTGTTGAACGGTTTCGATATGTTTGTAATTGAAACTGATGTCACTAAGCCGATCTTTCAGCATGACACCAAATAACCTCGTCTTACGCAAAGAAATTATAGGTAAACAACTTTCAGAAAATGTGTTGATCACACGCTAGTCAACACTATCTCTGACTAATAAGAATCCTTCACGCCTTATAAACTGCCAATAAATTTTCTGGATTAATTCATTAATGCATCGTTCGCGAATTTCCTTCTGGAAATAACTATATTTATAGTATTCCCCAAAGTGCCGCCTCCTCCCTTCTATATTTTCTGTAAATAATTGAACAAAGAATGTATGTAGTTTATTCGTCGCTGTGAGAAGAAAGTAAACAATAGATACAAATCTGTCATATGCAGTACATAATTACTCTATGCCAGCAGAACAAAAATTAACTGTATCAGAATTGCAACAAACGACATAACTTTAACACTATAAAAAGGTTTGTTTTTCGAAAATTACGCATTAGAACTTTTTAAAATTATTTGATTTTAATTTGAGGAACTTGATTTTATCGATTGATATAGTGATTTTTCTGGAGATACGGTGTCCCGACACCTTTTTAATGAAACGGAATATTTCCTCTTCTGTTTTAAAAAGGAAAGGGGTAGACAAGCAATTTCGAAATAGTAGATGTATAGTTTTATTGAAAATAAGAGCTTCATTGTTTTCTTTTTCAGCCCCCCCTTCCCCTTTCTAGAGAAAGAGTTGCAAATCTTTATTCCTCTTGAAATCGGGTAATTGTATTCAGGGGCTATATAGAAATATTTGAGTACTTAAAATAAGATGTAAAAATCAGGTATTTTTAATGCAATTATATTTTATAGGGGCATGCATATTATATATATATATATATATATATATATATATATATATATATATATATATATATATATATATATATATATATATATATATATATATATATATATATATATAATGTATGTGTGTGTGTACGTAACAGGTTTTACTCACAAGACTGCAGTGATATGCTACTGGACATTATTAATACCCTGAAAGGTACACGTATAACTTTTTAACCATTATGAATCTTAGGTCCAGTATACCGGCACCTTTATTTCCAGAAAATATATAATCTTTGTACAGTAATAATCCTTAATTTTTAATTTAATCATACATTTTAGTTTATATCTCATTAACCATACCATATACTGTGATCTTGCTAATGTGTTATAATTAAAAGCTTCATTAATATCAACTTCAGTATCTTCCATTAATAGGTGGCGCGATTAACGTAAGAATCATTTTTATGTTTACTAGTATTTTTTTTAATTTTCTCGAACATACGCATGACTATGTATAATGACCCATATTTTATTGAGTTCATATTTATCAATTCGTGTTTTTTTTTTTTTTTTTTTTTTTTTTTTTTTTTAAAGAAATGTTATCCATCGTCGAGGAGATCTAAGTACGTCTAACATGTAAGACAACGCAAACCATCCTAAGATACACAAGCAGCCAGTAAATCCCTATGACGCTGTTTGGTTCGGACTTGGCATAGCTTCACAGTTAAATGTCCTATCAACAAATTACAATCATCATTATACATCTTACACTCAAACAAACTTTCTGCATTTCATGTTTTCAAGGTTTCTGAGAAAAGTGATTGTTTTTGTTTTGAGCAGTAACAAGATGCATACCATGAAATTATGTTCCCAAAATGTGTAACAACCTCAGCGCGTTTTATCATGTTACTGCCTTCCCGTCTTGATTTTTTATTGTGGTTATTTCTATTTATCTTTAATACAAAATCGCAACACCTTTTAGCTGCAAGTCTCCGTTGACGAAGGACATAAATCATCAGTTTAACAAAAGCATCACCGGCCCACACTTGAAACCATAAAACAACGTAATTATCTCGTAAAATGTGGACAGCATTTGCGTATGCGAATACCTTCATTTGTGGGTAAAGTATTCAAAGAGTATGTATCTGAATGAACACGTGTCTAAAATTAGCAGGACCACTCTGGAGATTATAAATATTTGCATCTTACACGCTTCTACTGCGTTTGTATCGCAGAAAGTTTCGTTTGTACCGGCTTCAAATTCGAAAAAATTGAAAAATAAAGTGGTCCTGCTAATTTCACGTGAACATAGCAGGATCAGAATACAAATTTCTACAAATCTGGAGATTTTTGTGTACGAATAGTTTCTACTGCGTTTGTACCGGATTTTACCGTAAGAGCGCCGGTGTAAAAGCGGAAGTTTCCACATCACAACATTGTTTCGATCAAACGTAACTTAAATTATTCCTCAAGAATTAGCGTTTCATCAGCTGCATATATAGATATATTCTGATGAAGTGTAACGGTTAATTTACTAATGGTAGAGTCTATATATTCTGTAACTAACTGAATATACCAATTCTTCGCATGGGGGCTGTATTTGGAAGTCTACGCCTGTGGGAGTATCATCATTTCAGTGACCGCAAAAACTACGAACACTAACAGCGGTCATTTTGGGCTATTTTTACATGCCACGGTATGCCCCCCGCTGACCCCCGGCCTGCATACAATGGTAGCTAAATTTGCAAGTTATCGCTAATGGAAATGTCACCATTGGTCTCAGCGACCGCGAAAACTATGGATTTGACACTAATAGCAGTCATTTTGTATTAGTTTTACATGTCTCGGTATCATACCCCCGGCCCGCAGACGAATAGAGTGAATTTGGAAGTTAATGAGGTCGGAGTTTCACCATCGATCTCAGCGACCGTAAAAACTATCAATTCGACACTAATATCGGTCACTTTCTGCTACATGTCTCAGTTAACGCCTCCCTGAGACTCCCCTTTGGTTCGAATTTTGAAAATACGCTTCGCCTTGGTCTGGGGGCTGGACAAGGTATCCGTGACCAAAATTTGGTAATCTCGGTCAACTTGTCTGGTCCCCAGGTCGGTCCCGATCAGGGACCTAGACCAAGGTACTCGTGACCAAATTTTGGTAATTTTCGGTCCACTTGTCTGGTCCCCAGGCGCCACACACAGACAAACGCACAAACAAATTATTTTATTTATATTAGATTGATTATGCCAATGATAAATAACTTAAATTTAAAAGCTAAGCCAATATACAGTATGTAAAATGCTATTAAATAAACTACCAACTGTTCTAATTTATTAATTATTATTTATTTACAGGCTAGAAATCTGAATGCGCAGTTTGTCGTAATAACTGTAAAGTATTGATTTCTCCTATAATGGAAGATCTGGTTCACTTTTTTAAATTTAATGTTCATTATCTAAATAGAGGCCCCTATAGAGGTCTAAAACTGGTAGACAGTAAAAAGGATAAAGCACTTGAAGTTTCAATTTCGTCCGGTAGGTGTCCTCCGCTGGATGATGTTGGCTGCCGTCTAACACGAAGAATATCAACTACTACTACAATTGTTTCAATAATAGAAAATGAAATATGGATAGCTACCATTAAAGTCGCAGTTACTTGAGATGTTAACGAATTCATTTCGTAAGGAATTTTGTGATGATAATCACTAGCTATCTACTGCAAATAATAATAATAATACTAATACTAATAATAATAATAATAAAAATACAGAAGTCAGTCACTATTACCTCTTAAGATTTTAATGTATTGACTCCATTGTCAAACTCTGCTGAGTTAATCGTTTTAGCTATCGATAACGAAAACAATTCAAAAATTCACTTCTGTTCAAGAGTTATTATACAGAATAACGGACGGACATATTAACATTACACAAGTCCTAGATGTGTGATCCTAATAATAGAAGAACCACCACTATAAACAAACGCTGGTAAAGACCATGCAGAGGATCACGCGAAATATATGAATGGGGTATCGACATCCACCGTTAAATTCACCATTGATGTTGAATTGAATTCAGTAACGAACTCGGGTGAGAGTCGCTCTAAATATCTACATAAAACAATTATAATATCGCTTGCATATATTGGATTTGGGCTATAGATAGCCATCGTTGAAGTTGCCGTTATTTGTTGTTAACGGATTTACTCCGTTATCGAACTCGACTGAGATAATCGCTCTAGCTACCTATTGAAAAAAACAAGAGTTAAAACTTGCATCCGTTCTAGCATTATCATATGGAATAACGGACGGGTAGGACGGACATATTAACAACACAATAAGTTTTTGCGATCCTAGTAATTGTAATAAATAATAAAATATACCTGATTATGAAACAAATGCTTTGGGGAGGAACCGGTCCCGTTATTATTCCTTTTCCGATTGGCGGAGTCAAAATCATAAAAAGAGTGTAAAAAAATGAACAAATAATCTGAACAAAGATGTAAATAAATTTGAAGAGTTAGGAGGGGAAACACAGTTTACCAATAATACACATATTTTAAGACAACAATGCCTTGGCTAAGGGGTATAGAATATCTTAAGAGAAATTCAGAATTTAACAAATTGGAAAGTTAGTAAAGGTGGTTCTTCCTAAAGTAAGGTGCGAATAGACAAAGGTGATTAAGATTTAATTATATTCTAAATCAGGGAGGAATGCTACTAAAAATAATAATGTTGAAACAAACCAAAATCAAGCTTATCTGTTATTTTATAATTTGGAAATTATAATATAGGGAAAAGAAAAAAAAATCTACGAATCAAGTAAGATTTTTGTTAATTGGATACAAAATAAGATTAGCACAAGTAACTGTAACGGGGGCTTTAACTTATCCTTTCATTATAAAAACTGCATCTCAGAACAATGTATACTTATTTCAGTGGTGCCCCCCCCCTTATGTCCATGACGCACCCCCCAATTGTCTATCCGTAGGTGTTCTTCCATGAAAAAAAAATCTTTTCGATTAATTTTTACACCCCCTCAAACATATTTATATAGATGTTTACCCTCCCAATATTTCAATGACGCAGTTTGCGTCATAACCCCCCCCTCTGTGGGCACCCCTGCTAATTTCAAATAAACTAACCTTGTTCTCAATAAAAACGTACGGTAAGATTTAAAACAACTGAGTTTCGTTTCACAGTGTAAAATTACAGTACACTTGCAAGATATGGGAATTCATTATTCAAACGAAGTAATATTTGTAACTATTGGTTGCAGTAAATTAATGAGATGAAAGAACCTGTTCCTCGAACGCTGACTCCATATCAAAAAGCCTTTATTCGCTATGCCTTATAGTTTTTGTTCTGTGGTGAAGGTTGAAATTTGAAATGGTTAATTTTAACAACTTCAGGATTCAATAGGGGTTAAAGGAGACAAAATCTTTTCTTCGGAAGCTGAATAGATTGAAGAAAAAAAAAAAACTACATCTCGACATCTCTTACAGTTTTTGCTCTACGGAAATCAGTATTGAAACGGAAAGCAGAAATCAATTTCAACCACTTCCGGTTTTGATGCAGTGTTGCAAGTCGTGATGGTATATTCTCTTTACAGCTTGAATCGTTTGCAGTTTGTCCTATGTAAATAAATATAGAAACCAGAAGTTATTTCTTTTAACCATCGTAAGTTTGAATAGAAGGTTAATAGGGGAGAGAGAACCCATTCTTGGAAAGCTGACTATTGAAGAAAAAAAAAAAAAAACTATATCTTGCACCGTTTTTCCTCTGATACTATTACAGACGTACGGACAGATAAAGGCTTTCTAGAATACTTCCGACACTCACCCAGTGCATAGTTTGGAAGTCAAATACATGAAGTATCGAGGTTTGGCTTGATTCTATATTTAAAAAAAAAAATAATAATAATAAAAGAGTTGAACTGATATCTTACCACCAGAAATGCATCCACACAAATTTTCGCGTAAGAGGTCCAAATAATGTACATTCAAAAAAAAAATGTGATTCACAATCCTTTGATTGAAAATTTAACATGGACTTATTTATGTATTTACTACCAGAATAACCTACTTTCTCCACATATATTGAATAATTTTCACAATATAAATCTTATGAAAAACTACATTGATATTTTCAGTGAATGAAGATTACTTTGAATTTAATAGCAGATATCTAAATAGATTCAAGATAAACACCAAAATAAATGAATAAAATTTACAGTTATAATGCTTTTCGTAAAACTTCTACACTTCGTATTTAGAAAGTATTGTATAGTAAATGCAGTTCTTATACTTGAATAGTATCACGAAGTAACTTTTAATAACCTATGACATCAGAATTTGAAGCCGCAGCTGAAACAGGTCATGAAACGGAAAGCTACGTCATTAGCTCAAGGACATTAGTTTTACTTCACAAAATAAAACTCCGGCTAAGACTGAAAGAGACAGAGGGCTCCTGTATCAGTGATGCCAATTGAAGGGAAATTTCCCTTGGCGCAGGGAAATTTTGAGTAAATTTTGGAGAAAAAGGAAAAAGGGAAATTGCTTGTAATCTCTCAATATTGCAGGGAAATTTGAACCTCTCTAATACTGGGTCATTAGTGTATGTGTGTTTGTGTAAATTTACAAATTTCCTGGTGACTGTGCGCACAGAATTATAAATTCTTAAGAATTCCGCATCTCTAAACTTTGATTTAGTTTGTATTGTGCTTACGAACATTCCTCGTGTACAGCCAAAGGCAGTAGCAGCTAGAGTTTTCTTTGTAACTGTTCGTATTCATTTCAGTAAATATGGGAGTGCTGTTCTTAAGTAAATACATATCAAATATATACTTAATATTTTCTTTGTATCTTAGGTTACATTAATATTAAAATCTATCATGATATCTAGGACAAAAATTAAATTTACATAATAGTTATTTTATATTTTTTATGATTTATTTAGGTTGTCCGTCCTGACCGAGGTATTTATAGGGTTTTTCCTCAGTCACACCATTCAAATGCAGAGATTGCACCTTTAACATAGGTCCGACCTACACCTTTCCATATCCTTTCCCCTCCTCTATCGCGACGCCTTAGATACCTAAACAACAAATCAAGTTCAAATTCTGCGGAAGCTCAAAGGAAGGCTGTCAGGTATCTGCTTATATGTGGATATAAGATTGCAGTGAGTGGGTGGAAGCCAAAACGATTAAAAATACGTTTACTAAATACAGTACTCGAACGGTTTGGATGAAGGGAAATTTTGTCCGGAAAAGGGAAATTCTAAAGCTTGTGAAGGGAAAATGGCTCTGAAAGAATTGGCATCACTGTCCTGTATGCTCATATGCAGGAAATACTGAAGAAGCTGGTGAAAGGAAGAGATGTTGAAACTTAGGATAGGAATATGCAAGGAAATTTTAAGAAGTTGACACATACCACGGCAGTGTAGTAAAAGCACCTACGGCTTCCCTTAAAGGGAAGACCGAACTATGTATCAGTTCATGGTGATATCAACAGTACCCTAAGGTATTTTCCTGTACAGTTTTAATATGTAAATAACAGTTCACTCATGGTTCATAAAGTTTACTAAATTGAAGGGAAGAAAATTGGTGTCAAATATTATGTAATAATACAGCATGTTTCGATGCAAATCGACCAAACATTACGTATGCCGTCCAGTTATGTTCTATTAGATACACATGTCATAAAGGGATTGGCAATTAACTGTTATTGGACAAAAAGACTTATTTGATGTGAAAAAAATGACAATGTTGGGCCATAGAGGGCTCTGGATCTTCAAATGATAGATATTCCATTAGGCGATGTGCGGTCAGCACATGCACCAACGTTATTATTTCTGGCCTTGTTAACCTAGTCGCCTCTTGTCTTAAACCTATGAGCTGCACTTCGAATTCAACCTAGGACGATGTCCACCAAAGGAGAGTACTATTCAACTAATTTCTTTGATAAATGTGCAAGAATTTTAAATAAGTGGGACAAGATATCAATACTGAATTAGTCAATTCCCCCCCTCCCTCACACGACTATGAGATAAAAATTAAATGATTAAAGCATGATGGTCACTTAATCTTTCTAAATTAAAATATTTAAAAATAGAAGAAAATGAAATGGAAAGAATGAAAATTTTGTATTTGTAAGCTAGCGAACAAGGTTTACATTTGCCAAATTTGTTTTCTTGCAATTTTTATTTGAGTGCTCTATCAAGGTCTCCTAGCTTTTGGAACAAAACCTTTAGGGAGATGATCATATTCATCACCTACATGCTACATTTGTTTCTTCAAAAATTTGTGTGGGTGGGGATTCTGGAACTTAGGGGAAGAAAATTCACTTAACACGTCTGGATAGAACACGGGTCTACCGTATCATTATAGTATTACCGTATTAGTAACTGTGTCAATACTAACTTTAACAAATAAATAATAAAAATTAAGCAATTAGTTCCTTAGTGACAACTGGATTTAAAAGTTAAATAATACGCAATGAGCATGTGAACAAACGTTTGAAGTAACTTCATGCAAGCATGTTACGGTACAATTCCAGTTGTTGCTTCCACAATGCCTGGTTGGCGTCGTTGCGCCTGATACGTTCCGCATGCTCTGCTGTGTCGATTGAGAAACCGAGAGTGAACATGCTTGTCAGTTTCGCACCAAAAATTGTACAGTAAAAGCAGTGACTGTGCTGGTAAGGCATTCATGTTGGCCTTGAAACAGTCTCCTCATTTGGAATTCCTTCCATAAAAGCAACTGAAGGAATGAATAACGTCTCAGAAATACGCCCTCTAATTCATAATCACATTAAAAAGATAGAGTAAAGAAACGGAAAAAGAGAAAATAGTAAGGAAAGAGGTTTTAAAAAAAATATTTTAAAAAAACTACAAGTAACACTCACTTTGAACGTTAACAATGTTGAATAACCGCGCCATCTTTATATTTTAGACCATTGATTTTTGGAAATTATTTGTTTCCTTTGGAGTTAATAGGAAATTTAATCCTATTTTAACTCCCAATACTTTTTTTCTATTCTTCAAATCATCAACCAATTGTGTTCTTCCTACTCCTCGCTTTCCTTCCATCTTTCCTTCTATGGCGGTATGAAGAAGACAATTTCTTCGTACGATGTGTACAATGCAATTCGCCTCCCTACGAAGGATGCTGACGAAAAGCGTCCTCTTCTCTCCTATCAGTTAAAACATCTTCCCAACTCTCTGGGAAGCACAGTATTTTGACGAGAGACTTACTTCAAAGAGATCGAGTCAAGAATTGCCAAAGAAGCATTCAACAAGAAAAAGATCACTTAACTACAGCTCACAGATGACGAGAAGAACCCTAGCAGAAGTAGTGTGACATAGGTATGGGCTCGTCCACTTTTCACAGGGGGGTTTCAAATGACACCATGGAATAGCACACATATAACTTTACCCGGAGTGGCAGGCGACATCTAAGTATAGACCACACCTCAAAAACCGAAAATGGACTTGACCGTGTCGTTGACCTTTCCCCACTACCCCTGTTTTAGGGTTCTTCTTGTCATCTGTGAGCTGTAGCAGGTTCAATATTGGACTTAGGAAGAAGTTGGTCAAATGCTATAATTATAAGGAGCATTGGACTGGATGGTTCAGAGACTTGGACATTACAGAAGTTAAATATTTAATTTAGAGCTTCGAAATTTGATAGTTTAATAGGTTATATAAAAATTATTATTATCCAGTGATAGTTTAATATGGCTTTCCCAAGAACGCTGAGATGGTGCTTTGCGTAGGCACTATAAATTAAGCTTTGACTGGAAGAATATAAATATCGATAGTAAGTTGAAGATACTTGAAACAACATGAAAAAGGTCAGCACCTTTGCAATGTCTTGTATTCTTGTCCGTAGACTGAATTAAATCAAGCAAACGCTGATGTCTGGCCACTTAAAGGCCCTTCTTCAAGCTAAAATATTATGGTTTCTTATGTACCGTTATGAGAATATGTCATTTTAATGAAACGTACGTAGCCAGGTTTATTTGAACAAGACTTTTTTTTTTTTTTTTTTTACTTTCTTTTAACGTTGACTATACAAATACAAGGCTGTATCTACAAAAAGGGAGTCAATGTTTTCATGTTTGCAACGTTTTACAGAGCTTTACCTTGCACGTGAATTCTCTCAAAGCAAATTTACTTTTCAAAAGAAGTTTCAATTCAAGTAAATAATGTAGAATAATATATACAGAGTTAAGCATTCATAGCAAATCGTAGAAGTAATTATGATCAAAACTGATAGGTAGTATATACATTTTAAAACTAACTATATTTGGCTGTATTCTTCAATTACATACCTGGAATAAATCCAGGGTTCTTTTTCTTTTATTATTTTTCCTTGAAATATTTTATAAAAAGTTTGAAAAATAAATTTTCAATATGCTTACCCATACTCTACAACATATAGATAATTATCAAAATAACGGAAACATTATACACTGCAGCGCTTTTTGTGAGTTAGTGAATATTTAGTATTGTGACTGTCTTGTGTTAGTTCTGTATTGAGTGATAGCGAATAGTGTGTCAGGTAGTGCAGCACAAATATGTTGTGCATTAGGCTAAACGTTAGCAGTAAAAGATTGAAAGTCTCTCCGATTTTCAAGGAGGGTAAATTGAGCGTTCGGGATTACTTGAACCAAGGGTATCCAAATGACTACAAAACTCAACTAGATATCAAAACAACTGATTTATACAATCGCAGCTCGACGAGAATTCTGTAATCGTGGTCAGTTGCAATTTGATCGCGACCACCGTAGTATCACGAAGATGATGATAATGATGAAGAAGAAGATGATGAAGAAGAAGAAGATGATGAAGAAGAAGAAGAAGATGATGAAGAAGAAGAAGAAGATGATGATGATGAAGAAGAAGATGATGAAGAAGAAGAAGAAGAAGATGATGAAGAAGAAGAAGAAGAAGATGATGATGAAGAAGAAGAAGAAGATGATGATGAAGAAGAAGAAGAAGAAGATGATGATGAAGAAGAAGAAGAAGAAGATGATGAAGAAGAAGAAGATGATGAAGAAGAAGAAGAAGAAGAAGATGATGAAGAAGAAGAAGAAGATGATGAAGAAGAAGAAGATGATGATGATGAAGAAGAAGATGATGATGAAGAAGAAGAAGAAGATGATGATGAAGAAGAAGAAGAAGATGATGAAGAAGATGATGATGAAGAAGAAGATGATGATGATGAAGAAGAAGAAGATGATGATGAAGAAGAAGAAGATGATGATGAAGAAGAAGAAGATGATGATGAAGAAGAAGATGATGATGAAGAAGAAGATGATGAAGAAGAAGAAGAAGATGATGATGATGAAGAAGAAGATGATGATGATGAAGAAGAAGATGATGAAAAAGAATAAGAAGATGATGAAAAAGAATAAGAAGATGATGAAAAAGAATAAGAAGATGATGAAAAAGAATAAGAAGATGATGAAAAAGAAGATGATGAAGAAGAATAAGAAGATGATGAAAAAGAATAAGAAGATGATGAAGAAGAATAAGAAGATGATGAAGAAGAATAAGAAGATGATGAAGAAGAATAAGAAGATGATGAAGAAGAATAAGAAGATGATGAAGAAGAATAAGAAGATGATGAAGAAGAATAAGAAGATGATGAAGAAGAATAAGAAGATAATGAAGAAGAATAAGAAGATAATGAAGAAGAATAAGAAGATAATGAAGAAGAATAAGAAGATAATGAAGAAGAATAAGAAGATAATGAAGAATAAGAAGATAAAGAAGATGAAGAAGATAAAGAAGATGAAGAAGATAAAGAAGATGAAGAAGTAGAAGATGAAGAAGTAGAAGATGAAGAAGTAGAAGATGAAGAAGTAGAAGATGAAGAAGTAGAAGATGAAGTAGAAAATGAAGATGATTAAGAAGAAGATTATTACAACAGATTTCAGATGAGAAGCGGCATGGCCTTGAGTTGGCTTTACGCGGCGTCCAATTGGCTTTGAGCGGTGTTGACAATTCGCGACAAGCAGTTCTGCACGCTGACTTCTCGCGCTACTGCGAATCTTGACAATAGCAGAGGCGCTTATTAGAAATATTGTATTAGCACATTAACTGCTCACTTTACGAAGTAGAGAAAAGAATTACGAACACATACGTGAAAACTACATCTTTTTATGATAACTGGTTGTCATGATACACGCTTTGAAAGGTTTCCATATAAAACAATTAGTAAAACGAGCGTTGAGTCCCGTCTAATTTCCAGTGGATTTTTCTTCGATTTGGAAATGGAACTCAACTTTTATTAAAGGATAATCAGGGGTGTAACCAACAGGTTGTTCTAGGGGAACATTACTTTCAGGGGGAGGAAAGCTTTTCACACATTAAAAACAGAACAAATGACCTCTTTCAGAATATGAAAGCATTTTAACTCACCATGTATACTATACACATATTATGTTTCCTCGATACTACCTTAACAAAAGACGGATCTTAACAGTACTGAAGTTGAAAAGCGGATTGTAAGGGATAAATCAATAAGCTATTCATAAGAAAACAAATGCTGTTTCTAGCAGTCTGTTTATCCGACTTTGTGTTTATGTAGGTTAAAATACTAAAAGGAAAAAACTCGAAAAAATATCAACTCAGATATTATTATGCAATAATATAGTAGTGAGAGATCCTGGGGGGACTGAGGGAGCCAGGGCCCCTCATTTTATTTGTAAATGTGCAATATTAGGCATAATTTGAATGCAATTTGTCTTAAAATCATCATATATGCTTTCTGCATCTGAATGCACCCCCCCCCAATTTACAGAGAAATCAGCGTCCTTGTAATTAGGTACAGAAACTGTATTGATGATGTTTTCTTTTTTCTTTGTTTTTCTTTTTTTAAAAATCTTATTTTATTATAAACGTTCCTAATTTGCATTAATTATTAAATAAGTTTACTAAACATATACTAGATGAACCTCATTTCGGGGCTGGAAATAGTTTGGAAAGTCAAGGCCCGCTTTTCCCCCGTTTCTACACCCTTGAGAATAGTAAGCGATCGAATTAAATAACAAGCCTCTGCAATTTGATTCATATATATATATATATATATATATATATATATATATATATATATATATATATATATATATATATATATATATATATATATATATATATATATATATATATATATATATATTCGATTCCCGGCGGGAGCTCATGTGGAAGAACAGAAGGTATGGGACATTCGTAATATTGTTTTGAAATTGCCTTCATGCAAGATTCTTCCTTATTCGACAGAAGAAACGCAGTATGATTTTTTTTTCTTCGTTTCAATACCTTACGTATGTGTGGCCAATTACGTACTCCTTCTTTACTCCTCTAGCAGGGACGCAAAAGCACCAGGCGTCTGAGTGGTGTCATAAATTATTGTAACCCAAAACAAACTCGACCATATCGTGTAGCTTACGAATCAGATGGATTGTTGTTGTGAGACCTACATCAAGTATAAGAGTATGTTATTACATGGAAGCAAAGGAGCTGATTGTGTGTGTAGGAACGCAACTTCTCTTCTTCTAGCATAAACAGAATTCATCAGTGTCTAGGTTGCTTTCTTTCGTGGTAGTTCATTTGTTCTCCAAAATTATAGTTGACTAAGGAAACCGAGTACAAGTGCGGAATTTTCTTTAAAAAAAAAAAAAAAAAAAAAAAAAAATGCTACGAAGTGAAGCTCGAAGAATTATTTTTTGTGTTTACAATTTTTGGAACTCATAATAAAAAATTTACAAGAGTCAGATTCAGACAATGGCGAAATATTAGTTGACATAGACGATAGTGAAAGTAGTGTTGAAGACGAACGTTTAGCAGTTCCACTGGAATAAGTTAATAGGTAGGTTATTCAGTTGCTATATATACTTCTAGGATACACAGCCAAAATCTTTGAGTTTGCTGGAATAGTATATTTACATTGTGAATAATGTTGCCAATGTATGTGTAATAATCTCAACTAGAGGAAGAGCGAGAAGGGAAAGGGGAGTCCGAAATACGGCAACACCGCGCGGAATATCGCACAGCATTGGCTACTGTCCGTGATGCTTTACATCTGAAAAACACAATAGTATTATTATTCGCTAATGATTGGAAGAGAGATGGTTTGACAAATTCTGTCTCCTATTTTACAACAGGCTGTATTTATGCATGCTCCTTGCTCCCTACTTCCTAGCGTTAAGCATGGTGGTGGCTCTACGCTAGTGTGGGTTGCTATTTCCTGACATTCCGCTGGTCCTATTCACTCTCATATAACGAATTACTGCATCTGATGAAGACATCTTTAATGATGAGCTTTATCCAATGATACACATACTCCCTGACAACGATACTGTTTTCCAAGATGACAGATATTCGGGTGTGGTCTGAGGAACATCAGGATTAACTACAACTTTTCTGACCCACTCAATCCCCGGAATTTAACATTATAGAACATCTAGGATCAGTTTTAAGCACGAGTTCGTGTTGATTCAAGTGAGTGCCGTATTGAATGAAAAACAGTCCAATATTCCTGCAGAAATTATTCACAAATTTATATCTCATTCATAAAACCCATAGAACTTATGCACGTTTCTCGCGGGCTTTAAGAATCCCTTGGGTATATGCAACCCACGTTACGTCGTGCTTGCGGGGCTCACATAACAGCATAGGATAAATAAAGGGGGGGGGGAAATAATATATTCGCTTTTTTAATCATTGTTCTGAATTTAGACCCAGCAACGACAGGCCCTTATAGCTAGTCTTAAGTACAAGTGAAGGGCGATTATCAAATAGATGTAATGATTAGAAAAATACTAAATTGATGATCGAGAAAAACTTCCATCTTTTAATCCCTGGATTGCGCTTCTTTGGTGCACGTGCTCTAGGGTTCGATTTCCGGTAGTAGCATTGAAATTTGAAAGCATTACTATGATTCTGATTCGACCTTAAACTATAGGTCTAACAATACTTCTCATACAGAGAAGTACATTATATAGAGCCTCAGTGCTCAAAAGGAACGCTAAACTTCAATAGACAGATAATAATATTCACTATATTCTCATTTGCAAGAAACCAGACCTGCAACCTTCGCGGCACAAATGCTATGCTACTCAATTACCATGTTCATTACCTGAAAAGATAATTCTTTTTAAGTTCAACATATTCTTAGTGTGACGACACGAGAGGAAATAAAGCCACACTGAATATTCATCTACTTGAAAGAAAATATAACGGTTAGATGATCTCACCTGCTCGAAGTTTAATAGTCATGTTGGAAATCACCCTTTTGTTTCCTCAAAGTAGCCATATTTTAAAAAAAAAATACTCCGTCTTATAAAAGCTCTACCTTTATCCATATGCAGTATATTGATACGTACTGTATATAAAAGATTATGTAAAGTATAGGAAAGATTCTAAAGATAAAGAATATGCACCTTTGTTTACTGCAATCGTACGGCGAGGTAAGGTTATAAAACTTCCGAAAACACGGAATTATTTTTTTTAAAACATTACTGTACAGGACAAGGAAAATCAACTCCCGTGACAATTCTCAGCTTTCTGACCCACTTTGAACACTGATTCTCACTGCTCAAGGTCTTCCTCACTTTCAGCATACGAAACAGTTATTGAAGGAGAATGGAAACAGCAATGTACACTCATGTCCAAAATTATTGTCGCGTGTCTACAAATATGTTATTGTAGGAATATAATTTGATAACGAATTCGCCCGATATTTCTTATAATGTTAGTACAGTATATGTATAATCGGCAAAGACACGTATGTGGCAAATTTCATGTTAAAAGAGCAGTAAATAAGAATAAAACGAAAATAAAACTTTCTCGTTCATTTAGCAAAATTCTGTTTTACTCATTCTAATTTTCGTATTTATAATTCTTTTTCTATGAAATTTACCACAAATATATATTTCCCGATTATACACATAGTATCACTATTAAAAGTACCTTGCAAATTCATTATCAAATTATATTCTTACAAGAAGACAGTTATAGATATGCGACAATCATTTTGGACATGAGTGTACTTCGATAATTTTTTTTATTTACCAACGAATATCAGCAATTTTACGGGTTCACAAATTGCTTAGGGTAACGAACAGGATTGGTAAAAACTGTGCTTTAAAAACTGCTTAAAAAGCAAACTTCAAAACCAAGTTGATTTAAAATTTAAATTTAAATGTACTACTTTATTTATTTAGATAACATGCGGATAGAAAAATTTGTTTATCATTCTTATGCAACAACGGGATTATGAACAAGGTTATGAAGCATGGAACTTAGAGCTTTGTCTAAAGTGAGATTCCAACCACTATTCGGTTTACACCCGAGAAAAACTATTCTCAATATGGACTCGAACGCGGGACCCTCTGATTTAAAGGCGACGACTTTACTAACTCATCCACGGAGGACACCTGATAGAAATACATTGTACTAATCTTGCATATTTGTGGATATTTTAAGTCACTCAGAAGAACAAGAAGATAACAACTACACACGAGAAATCACTGTGCATTATTAAAATAAATAAACAAAGATCTAGTTCATTTAATCAGAAGTACAGCAACTTAATTTGCGTATTGATAAAGAAAATGAATTACAAAAAACAAAAAAAAAAGTTTTATAAAATACCAAAGGCAAGAAAAGAAAAATATAATTACTCAATGGGAATTAGACAAATCAATTTTTTATTTTTTTTTTTTTTTTACTCGCATTGTTCTTCATTCTTCTTCCAGGTTTCCTATACTTTTCAACATACCCAATATTCCAAGGATGATAGATAGGGCTTCTAATTTCCAGAAGTCCCATCTTCCGGTTCCGGGCAGTGTAACATTAGCTCAAATATTTGATTTTTGTTTTTGAGTTAAATGCTCACATAAGCAGATGCTTGTGTGTGAGCCAATTTCTGTAATATCTAAATTTAAGTTGGATGTTACTTCTGCAATATTCTTCCAATTTGTTCATTTGTCATTTTCTACCAATCGTGAAATATGCAAAAAATACTTTTGATTAAAAAAAATCACATTCTTATTCCCGAGGTTTGTAATGTATAAGAAAATTTAACAGTTCAGTTTACATGATTTGTGGCACTTATTTTTTTGGTTTAAACCAGCCAACCCTAGTAATAAATTACCAATTTGTAAAATTATGTATACATTCTGGAGAAAATTTATATTTAAAAACAGTAGGTAGCAAGCCCGTAACCTGCAGTATATTTTATGAAGGGAGAACGGCAATATTAAATTTAAAGTTAACACAATCTCTTTTAGCCATTTGACATAACTTATTGGATTACGGAAATTTACACGTCTATCTGAGGATCCATCTAGCTGTGGGGGGGAATCTCTATACTTAATATGTTGTGCTAAATGACATTATCGCCAAGCAATATATTCAATTCAGCCTTGCTTCTCCGATACGAGTTGTTTATGGAATAATTAAGATTGACACCTTTGTGTTCCTGCGGAGAAGTCAAATACACATCTATCTTCAGTATACATGATACTGGGTTCGATTTCCACTATGGATAGGGATATAATTTTGTTCGATATCAGTGACTTATTTTGTGGGCTACCGGTCCTAACGGCGGTAGCCCTAGAATATTACAAAACAAAGTTATAATATAAACTAAATTATATTAATAATTTTATACTTAGTATCTGCTTTCAATGATACAAGTTTCTGAGAACTGTATGTGTTTAGAAAGAACCACTAACTTCTTCGCACGCAGATGACAACGCAGCAGTGACCACTCTCCAACTACTACAGCAAGAATCGTATTGGCGCAGTCCCCTTCGCTCCACCGCCAGGCAAAGGAGGAATAACACCAGTTGCCTCTAGAGAAATCGGTTTCTTGGGCGTGAGCGAAGAGTGAAGTGAAATTACACGAGGAAAGACGAGGCATTTTGGAGGTCTCTGGGAATTGTCTCTGACATCTAGAGCCCCGTTCGCTAGCAGTTTGCGTCAACGCAACAAAAATTGTGTGTTTTATAGTATTTTGCGGTAATTGGCATAGCTGTTATAAATACATGTTTCATTATTTGCGTTTCGTTGCCAAGGCTCTTACAGACTGAGGCTCCTTCGTTGGCTAACCGCCTATTTCAGCGTTCTTTATTATTCAGCAAGCTTCCATTTTATCTGGTAAAAAGGGTTTCCCCTATCCAAAGCAAAATGTAGGATTACTTCATGGAACAAAAAAGGTAGAAATGTATGATCGTTTTTCCGTAATACTAATAAAATAATATATGTCTTGCTAGTGGAGAAAAAAATCATATTTATCTACTTGATAAAAGGAAAGTGTGTTGTAAGGGTTTATTCTTATTTCGAAGACTGTATAATAACGGAGAAACTAGACTCCATTATTATTATTATTATTATTATTATTATTATTATTATTATTATTATTATTATTATTATTATTATTATTATCATTATTATGAACAGATGTTATAAAGGTTAGTGGTAACCCAAGCCATCAAACCAGTAGACGCCTTTGTTCGATATTTTCCAATAACTTTTCCTAAAAGTTCACATTAAAAAGAAAAAGACGAACCAAATAGAACACGAACAGACACATTCTTCATTACTACAAATAATCTACACAATAAATCAAATATGAAGAGAAATCCTGTTTCTTTGATTGATAGAAGAACTATTGGAATATTGAAATGTTCTTGTCAAAAAGAAAATATATAAATAAAATTCTCTAGGAAACCCTTCAATACTGTCTTCTCATTTAATTATGTGGTTTAAATAACGGAATATTACACGAATGTTGGACAAACGCACACTAAAGAACTACAACTATATTAATCGGAATATACACGTCTTTTCGTTAGATTTAAAAAAAAAAAAAAAAACAGAAAAAACAGAAAAAAAATTCACATATTGATGATTTTCTTCTATTCGTAGGAAAGCTTATATTTTACGATGCTGTATTGTGAGTTTCCTCTTAGAAATGCCAATTCAATGTTACATACTATGGTAAAACAGACGCAGTGTATAAGATTCGTTCAAACTTTCAACAATATGTTCATGTGTTGCAGACAATGGCAATGACTTTGTAACTTAAGTATTCAAGTGTTATGAATCAAACTTCTGCCTATCTTGTCTTATATTGACCATTAATATGTGCTTCGTTTCACTTGGGCAATCAATGAAGTAATGAGGAAATTAGTCCTTAGAAATACGTTGTCCCAATTTGATAGAAGCTCAAAACTTTTCATGCAACGTTGCCTTTACACGATAAATGGCTCACAAATGTAGTGCAAGAATTCAGAATTAAAGTGCACACATTAAACAAAGGTTCTGGTGTTTATCAAAAGTATTAGAAAATTGTGATTTTCATACCAACTACAATAAAACTTTGAATAATGGACACCAATGGAACATAGCTATTTGTCCGTTAAAAAAAAATGTTACAGAGGTTACAAAAGTTTAGATTAATCACGCTTCATGTGGTAATTGTATGCAGAATACAGTGAACGAAGACATCAACAGAATACCACTGACCGTAAGGATTGATGGTCCTAAATTTTATTATCGCAGACAGAGCCGTAGCTAAGGGGAGGCGGACGAACGGAGCGGTCGCCCTGGGCGCTGATAGCAAGTGGGCGCCAAATGAGCAAGAACAAAGGAAAAGTGTTGGAAATGAGTAGGTCTTCAAAATACAGTTAAATAGCTATGCTTTAAGAATGAAAAAATCTTTTAGTAGAATGTTTTAGCATTCGGATTTAACAGTAAAAATTTAAAATTAGATCTTATGTGATAAATTGTACCGTACGGATTTAAAAATTTGTTCAAGATGCATTTTTTAAAAAGCACTTTCGTATCAATTTCTGTTTCTGTGCGGGGACGTTGCTACGGTGGTTAAAAAAGAAATGTCGCTACGTTTTAAAGCCACAAGCGTAGTGTTTCTCAAAGTGTGGGTCGCGACCCGTTGGTGGGTCGCGAGAAGTTTTTCCTTTCAATTGTGAAAATTTTATTTTGATGCAGAAACATATATTGTAAAGTATCGTAAGTCCATTCAGAAAACGAATATTGAAAGCGTTTATTAATGAGGTCAAAAGTAAGTGGTTACTCAAGAGCCCTGCCCTGTTGTACAGTCAATAGAGATGCTGGGTTACGATGGAAAGAGAATGGGTGAATCAATATCTGTTATGAGGTAGGGCATTGCATTGAGAATAGTGTTAGCTCTGTGTTACCTTTATATGGAAAAATTAGAATTATGATTTACAAAAATTAGATACCACCATTACGTAGAATGACAATGTGTATTTGAATAAAAGTAAGTGAGCCACAAAGTACTTTTTAATATTTAATGTGAGTTGTGGTAACAACAAGTTTGAGAACCACTGCCCTAGGGGAATGAATTTTTTTTCAGAAAGTTTTGGAAAACGCTGAACTACTCTTGCTACACCTCATCCACCCACTTGGCTTTAGCACATTAGATAGAAGTACAAGTTTCAACCTTCGATTCAGTACCTCTTAACTATTGCTACATATTACTTTTAATCTCAGTTTATTACGAATGACATTGTACAGTCAGCAACAAAATTTCGTTCAGTTTGGTAAAATTTATTTTGAAAATAACTGTTGAAAATACATTGCTTCACCGAGTTTCAAGGCTGGAACGTACAGAAAATTACATTATTTTTAATGTACCGAAAACTGTATTCAAATTGTCCTTTCATTCTGAAGTTATTTATGAAACTAATTTCAACTAATTTAATCAAATGGAAAGGACTTTTCTCGCTGACTGTATGAAGTATATGAAAGTCAAATGGAATTTCTAGGACTAAGTCCCATGGTTAGGACCTTTAGGCTATGAGACGAATAATGAATGAAAGTGAATTATGAAGTAAAGAATTGAGAAAACCATGGGCATTATTGTCGACAAACACGCATGGGCAAGCATCGAACCAAACACCTCCCAAGAAGAGGAAAGTGCTCTAATTATAGCCACCGTGCCCCATGAAATATAGGTAAGATTAACAAAAAAAAAAAAGAAAAGAAAGAAAAGAAAAGAAAAAGAAAAAAGAAAACCCTGATTGGAAGTTACTATTGTCCCTATTAGCCTTTCGCGAAATGACTGTTTTTGATGTGGTGTCGAAATGAAATCTTTAAGTTTTACGTCCCACGGTTATGCCGGTTAGGCTAAAGGAGACGGTGATGATGAGAGATGAGTGAAATGGTGGAATGAAGAAAGTGGGAGGAAACGGGAGAACCCCGAGAAAACCCACGAGCACGGTGTTTGTCCACCACAAAGTTCACTTGGCGGGGGCTGGGATCGAACCTGGGACCCCAAGCACCAGAGGTGAACGCTCTACCACTGAGCCACCGCGCCCCCCTGATGTGGTGTCGAAACTGTATGTGTGTGTGTATGTGGTCGTTATGATAATAATAGCGCCAAATAGTTCTGCATTACTCATGTCCAAAAGTATTGTCGCATGTCTATAAATATGTTGTTGTTGGAATATAATTTGATAACGAATTCGCACGGTATTTCTTATAATGTTAGTATGTGTATAATCGGCAAAGACATGTATGTGGCAAATTTCATGTCAAAAGAGCAGTAAATAAGAACAATAAAACGAAAATAAAACTTCCTTGTCCATTTAGCAACATTTTGTTTTACTCATTCTAATTTTCGTATTTATAATTCTTTTCCCATGAAATTTACCACAAATATATATTTCCCGATTATACACATAGTATCATTATTAAAAGTACCCTGCAAAATCATTATCAAATTATATTCTTACAAGAAGACATTTATAGATATGCGACAATCATTTTGGACATGAGTGTACGCATTAAGGAAAAGTGTTGAATTATAAAAGGATCACCGGAATGAAGAGAGTGGGATGAAACAGATCACCCACGGGAACATTATTAGTCACAATGACCTTGAATATATTCCGGTATTCTCTCTCATGGTGAATATTCCATCACTGAACCAAACTAACCGGTGATGAACTTCCTCGTCCAGGTAATCATGTGTTTCTGATAGTTCAACTCTTCCATCAGTGATTCCAGTTAAGTAAAAAGCCGGACACATTGACTTGGAAAGAAGGACTTCATGAATTTGTAAACCTTTTCTCCACATATGTAATTTCAATTCATTAATTACGTTTAGGCATCTTTGGCTCAAGCAAACTGGGAAAGCTACATTTACATGTTAAAATTCTTACCTCATTGATATTTCTCTGTTCCTCGAGCGGCTTTTAAGAGGCTTGTTCTGCAAGAATTCTTTAAATAGGCCTATCTCACTGCACATTCTATTCTCTCTTTTTCAAAGTGAAAACAAACTTGAATTTCGGACTTAACTGTGGAGATATTAAGTCGGTTGCGTTCTTTTATCTAAGCAGCATTCATTAATGAAAATACCCGTTCGCAATAAGCATTACTACTTTGTATGGAAAGAATATATGAACCGACTTTCTTCAAACTCAAAAAACTTTTTGTTTGGTGTTTTCTGCACGCTCGAAAAGTTTTAAATACCTTTCTTCGACAGTTGTAGACCTACTGTTCTTGAACATATCTGAGGCTGCTACTTCTTGAAAAACCTTGAATTCTTCGTGAAGTCCATCCACGTGAATAGATTTAATGTTACACGCCTCAACAGAACTAACAAAAATCCTCAAATGAACAGCCCGGATTATCAAGCGAAAGCAGCGAGAGTCTTATATAGACTCCCCCCCCCCCCCACTGAAACCATACTGCCCGAGAACGTATTGACGAGACCGTCTATAAACATTCAAAAAAATCAGATTCGCACTTCGTTTTAGTACAAGGAACTAATAGTTTCATCTTGGAATTAACACATCCAAAGAATTTGTTTGTCATTCTATCTGTAAGCATTTTATCTAGATCTTTCAACATTGAATAAAATGTTGTAACAGTACAAGCAGTACTTTCGAGAGTTTCGATGACAGGAGAAAATAATTTGAGGGCATGACTTAATAAAATTCTGAAATGTCTGAAATTGGAGCCATCGATCCATCAGAATAATGGAAAGTTGAGAAAACTGAAAAGCAGGACAAATGGGCGTCCGGCTCGACTACTAAGCTGGACGCGGGACAGGACCTCCAAAAGCCGGACTGTCCGGCCAAAAGCACGACATCTGACCACCCTCGATTCCAGGGGGTGGCTCGGGAGAAGTTATCCCGAAGTAACAGAACCCTGCCGTGACCACACCTATGATCGTACTCAATGTGGATCGTGCGCACAGACTACGTGGGTAGTCCGGAACTTACAATAATAATCTTGTGCGTGCGCCGCGCCAACAAGATTTTTAATTTGGACCCGGGTTTGAACCAGTTTCTCTTGCGTTTAAGTCGGTCGTATTACCGTTTGAGCTAGGGCAGCCCCAACTTATCCTTATGGTACCGATATATTTTATCACAGCACAGCCCTTTACAGCAGTGTTCATAAAAGATTTTAGTTAAAAATCAATAAAAGATTTTAGCTAAAAATCAAACATCGAAAAATCCCTGAAAACACATAGGCTAACATGTCCCGCCATTGATATGGCCCCCCACAAATTTTGGAAAGTCTGTGCCGTTGATGTGGATTAACAATAGTTTCGTAGTACTATCAATCGAGTGGTGAATACTAGTTACTACAGCAATTTTTACCTGTGTATTGACAGTTCCCACCTGCACCCGGGGAAAACCTGCTGAAACCACCACTGCTTCCAAACCTTTAGATTACGGTACTTCATTGCCTAAACACGAGATTAATCTTGTAATATTCAATTTTATTAATAGCATCCATCATTCCCTATTCCAGACAAATATAACTTATTAACTCACCACTTTCAGGTTAAATATCGAGGGTAACAATCGTTTGATATCTGTTGCCGTTTTGATAAATAAATCAGCTCCCTCATCACCATCCTCTTGTTGATCTTCATCTTTTTCTTCCTGTTCCTGCTGCTCTTTCTCATCATCTTCCGATGCGTAGTCGCCCATTTCGACTTAATTCCCAGAACCTTCACCAAAAAAATATAAAGATTCACACAAATACCACTCACAACACACGTAACCGGCAAAAACGCGCTCTATACTGGCATTCAACTAAAATATTCACAAGGACATTAGGTTCACCTCTGGAGGCCTCTTCACAGTAACTTCGACCTTACGCGACTACTTGACACAGGCAGTCATAACATCAAAATTCCATGAAGTTGCCGCACGGAATGTCAGTTCGAATAACTTAGGTCCTTCTCTGTTTTAATGCATATGGAGAATTTACTATTAAACGAAGAAGTAATAAATTGTACAGTACTGTTAAGTTACGGATAAGCACAAGTTTTGAATAAACGAAGCATAGACGCCAATGACGGAATTCAGTTTAGGATAAAAGACTCAACTAAACAAAATGCAGAGGAAAGAAAAATGTTTTATAACACGATTTTTTTTTTCTAAAAAAAGCTTCAGTTCCTGTGAACAAACGATTGCTGTCACGCTGGAGCACAAATTCCTCCCATCCGACGAGCGAGAATACCCAGCCGCAACCGGAGTGAAAAAATGATAGGGGGCAGCACGTTATATGTCATTCCCAAGTTACATCTGACCTCCCAGATAAGTTATGCTGCCGTGAATAGAATCGTTCGTTCCATGAAAATGGGAAAACAGACTCACTAAATCACTACACACATCTTTTACACCTTAAATCAGTAATCAAGATTGTACTTTTTGTACTCATCCGTAAATGACCTTGCGGTGAATCTTCGTGACGTAGCAAAGAGTGACGTCATTCTTCAAAACAAGACTCGTTCAACCAGTTATTTATATATAAGAAAAGATTCTTCTCGTTTGAGATAAGAAAAGTATCAAAAATAACAAAGGAATCATCTGAGTAAATTTCGCGTGTTTTATTACATCATCAAAACTAAATATTCATGGTACGTCTCGGCAAGGCACTTCACACGCCCAATTTTTACCTCGCGTCATGTAAATAGTCATTCATACCTACTGTTAGTTTACACACGCTTCCAGCTTTCTACTACGTGCTGGCCACTATGTGAGCATAAGTACACTAACACCTTCAAGTTGATAGCAACACGCAGTCACAAGTACTTGAGGCGATGCTTAGAATACACAGTCAACAGAACAAATTTGCTTACATTGCAAATGTTACAAGTTTCTTTCAGACTCTACCGGCTAACACTAACAGGCAAAGGAAATTTACATTATCTTTAAAATTTCCTTTAAACATTTCAGTTCGTTAGCGAATCTCAAATTAGAGTGAGTAAATGCCACATACAATATAAGTCGTTAAGGGGACTGCGTTTGTGTTCAAAGATTGACAAGTTCGTATTTTCTACACAAATATTATTATTATTATTATTATTATTATTATTATTATTATTATTATTAATAATAATAATAATAATAATAATAATAATAATAATAATAATAATAATAATAGCAGTAATAAGTACTACACTTCCAAAATAAACACATGTTAATTAACTGAAGTGCAGTCAACATATAAGCTTCTATTACCAAAATTTCTGTTTTTTAAGAACAGAGTTCCCCAGTGGCGAATATAGCCCGGGACTGGGGAGGCTTAGCCCCTCAATTTTTTGAGTGACAAAAATAATTTAAGCTATTAATTTATATATCTTTGGAAGTTTACTATAAACTCATCACCTACCATAGTCTGGATTCTGACTGTCCCTCAAATTTTCACCTTCTCGATCCGCCTTTGGACCTCAAAAATTCAAGTAGCTCCGTTATACTGAGTAAACTCTAGTACTCTTAAAAGTATTCAAATACATATTATTCGTTTGTTCGAATAAATTATTAAAACAATTATTTGGAAAATTCTGTTTCCGAATTGGTTGTAAAAAACATCTTATAATAAGGGCTACATCTATCAAGTTTTGAACACTAACTTAGTCCCCTCGATGCCTCACAAAGGTGACATTACCTCTTGGAAGTGATATCTCGTCTTTGAGAGTATATTTCTATTGGAAAGGCTCTGTTTAGTCTCCTGAGCAATAAGGGCGCCGATCCCGGGGGGGGGGGAGGTGGCCAGGCCCCCCAAAGCTCATGTGGGCCCCCTTACTGTATTTGCAGATTTACAATATTTGGCATAATTTGAATGCAATTTGTTTTAAAATTCTCATATATGCTTTCTGCATCTGGATGCCCCCCCCCCCCAAATTTACAGAGAAATCTGCGCCGTTGGTGGGCAGCCCTACCTTAAGTGGATAAGGTTTAAATTCCTACAGCTAGTCAATCTAATGACATTGATAACAGATGTTGCTTATTCTATAAGCTGTCTATTCATTCATGTCTCTAATTTGAAATTTGTTATAGATTTGAAATATTTAAGAAATATTCCAATAATAAGTTGACTATTCCAATTTTAATAGTTACTAGCTGAACCTGTGCTGTCTACTCAGCATGTCGTAAAGTTATGACCATGAATCATCTTCCCACTGTGCATGTCTCCTTACTCACCAAGTAAAAGATAGACTCACAAAGGATGTGAACTGCTCTGTATAGATGTTGGAATGAGTTTATAGCAAATTTGTAGAAGTAACACGATATCAAGTGGAAATCATTTTTTTTTTTTTTTCAAATAAATCCATATCCGTCCGAGTACGCCTCATTGCGTCTCTTGAGGCCTCTGAAGTTGCCAGCATGCAATAGGTTTTGCCATTCAGAGTTAAGCAAAACGCCTGCAATGTGCGTCAACACGCTATGCGTAACTTCTCTACTAGTTGCCTAACACTGTAGTTCCGGTCTTTATTCACTGTAAACAGTTTTCAATGTTGCCAGTCTGATTTTAAAGTTGTCAAGAAATAATAATGTCATATTTTATGTCCCCTGTGGGGGACGCTGGGACCGACATGGTTAATGGGAATTGGGAATTTCAAGATTGGAGGGCAGATCATTAACAAAATCAGGTATGCAGATGGTAGGCTACGGTTATTATAGCTAGAATCGAAGGAGGACTACAGGAGATGGTGGGCAAAATAATTGACGCTGGGAAAATATATGGAATGGAAATAAACATTGAAAAGTCGAAAATCATGAGAATATCCTGTGAAAACGCGCCATTACATGTCAGAGTATAACAAAGAGAACTTGAAGAGATCGATCATTTCAAGTATCTGGGAAATATTTTGACGATAGACACCTACTGCACAGACCCGAAACCAGCCACAGAGGTTTAGGGGCGCCAAGTCATTAAAAATTCTCTTACAAATATCTAAATATAAGTTTAGGGTAGCCAGGCCCCTCTAGCCCCCCCCCCCCTCTGGTTGCGAGCCTGGTACTGCATCAAAGAGATTAGGTCAAGGATAGCCAAAGACAAAGAAGCATTCAACAAGAACGGATCACTTAGCTAACAGGTTCAATATTGGACTTAGCATTGGACTGTATAGTTCAGAGACTTGGACATTACGGAAGTTAAATATTTTGAGCTTCGAAATGTGGTGTTGGAGGAAAATTGAGAAGATAAAATTGACAGAGAGAACAACAAACAAAGATGTTTTAAAACAGATAGGAGAGAAGAAGACATTTCTAGCCAGCATCTTTCTTAGGAAGGTCAATTGGATTGGACACATCTTGCGAAGAAAGTCTTCTTTATACCGCCATAGAAGGAAAGTAAAGACGAGAAAGAACACAACTGATCGATGATTTGAAAAATAGAAGAAATATTGGGAGGTAAAAGAGGAAGGTGAAAAAAATAGTTCCAGGACCTGCCGAAAGGCAAAATACAGTATTATTATTATTATTATTATTATTATTATTATTATTATTATTATCATCTTTATTCACTATAAATGGGTCTTGCTGGAAGTTTGCTGATTAAGTTTAGCACTTTCATAGTAGCTTAGAACTAAATAGTAGCAATAATAAGACTAATAAATATAAAAATCCATGTGATGGAATAAAGTTATATTTATTTTGGACAAGAGTCATGCCTATAGTTTCTTAAACCCATAGTAATGATTTTTTCCCCATTCTTTTGAAGTTACCTTTGCGTGTCTGATTTCAAGTCATGACCTTGTTAAACGCTATGCGGAAATGTCTTTAAACAGCACAATATGCTGAAAGGAAACGCGAATACGTAATAACATCCTTTAGTATTGCAAGGCGTGCGGTGCAATGTCATAGAAGGGAAAACTCGTGACCAACACGCTTATGGACTTCGTCAGCAATTGCTTCAAATTACCTCCAAGCCAATGATAAATGTTGCTCTTGTTTCCACACGCATTATACCTCGAGAGTTACAAAACAATTGTTTGATTTTTGCATGAGGTCTTCAAAACTAATCTCCTAAGAACTCTTCTTCCTTCTCCTAACCTCTTCTTTAAGGATCTTCGCTATTCTAAACCCATATTTCTTTGAAATTTAGTTAATAACTCGATTTATTTATTTATTTATTTATTTAAAGATTGAGCCAGTTAGTGTTTACGACATGCTATGAGAAACTAATTACCGTTCCTAAACCTCTTCTTATAGAGCACCCAGAAATTTGGATCGGCAGTTTACAACGTCATAATTGTTATATTCAAATACGAAAATACTTTAAAGCAATTATTGCACGTTCACGTCGTAACAGTGTGCAAATATTATATATATATATATATATATATATATATATATATATATATATATATATATATATATATATATATATATATATATATATATATATATATATATATATATATATATATATATTATTATTATTATTAAAAAAGCGCGTCGGTTTTGGACCGTCTGGCAAATTTTTATTTCTTGGTTGCCGACATTGTTTTGTGTTGTTCCTCCACCCACAAACATTCCGATTGTTGCCTTAGTCTGAATTTCTCGCACTTTTTCAGTTTGTGTCTAGCCATGGAGCCGTTTACTATAGCGCAACGTATGCTAATTGTGAAAACTTTTTATTAGAACGAATCGCCTAATTTCGCGTAATGCTGACCAGCAATGGCCCCTGTGGGTATGCGACTTAAAGCCTTGTGACTTTTCTTTGGGGTACTCTTAAATCATTGGTGTATGTTCCATCCGTAAATTAAAGGAGGAAATTCGAAGAGTTGTCGGCAAAATCCAAGTGGAAACTTGTCAGGCAGTCATAGTGAATTTCACGAACAGAGTTATTGCAGCCATGCAGTAGAATAAGTCATATGACCAACATCATTCACCATACCTGAAATCGGAATGTGTGATGAACATGTTTATATGAATTTTGATAGTGTTTTGAAAAAATAAAATTTATAATTTGCTGTAAAAAAACCGGCCTGACTTTTTGAATAACCATTTTTTTTATTATATATATATATATATATATATATATATATATATATATATATATATATACAAGGGCGGATCCAAGGGGGGCTAAGGGGCTATAGCCCCCCTTGACCTCAGGTTTACACTGGAAAAAACGGATAAAGGATTTCCTGGATCCGCCAGTATATATATATATATATATATATATATATATATATATATATATATATATATATATATATATATATATATATATATATATATATATATTCTTGGTGTGTGTGTATTTTAGAGATAATGTGCATTTTAGAGAAAACTGAAGCCATTTAGCCACGACAGAGTTCAGCATATTCTACTAAGTGTTTAAGTTCTCTACAATATAGTAACAAGGAATTTGCAGAACGAAGCTACTTATGTGTCCATGTAAGCTGGAGAATCTTACGAAAACAATGTCCATGAAATGTTCAAATGAACCTGACCACTCACCTTTTCCGTAGGTCGTATTCATAGAAAACACAAAAGGACAATTTTTACTTACTATGCTGGACGTGTGCCATGATGCTATTAAAGAGGAAATGAAAGATACGGTACTGGTTATGTTGCTATAGCGGACATAAGTATAGACTACTTCTATTTTTCAAATAGTGATACTGTTCCGATATGTGCGAAAGGGCCGTCGAATGATTTTGTACTTCTACAAATCCAGATGGTCATGAGCCTAATTCCCCTCCCCCTAGATGTTCGAAGGAGCTTCAGTTTTCGAAATACGTATCAAAACAAATTTACTTAAACAATATATTTAAATGAAATTTAAGTTTTACGTTCCACAGTTATGCCTGCTAAGCTAAAGGAGAGGGAACAATATATTGAATTGTAATGCAATAGTATTACTGTGGTTATAAACTTACGAAATGTACGTAAATAATCCATCTATTAAAATGCTACCATAGCAACGAAAACGCCTGAGCTCCAACCTATAACTTCGGATTTCAAACATTTCATATGCAGTTATTTGTGATTTCACTTTTAACAAATATTTTAAACTATGTGAACTTGAAATAAATTATTTAAATATATCTTTTTTTCATGAAGTTTTCTTATTGTTCAAAGCCTTTGTATTTTAATAAGCCTTTTCTAAAATCAATGTAAATGAATTGTGCTGCCATCTTTGGAGTTCTTTTAAACTATATGTTATTTGAAGTTTATATTTTTGTGGCCAATTCTTTCGACAATGACATCTCGGAAACTACAGGCTCTAGAAAGATGACTTTTTCACCGATCGATTGCAAATTTTGCGTAGATTGTCCAGTTCTAATTGAATATTTAAAATACATGGCCATTATTTCTTTGTTACATTTTTAAGGGTACACTGAAAGTGTTGAAATAAAAAAAACTCAAGCATTATATCCTGCGAGTTATATATCCCAACACCACATCGTTGTATACATGGGTTGCATATGCCTCAGGAGTGTTTCATGGCCAAATAATAATGAAAAAGGAAGGATAACCGTTGCTCCAGTCTAATCTTTATTTTTAGAGTGTTTTGCCCAATGAACACATTATATCACTGATATTATAATTAATTGTGTATGTATTGTATTTGCTTATTACATACTGCATGCAGGAAGAAAGAAAACACTGGTTATTCATGAATTAGAAACTCCAACCGGAAGTAGGCTCAAATCTTGCAAACAGTGCGAGATATTGAGAAAAAAAATCTCTATGATACCCCTTGTCGATTTTTTAAAAGACGTCTTTCACGTGTGTCTGTAAAGGGACAAGTACAGACATTGTGAGGAACAGTGGCGGCGTAAGGCAAACTGGGGCCCGGGGCCAGTGAAGTAGGTTGGGGCCCCTTTTCAAACAATCGTGATTTATACACTTCCATTTTTGACATTCATTTACATAATCATTCTTTCTGTTTGCTCCTCCCCCTTTCCCGTTGGTGTGTGTGTGTTTAGATCATTAAAATCTGGGATATATTAAACAAATAGGGCTGACATTCAGCATCCCTGTCTATTTTTTAAATGCTTAGAACCGCCTTCAGGCTGATATATACAAATAAAACGACCACGATTATCATTTCATATTCTTTTCTTTTTTATTCATTTTTAAACAAATGACACGATAGAAAAAGGATTAGGGATACAAGTGTAACGAAAACTACAACCCACAACAGAAATAACAATCTTAAGCACAAACAAAACGTAACAAGCAAGAATCCAGAATTTATCCTACACCTATACTATCGTAGTATCAACGCGTACTGGAATTAGGTGGAATAGTGGAAGTAATGCTCCTAATAATACAGTTAGACACAAATTGACGTACAAAACGTAGCAATGAGCTGATATTGCAAAAATTGCAAATAATAATATAACCGATGTGATTTTTAAGTGTAAGCTCTATGTTTTCTAGGATATTTTTGTTCGGTTCTCGTCTTTGGTGTTTCTCCTGCGCAATTTCTCATATGGTTATGTTTATTCATGGTTTCTCTCCTGTCTGAATTTACGTTAGATGGGTTTTATTTGATTAGATTTTTCTTCCTACAATTAGCCCCATTCACTTTAACATTCAGTTTCTCTCCAGTGATAATGTACGATCTATTCAGTCCCGCTGCTTTTGCCGAAATATCAATGAATAGTTAAGCACTAGAATATTTCTCTCCTGCTTGTATTTTTTTACTATTGTTTCCAGATTTCGCACTTCTTTTATGATTATATTATTTTGTATCTAATAATTCAGTCAGGTTTATAATCTGTCACTTATGACTATTTCCATTACCACTTACTAACATAGTATTAGAATATATTATAACAAAAAAAATCCTGAATATATTGAATAATTTGTGATACTATAGATTAAATATGTGAGCACCGAATTCTACTACGGGTTATACCATCCTACTTTTCATTACCACCTAACACCAGTCAATTGACAATCTGGACAGTTTTTTATTACTCTTTTGGTACTTTTGGGGGCACGGTGTCTCAGTGGTGGAGCGTCACCTCCGGTGTTTGGGGTCCCGGACTTTGTGGTGGACAAACATCGTGATCGTGGGATTTCTCGGGTTTCTCCCGTTTCCTTCCACTTTCTTCATTTCACATTTTCATTCATTTCTCATCATCCCCTTTAGCTAACCGGCATAACCGTGGGACGTAAAACAAAGATTTCATTTTCTTTTGGTACTTTTGTATTTTTATTGCCTTTACTTGAAACTACTTTCGACAGTAGTTCCACTACTATATTAGCCTATGTTCCACCAACATTCAGAATGATATCTTCCTTGCTTTGGTAGCAGCGAAAGTCTCAACTATATTACCATAATCCAGTGGATGCTATTTCATTTTCGATAGAAAGATTGGCTAGATTCGTGAATCTTTCCTGACTCATTGTGGAACGCAAGTGTGATTTTATCAATTTCATTTTGGTGAAAAACCTTTCAAATGATGCGACAGAAACGGGCAGTGTTATCAAAATCTGAAGAGCGGTTGCCAAACTTTAGTAAATTTCAAGCCCCATTGAAGATACCTATTTCAAGATACCTTGTGGTGAAAAGTCAAGTTGTTCTTTAGCTTTCTGAGCACACCTTAGTGAACGGATTAAATCCTTACAATCCTGAAATAATAATAAGCCATCCAGATCATTCGGGTAGAACAAAGCCAAATCACATCAACATGCTTTTAGCCTTTCCATGCTCTCACACTTCGGCCTGTGTAGTCATATTTCATTCTTTGATTCTCCAGGCATGCATCTCCTTCTACTGTGTGTACCCACAGTTATGTTCCATGTCCTGCAACTTCTTTCAGCTGTGGATATGATTTCTTTGCCTAGCTCAAGTCTCCAGATATTAAAGGTGTTAACCAGGCTCTGTAACTGAATAAGAGTTTGATTGAAACTCATATCCTGAGATTGAAGGTATTTTTGGATCCGATCAATATAGAGAGATTTGCAGACGAGAAATATACTAAAGCGATGAAGTTAAATGACTGGATGCTTGCAAGAAGAAGACCAACATCTCTCCTAGTATCAAGTGTTTCAATCGAAGTGTCACGCAGATCTTCCAATACATCAATTACTACATCCAATTGACTAGTGCCTTTAAAGCTTCTGCTTTTGAACTCCATCTAGTGTCATTTTCACGTTTCAGACCAATCTTTACGTGATTTTGCAGCACATTCCATTGGTGAGTAAATCTAGAGAAGAATACCAACAAACGTTTCATTGCTCCCAACAAAGTCACCGCCAGAACGTTAACGTGCGCAACATGTAAGCCACAAGGTTCAATGAATTATTGTTACAAGGAACGAAAATGGCCAAAGGACTTATATTCTGTATCAAAGTTGGAACTCCAGAATATTGCTCTGCCATTGTAGCCTGCTTATCACAAGACTGGCCTCTGGAATCTTAATACCAAGCTTATCACACTGAAGTTTCTTCAGTATTTCAGCAGAAATACTCTCAGCAGTCTTTCCTTCGACAGAGATAAAATCAATAAACTTACCGAACTTGAACAGAATCACGTTGTATGTCAACAAATCGAATGATTTGTGACAAGGATTCCATATGACAGCAATCAGGAGTTGAACTAAATATAATGCTGAAGTATTTTGATTATTTGAACACTTGTTTTCTTATTGAACATTTTATTCACTTTAATTTTGTGGACTGAAATGTAAATTCATACGCCAAAAAACAAGAGCAGAAATGGGGAAACCAGCTAAGCAAAAGGGTTTCGCTCGCTAAAAATTCGACTTGTAAAGGACAAAAGAAAAAAGACAGAAGGAAAACAAGTGAATCAGTGACTATAGCGTCTGCACCAAAGAGCTTTTAATTAGGAACAGAATGCTAGTAACCTAATAAAGCATTATATACGTTGATCCCTTCTTTCTACCCTTCTCATGAGCTGATATATGAATAAATAAATAAATAAATAAATAAACAGTGATAGTTTAGGAAGCAGGCTAGCAGACGGAGCCCCATTACTTGCATCATAAGACCTTAGAATGTAAACAACACAATATACTTTGACTTTCATTATATTTTAATCTACACTCAGTTTTTCCTTTAAATTTCTCTGAGGTTATTGAACAGAGTGAAACTTTTATTTTATTCATATTTTGATCCACATACATTTTTTCTTTAAATTTCTTTGGGGTTCCAAGAGAGTAAAACTTTTATTTTATTTATGTTTCCGTATAAGCTACCTTCAACTTTTTAAAAAATTTTCTTGGGGGCCCCAAGAAAGTGAAACATCTGTTTTATTTTTTTCGCCTGCATTTAGCCTTTTCCTTTCAAATTCTTTGGGGGCCCCCCAAGAGTATGAAACATTTGCTTTATTTTTCACCTATATTCAGAGCATTTTCCTTTAAATATCCTTGGGAGCCTCCAAGATAATGAAACTTTTAGTTTATTTATTTTTAATCTACATTCAGTTTTTTCTTTAAATTTCTTTCGTGTGCCAAAGAGAGTCAGGCCCGAAGCTTATAGTTTGTTTAGCTTATACGGAAATCCAGCACTGATTAGCTTTATTAGACAGATATTTCTGTTGTTTCATCCGTTATTTGGTGTAATATTGATTGACAATTAATTGCGTTTACATTTAGGGAAGGTGTGGATTATAAACCTTGACAGCCCTTGTACGGCTCATGCTAATAATGTTTCTTAGTAATTATTTTTTACCTACCGTCGGGGGCCCCCCACAAAGCGGGGCCCGGGGCGGGGGCACCGCTCGCCCCGCCCTTACGCCGCCACTGGTGAGGAACGACAAGGAGATTCATGCTCATATGTGAATGATACGTTGTGTAGAGAGCGCAGGTTCAGCTAGTATTTTTAAATGAGGTATTGTGCGCACATGTGCATCAAGGTATGTATATCATGCCAATTTATGTCAATCTTTTGGCACTCCTCGGAAAAATACTGCGGACATTCCTGTTAAATTTGTGTGTGTGCGTGTGTGTATGAGAGAGAGAGAGCAGAAGAGAATGGATCAAAATTAATGAATGCTGCACACACACACGACACACCTCTGACTGGGTGACAAGCAGCCACTGAGTACATAGCATTTTAGGGCCTAATGTGTTAAGGGGGCTTTGTTTACCTCAGATATAGGGTCTAAGTAAAAAAAAAAAAATCCATCGGAAATGAAATTAAAACGCCCCGAGAGGATAGAGCTCTAAATAATGATAATATTTTGTTATGCTGAACTGATTAATTTGGCTTTTGAAAAACCAATTATATCACTTGTTACAACTTATATTTATTTCCAACATAATTTTCTCATACGCCAAAAGAGTGAAGCAATTACCTTCTCCAAATTGTTTTGTTTTCGTTGTTATACGTATATCATCAACAAGCTTTCAAAAATAAGGTAACTGAAAGGAGTTCTTACATTTGTTAAGGAAAGCTTTTATCTTCTATTCTTGACTTTATTAGCTTTTGTGAGACTGCATATACTGTACTATTGTTTGTCCTTTTGTAAAGGAAATATTTAATTGTTTTCCAAGAAAAAGCATTTGAAGTTTACTGTCGTAACACGAGATTAAAATAGTCTATTTCACAATTGTAAATGAAGTATAAACAGTATATATGTTTAGCAAATAATTGCAGTGTTTCAATTCAATTAGTTGTAAACCGAGCAATTGTATTTCAATGAATAATAATAATTATTATTTTTTCATTGCTTGGACTAGTGATGCCAATTTAGCCTATTTTTTGGCTAAACCTAGCCTATTAGAAGAGGCAATTCGCCATACAAATATACGAAATGCTTATAGCCTTAAATATAGCTTATTTTATGAAATTCTTTTGCCATTTTTGGCTTTTTTATTAGCCGTTAAAATAACTTAATAATAATTTGTTTGAAAATAAAGTGTAATGTTTACAAAATTTGCCTATTTTTCATTATAAATTACAGTTTTAATTGTTTTCTGTAGGTAGGTATAGAGGGTGTTTTATTACGAAATAAATACTTGTTTGTGATTCTTCTCTCTCCCCTCCCACAGTTACTTATCAACTCAGAAAGAATGTTAATGTCGTTCCCGTAACGGCCCCGGTTGATACTTTTTAATTATTTTAATTTTCGCATATCACTACAAGAATGAAACTATCCTAATACAAATTAGGTAAACTGCTCGGTTTTTCAAGCCACAGATATTGTTTTTGTTTATTAAAGGAGACAAATAGGATATCTAATTAGGTTGAAAACTCTCAATGAAATTATGATTAGTGTGAGTGTGCGGAGAAATAAGAAGTGTTTGCAAGGATTTTGGCGTGCCGAACAGTGGCGAATCTACCCCGAGCCGGGGGGGGGGGGGATTTTTGAGTGAGGAAAACAATTTAAGCTATTATATTTATATTTTTGAAAGTTTATAGTAAACTCATGATATACTTTCATAGTCTGAGTTCTGGCTGCCCCTCTTCAGTTTTTACCTTCTAGATCGCCTCTGCTGCCGAATGAAGTACTACTGAAAATAGGGACAATGGCAAGAATTCAACTGATAATATGGCTGTTGACTTTCACAAATCAGATTAGTTGTTGATGGATTTTATTATAATTTAAAGTCATGTATGTTGCTTCTTAGTCTTCAGCGAATAAAATTCAACATTTCAAATTTTACTATAATTCACTTATAAACCTACACACAAAAAAGGGTTTAAAATCTACAATGTGGGTTATATGTTACCAGTTCAAAATTAGCAATTTTTTGCGTAAAAAAAGCTTATTTCTGAAGGCCATCTAGCCTATTTTCTTCAGAGGTGGTTGGCAACAGTGGCTTGGACACGCCTCCTCAGTTTCGACAGCTGAAGATTTGAATCGAAACGGGCTAACATCATTGCAATATTCCTTTCCTTCTTTATTTCATCATTCATTTTCATTTTAATGAATATTGAACACACAAGCATGTAAGGACGGATGTTAGTAATGGTAACATGAAGGATTCGGCAGAGAAATCCCTCATTCATGTAAGACTGCTATGTTCCGGTTTTACATGAACCATTCTGAAACTATCATAGCAGCATCCGAACGAATTTTGTCAAAACGGAATGAAGTTACAATTTCGGAAGACAAGTTGCGTCACGTTGTCATTTAAGTGATTATATCATATGTTAAAGAATAAAGTTATTTTGTATAAATAGTTTTTATTAAGCATGTTAATCAGTTTTTATATTGTAGAAAGAACTTTTATTGCATGACATCAAAACTGATTAATGCTTAGATAATAATTACTTCATTAAAAATTCATGTTCCAATCTATAATAGTACTTGCTCAAAAAGGCATTTTCCGCAAGTAGCTACCTGTATAAGTTGGTCACTTTTTCAATGGAATCAATTCAATGGAACCAACATAACATTTCAGTATTTTAGGAACCGTACGTCAGAATGGAAGAACAGTACTAAAATACAATGTATCTCAAGAAAATACCAAGAATGAAGAAAATCAGAATTATTACTTAAACCCATTTACATACATTTCCCGCATCAAGTTGTAATCGGCAGCTAATTTACATATAAAAATACTTTGACCTTGTACTGCTTGAATAGCATAAGGTTAGACATTCTTTTCATTCCCTGATTTGATTCTATTCGATTTAACACAAACAGAGCCATGCTGAAAAGTGTTGATTTTCTTTGTCATGCAATATAAAACATTTTATTCGTGACGTAAAATATTTGAGAAAAAATGAATAATCAAAATATTTTATGCATATAATAAACTAAAACCATTGTCTTTGTTAATAATTTGTTACGTTCAAAATTTTATATTTTTCGTGTTGAAGGACCCTGATAAATGGAGGTGAATGATGAAGGAATTGGTAAGGAACGGAAGCTCTAGCAAATTGTATCAGCCATCTTGGATCAAACGTGAGACTGTTCGCGCCAGACGTGAGCACTCTACTTAGCCACCGTACTCCTACGATCTAAAACCCAATATAACAATACATTTTTATATTTTGTTTCTGTTGTATTTTGAATGTGGAACAACTAAATAAAATAGACCTAAATATATTTTAATGTACGTGTGCAGGTTTCTGTAACTGAAATCAGGGCAACAGAATCGGAAGAAAGATTTAGTTGATTTAAGTGCTCTGAAACGCAGAACTTTCTTTTATATACGTGCTATGCATTTCTTCCGAATAGTATCATTTCAGAGAACACGTGTGTATAGCGAATTGCTCCCGTTTTCCTTCAGACTGAAAACTCTCTTCATTTGTTCTGACGTCACGAAAGGAAACATCAAGCACGATCGGCCTCCGTTCTGCAGGACCTAACTAAAACAATCATTATTATAAACTAAATAGCTATATTTTAAATAGTTTATAAATTCGTTGGACTTCATATTACTTATTTTCTTTCATAATCTATCAGAAGACTCCTAAATAACGTTACGATGTTATACAAGATTTTTTTTAACTTTTAAAATTTCTACTGTATTTTAAAACAATGATCTAGGCGAGATGCGCTGGTATCCCATATCAATTCTGTTTTATCGAGTTGAAAAAGTTATCCCGAAGTGACTGTGTACTGGTGTCGAAGAATACAGTACGTGTATGCCAATGAGCTTGATGTCAACATACTATTTAATTTAGTAAGCAAATAATACCCCACTAGGAATTGAACCTGGGGCCACATGCACATACTGAAAGTGTAAGAATTCGAAGTGAGAATATCGGAGAGAGAGGTTTGATGGTAGATACAATACTTCAGCAATGAATCTTTCATACATATTGTATTCCAAATCTTACTTATCGATATAATCTAATTCAGCTCCTTAATTTTCAGTTGTTCATGTCAATTCCTAGTCAGAAGGAGAATACTGGTCATTGTACCCCAACTCTATTGATTTCGTTGTCTCACACTACTCATACAGTACGAGAGGATAGAGAATTTGTCTACAAGCAAATAATCTAAGGCCATGGTTGCATTAGGATGATAAACAGCGATTTCAGGCTCGTGATGTTTTACTTATATGGCACTTCAACTGGTGATAATAGCAATCTTATTAATTAACACTGTAATGACATTTCCTCACTTTTGCTGCCAGGGGCGGACCAAGGAAAGGGCAACCCGGGCGACTGCCCGGGGCGCCAAAACACCTTCAAAAAGTAAATTTTGTGTGTTTTCTACTGACTTTTTGGTTTATATTCTTGTAAAGTATCATCAATTACATCATCTTTTTAATGGAAGAAGAGAGTTTCGTAGTACTAGGGGGGGGGGCTGTATCGACAAATGGAGTTATGGCATGTAGAAGAAAGAGTGGAAGGGAAGTTGGTATTGTTTACAGCGGGTCATGTACTTTGTGAACTTTTCCCAGGCAATGAATAGGCCTAGTAATGGATTTTATATATGTTACTCTTTTAAAGTGGTAGTGGAGGGGAACAATATATATGACATCGCCGGGTCTAACTGTCGGCTATTGTTGAAAGTAGTGTCGAGGAGATATTATTTCACTATGTACAGTTCGTGCCATTTTGACAGTGTTTGTGAAATCGAATATACCACTCTGCAACAATATAGGAGGGGGTTACATGCGGCGCACAAAAAAAAAAAAAAAAAAAGCAGGGCTGTGGGGCGCCAAAATTTTGCCTTGATACGCCTCTTTTCGTTGCGGTAATGCCTCTGTTCCTCTTCCACAGGAAACAAATACACATTAAAGTTTATAATATATATAAAGTTTGGAGTCTATACTTAGCCAAACAAATTAAGGTCTCGTAAAGTTATCATTCAAATTATTTTATATTAGGCATTAATTTGTTTGGCTTGGTACATAGTTCAATTTTGTTTTTATAGATAATGGTAATGAATTATTTCAAGCTTATTATTTTCTACATTTTAGCGCTTTTGTTGATGTATGTTAATATTGTTTTTTTAAAGCTTCTCATTTTCTGTTGTTTTTAGTGCGTTCTTAAAGTAGTTTTTCACATATTTTTCTTTTACGCTTATTTATTTTTTTCCGGTTTTTCGATACACACAGTAGCTTAGATACCTAAATTAAAAGGCAGGGCATTAATGAGTCTACGCGTGACTATGTAAGATATATATCTGTTTAGTTTGTTTTAAAACTAAGATGTTTTAAAACGGATAGGAGAGAAGACTGCGATTTTAGATAACATTCTTCGTAGGAAAGCCAATTGGATTGGAGACATCTTGCGAAGAAATTGTCTTCTTCATACCGCCATAGAAGCAGGGGCGGATCCAGGACCGACTTCTGGGGGGGGCGGTGGGTTGTCATACTCTACTTTTAAGGGCTCCAAACTTTGGGATGAGTTTTATTTATATATATAAAATAAGAAAGTTTTCTCTTCTGGGCGAAGCGATCGCCCCGATCGCCCCCCCCCCTGGATCCGCCCCTGCATAGAAGGAAAGATGGAAGGAAAGCGAGGAGTAGGAAGAACACAAGTGTTCGATTATTTGAAAAATAGAAGAAAATATTGGAAGTTAAAAAGAAAGCTGAAAATCGAGAAACATGAAAGAAAAATTTCCAGGTTAAAAAAAAAAAAAAAAACTGGTTAGTTCCAGATCCTGCCAAATTGAATAATAATAATCTACTCAAAGGGGTTAATTGAAGCTTATGGTCATCTCACATTCCCGCTCGAATTTCCCGAGTTTACATTAATAAAATGGCATTTCAAGTACCTGGCAAAGGGTTCTTCATGTAATTATATTCTATTTTGTTCATTACTTTTTTCAAGACTTGAATGAGGAAGGAATAAAATGCATAATGTTTACTAGGTTTGTTTCTAGTAAACATTTTAGATACACGGTACGATTTCCCGGTTGACGTAGTTCACTATATCTAATCATTTCAGACTCTTACTCAACTGCTCTAGTAGTTCTAGCTGACAAATATTAATGGAGAAAGTAGTGAGTGATAAAAGAAACGTGGCGAATGCAGGTACTAATTATTTCTTTTTTTGTTTCAAGAGTACACAGCTCTAACGAGGTCTGCTAATGATACACCTGCAGAGTATCGGCGTCCTTGAATGCACATGCTACATAATTTAGTTTGCCTTACAGCTTTGTTGTTCATGCCATCTGACGGTGGTATAATCAACTTCATGTTGCATTATGCAGCATATGCATCATTAATGCAAGAATTGAATCCAATTCTAACGCACATAAAACCAACATTAAACCTATTCCAAGTTTTATAGACATTCTATACACCGTGATTCATTCTTTAGTTAGTCATGCATGATAGCGAATGCTCTTAAAAGAACTTCCATTTAAATGAAGTTTCAAATTTAACTTACAATTTTCTGAATTACGCAAACAAACTATTTACTCCTATAAAATTTAGTACAAATTTCTATCGTACGACTATATCTAGCTAAAACTTCTCAACCACTTTTTAAAATCTGAATAAAGATTAGTTTGTGATTCCGCCTTTTTTTATATTTGGTAGAACATCTACGCATAAATGGGCACAAACTTTCGTGGGGGGGGGGATGTTTTTTTATTTATTTCTTGACAGTAAAAAACTTACCGTAGTTCAAGTCAGGGAGGCGGGGCAAAATCAAAATGTGGAGGTGTTGCATTGAGACGCTGTTTACTAACATGTAATAGCAATTTAATTTTTCTTAGTTCAGATGGGACAGTCGGCCAACTCGCTAAAGTCGGAGGTATGCTTAAAAGAAATATTTAGTTTAGCTTTAGCCCTAAATGAATTATCTTTTAGTGTCATTAGTTTCCGCATAAGAAGCTATCGCATACGTAAGTCATTATATTTATGACACGTCTTAAGATTTTTCAGGTATTTGAGTAATTTACCATCACAGAGCGAAAAACAGTTTTCCACTAGCTACACGTAGAAATGAACAAATCACGTACTCTATTTCTGTACCAACATACCGACGTACACGCAAGACTCCTTGCTGATTAACAAATTTAAAGCTGTACTGAAATAAGTATCAACGAAACAAAAAGTTAGGATGTTTGCAAGAACTTAATATTTGAAGTTACCATCCCAGCACTAATTTGATGGGACTGACGAAAAAAAACAAGACTTTAGTTAGTTGGTGAGCCCGGGAATTCCTACTAAAAATGTGAATGTCAACAGTCTTACAAGGACCTGAATCCCGTTCTGTTTGTCCATGATCATGTTTTCCAACACAAATTTACTGGTCGGGGTCGAACCAGGGACCCTATACACCAAAGGTAAGAGCTCTATCACTGAGTCAGTGTGCACCGAAAAACTTTTCAAGAATAGAGACGAGACAAGACTTTACAAAATTTACGAAACAAGACGAGAACACTAACAATGATTAGTATTAATTTCTCGTCCTGCTGATATTACTGACCTCGTCTAGCACACCCATTTGTTAAAATGTACACTACGCCACTGATTATTTCCATTCTGGTTTCACTTTGCATAGCTACTTGCAGTTACATTATCTTCTCGTAATCTAGAAGAGTTACAGAAAATAAAAGGGGATTGGACTTCTAATATTGGACAATGTCATCAAGTTGAAGCTTCTCTAGTTCACGAGTGATTAACATACGAACTTGAAAGTATACAGGTGTGATGTTTTCCTCAAACTCATTTCAGGAGAATATGTAAACAAAACTTTCTCCTCTATTTTCTCTTAGTATTGTGTCGTATTCGAATCCTTTTTTTTTTTTCTTCTTTCTTAACACAATACAAGTTTTAACTTCATACGCCATGAACTAGTAAAGTTTGTAGAGGCCAATAGCTAAATATGGACATTCGATTATCACATTAAAAACTATAAAACTTTAGAATGAACAATAAATAAATAAATATTAGGGTCTTTTACAAAATATACTAAGATAATAACCGAACCCAATTAAAATATTCTGATTAACCACAGCATAATAAATTGATTGATATGCTTCTTAGGAAAGTTTGTTAAGTCAATCATATTTTTAAAAAAATCTGATTTATAGTTCTAGATAGTATCTAACACTAAACACCGTGGCGTTATAGTTAATGAAGGACTGTGGTCCGAGTGAAACAGTATCTACAGCTCTTTCCAGAAGAGCATAAACGGAGGGAGTTCACCGGGTCTGGACCTCCTACCCGAAAACTTCGTACTTTTTGTAATACTTATGTTCTTTCTACACATGGGTGCACTTTATTCGGCCCGGATCCCGCCAAATCTTAATTACTGGTCATACATTTGTACGTTTTCTTAATAAAACTATAGCTGTAGAGAAATGATTGATGCGATTTAAAGAGTTTATCCTATAATTCATATGTATTATTTTTCTTATGTCATGAGTTTAGTTCTTTAATTATTATTATTATTATTATTATTATTATTATTATTATTATTATTATTATTATTATTATTATTATTATTATTATTATTATTATTGAGAATATAGGTGTAAGTGCTTGAAAATTATTTACCCTTTTCTCATATGTAGAGTAACACTAGTTCAATACTACATAGATGTAATGTCTAGTAGTACTGGACCCTAGTTGTGGGTGCGCGTATAGTTCTTTAGCAAAACTACACGTTTCAAAAGGATCAATTCTTTTCACTGCGCCCTATTTTTTTTTTTTTTGCAACCTTATAACTGAAGAAATGCATAAACAGAATATCTCACATCCCTTACAAAGTACTTACGTATGGGAGCAGATTGATAAAACAAGCTAAGAGGGATGGGAAATAATTCATAGAACAAACAAGAAGAATTTTAATAATTTTATGTTCGTACAAATTGGATAGCTCTGAAACACTACAGTTTTTGTTCCTGCGTAGTATCTCCCTATACGCCCTTATCCGTAGGTAGAATTGCAGCAAATAAATTCAGATATAGCAGTTTTACCAGTTTGTTTGTTTGTTTGTTTATTTTTAATTATTAACAGTTTTTGGTACACTGTAATTTGTGTGTACACACTTTTTCATAGCTAATGTCAAGCTCTTTTGTATTTTGAACAATAAAGAAACTTTACATACAGCAGTGTAACTGCTTGCCTCAAAAACGAAAAACAGCCCCCTACTGCTACTGATTTGAAAGATAAATAATACACTTTAATTAGTTTCAACCCCATCTCCCAGGGTGTCGTCCCACTTGCGACAGTCCTATTAGCGACAGGAACTGTTAACTGTCCTATGAGCGACCGATTCGATCTGTTAACTGCTCTATGAGTCACCGATTCGTTCATACAAGATGATGGAAGAACAAAGTTCTCTCTTCTTTAACTCGTTTCATGCTGTGATTTAGGACCTAACAAAATGTATTATGAAGAATTTCGCTCTACCTGAATTTAATACGTAAGAATACTCTCATTACATTAACAATCTTTTATACGTTTTTCCTAATATTATAATTTTGAATTAATTTTTATGAAGACACTGACTATAAGGGGAAAACTAACTAAATATTTAGAGTACATTAGCCTTTAAATTTAATGTTAAAATGATATGGAGTATAAGTTTAGATTGAATATGTTTATGGCATAAGAAAGAAATCAGAAAGAGGTAGGGGCGCCCGAAGAAAATTTTCTAGGGAGAGTCATCTCCATGGTTGCTGTATCACGTCTGGTATATCTGGTATTTAATATACGTGGTTTGCTATATTAAGTATACATTTTCGTGAGTCAGGGGGGCGATCCCTGCCTTCCCATCGGGCGCCCACGTAAAGAGGGTGTTCACCACGTAAGGATATCAAAGAAATCTAAAAACACGGTGTATTCGAAGAAATTATTACACAAGTTACAAATCTCTCGCAGGACTTAACAGTTCGTCTAGTTATAAGGGATTATTTCAGATTGCTATACGACAAGCTTTTATGTATAAGTTAAAACAAGGGAGAAAGGTAAATTAAGCAATTAGTTTAGGTTTTAGTAGCTTAGAATAGGGGGGAAGGTAGTTTCAAGAGTTTGTTTAGCTTTTAGATTGTTTAGAGTGAACTGCATTGTAATTGCTGGGATTGATTGAGAATAGCCAATCAGATGTAAGGGATCTCAAAAGCTGTCTTTTATCATTGACATTTTTTTTTTTCATTTTATTCACAGTGTCTTAGGGAAATATTTTCAAGCATTTTAACTGTGGCATTTTCAAAATTTCTTGATCCAAAAAATAATTATGCATTCAAGCGTATATTTGGCACTGAAAAAAATAAAGTAGATAGTTGGCGAAACTGTTACACGTTTAAGTTTTCCAAAATAAAATATATTACTGTGCTTAGTAAATAATTAGATTTGAATCAAATTAAGTACAGAAAACAGAGCTTTTGAAGAAAGGGGATATTACAACTGGATTTTCAATAATTACATAGGAATATACTTTTCATGGAAATATCCCTGTTGTCTCCTTAAGTTATTTGATGTGTTTTATGTCAAATCTAACTCAAAATTAAAATAAGGTTTATTTACACTCATAGTAGAGGGAAAATATATTTGACGAACAGTATCACTGGCACTTACATATTTCATACCAAGGTTGTTCGGGCGCTAATAACGCCAGAGGCAAACATATTTTACGAGAGGGAATCATATCATCTTCCATCATCTCAATATAAATGAATCGGTCGCTCATAGGACAGATAACAGTTCCTGTCGCTAATAGGACTGTCGCTTCTGGGACTAATTCATCTCCCAGCACGCAGTTTGAAAATGGCTGACATTAAGCAAAATCTGGAAAGTTGGACGCCTGTTTAATTCGGACTCATATCCATAAAGTATTTTGGTTTATTGCCTGGATTTCTCAGCATCGAAGCTATATGAGACACGGATCAACAGTTTTAAGGTAGAATCCAAACTACTGTAGTGTACTCAAATTTCAATGCTCTCCTAACGGGAATTGAATCTGTGAACCGGTGCACTAGAAGCACGTGCTCTAACCAGTAGCGTAGTAGGGAGGGTTACATAAAAGTATGTTAATACAACTGTCCCCGCATTAATTCCTAACTTCGACGCGCGTGTGTGTATGATTATTTCGAACTAAAATATCAAGCTTACGTAGTTTTGATGTAGTTAAATATATTTTTCGTGCTTTGATATATTCTTGCAAGACTATATACGGTTGTGTGTGTGTGTGTGTGTGTGTGTGTTTTTTCACAATATACCAGACTATTACTATTACCAGAAGCTTATTAAAAGGGGCATCATAAAGTGAAGGACAACAATGGTACTGAAAGTCTGGAGACAGTTCAGGATGACACAGGCATCCTACACTTCATAAGTTTCGAAGATATTTAAAATATACGATACTTTAATACTGAAAATTTCTTCCTTGGTGAATAGTAAGTTAGTGTCATTACTTGCACTTCCTGATCAACTCCGTGAAGGTCGAGTTTCATCATTTTGATTTGTCCTTCAGACTTCAATTACGATTACGTTGAAGTTTTCATGTTTCTGTAAACTGGTGGTGGTATTCCCTTCGATTTCTCTTTCTACAACAGAACAAACTTCAACGTAATCGTAATTGTAATCTATACGCAGCGTTTGAACTTTGGGGAAGAAGAAATTATATTGACTAGTAGTTGGACCATTCCAACAGCGAGGATTTCAAGTTTCCTCCGGGAAAATTTCAATATACAGAGAATGAAAATGAAATGAAATCTTTAAGTTTTACGTCCCACGGTTATGCCGGTTAGGCTAAAGGAGACGGTGAAGATGAGAAATGAATGAAATGGTGGAATGAAGAAAGTGGGAGGAAACGGGAGAACTCCGAGAAAACCCACGAGCACGATGTTTGTCCACAAAGTCCACACGGTGCGAGCTGGGATCGAACCAGGGAACAGAGAGTGAAAAGTAGCTAGTACTGGAAAAATTTTGTACTTAGAAACCCTCGCACGGTTTTCTGCAGGATGAAGGGCAGAACGAGCAATAGATCGACACACGGAATTCGCGAATATAAACGACTTGATGCACACGTTACTTCATATAAAACAACAATTATTTACGTAATTCTTATTCCGTAACTTATTAGCTACGTAAATATGTATATTAAATGCCGTAATGTGTGAGTACCGAGGTCTAATACGTTTTAACATGCATTTCGAAAAACCCGAACTACTTTCGAAAATTCAGAGAGTAATTGCCTACCTTGCTTCCCCTGAGAGGGGCCGTGCTAGTGGTTCACATTAAGCATGAACAGAGATATGTCATAAGGGGAAGAAATCATAGCTCCGAAGTTAATTACCCTAGGGGAGAGAGTTTCTCAATCTAGGGGGTCGCGAAGATAAGCGGAAGATGAATGAACTGGCCAAATTTGCTTTTAATCCATTCGCTTTTAGGGAAGCTTCTGTATTTACTATATACAAGAAATGGATTCTACTATTATAGCAATAGATGGATATCGTAGAGACCTGCACGGGCCGGGCCGACTCTGCTATTTCTTTGGGCCGGGCCGGGCTTGGGCGGGCCGACACTGATTTCTCTTCAGGTCGGGCCGGGCTGGGGCCGATCAATTGCAATTCTTTAATAATTATTGACTTTCGTTAAACGATAATTGGAATAAAGCCAAACGTTGAAGAAGTGTATCCGTGAAAAATGTTACAAAGGATGCAATAGCTATTTACAGTTTGTGTTGCTTAGCGGCTCCACTTTCAGAATAGAGGATTGCAGGCATTATGCGGTAAATTGAGCTCTGACCTTGACCTTCACTGAATTCAAAATATAACAAGAAGGGGTGGGAATGTTTTGCCTGTCGCTAAACAATATTGCCATCTTCACTTTATAGTAAAAATCAATTAAGTTAGATTTTTGTTACAGGGAATGGAGTTTTCGTTCTCTCGATGACAGGCAAAGTTCTAGGAGGCAATGGTACCATTCGGGAGGCAAGCGTCAGGTTGTGAACCAGAGTTTAGAAAATGTTTCTGAGGGTTATATCAAATTTAGTACTAAATTTTGAGAAAGATTGGGGCTCGAGCTAATTTTTTTAAAAAAAATATCGGGCCGGGGTCGGGCCAAAAACTTTTAAAATTTATCGGGCCCGGGCCGGGCTTGGGCCAAGAATTTTAAAAAACTTATCGGGCCGGGCCGGGCTCGGGCCGAAAATCTCCAAAACTTTTCGGGCCCGGGCTGGGCCGGGCCTAGGTACGTTCGGGCCGGATTGGGCTCGGGCCGAAAAATTCGGCCCGTGCAGGTCTCTAGGATATCGCGAGATCTCCGCAACAGGTATATTAAAAATCCCACAAAAGCTTATTACAAACCAGATATTATAAGGGAGTAGCTGCCAAGAGGATGTGATAAAATGGGATCGTGATAGGAATTAGGTTGAGAACCACTGCCCTAGAGCATTTCGTGACAGACCACAATTTTCCTTTTACTTTTCGCCTCGATAAGCTCCAACTACTATGGTCAACCGAAGTAAATTTAGCTCTATATAGTGTCTGCAGTGTTGTAGTCCTAAAATTTTCAGAGGGTGTACACTATTTTGTGAACATGTATGATTGTTATAAAAGACATAGAATAAATTTTTAATGAACGATGTAAAACGCACGTATTAATTCAATATAAAGGATATTTTACTATTTTATAATCTAAAAGCATTTCATGCTATTTTCTTGATGACACTTCTTAAATCACCACTTCAAGACTCTCATCAACCATCCACGGCACCATTTCATCCATTCCTGCTGGGTGCGCGTGCGCTTCACTCCTCCGTCTCATGGCTCCGGGTCCGTGCGTCTTAAAACCATAAATGTATTTATCATAAACAGGCCATAGCAAGGTTGGCATTAAAAAAGCAGACCACATCCGAAGCTTATCTTCGTATTGTGCTCGATGGTAGGTTTCAAATGCCGGATGATAGGCCAGGCACAACCCTAATGCCTCTTTCACATTATCCGGCGATTTGCCGGATCCGGTTCCGGCTGTTTGCCGGATCCGGTTTCGGCCCCTTTCATATTATCCGGCGTTTTGCCGTGGATGAAAAATATGCGAGCAGGGTTGCTGTGCAACTGAAGAAACAAAACTCAGTGACTCTTGTCGTGTTGTGGTGGTTGTAATGGACAGACGCAAAATGTGTTTTCTACTGGCCTTGTTAAGACACAGGCAGAAAAAAAAAGTCAGAGACACATATGGGTTCACCCTTTTTTAGAGAAGCGGTACTTGAAGGAGATTTTTCTATACTGTTTCCACAATTAAGGGAAGACGAAGTAAAATTCTTTAATTACTTTCGTATGTCTATCGCATCTTTTGATGAGTTGTTGGATCGCGTACGGACCCAGCTGCAGAGGCAGAATTCAAAATTTAGGAACTGTATTCAACCTCCAGAAATGTTGGCTGTAACATTAAGATAAGATAATTTGTATTTTTTATACACATAGATAACGTTAAATTTAATGTAATTGAATAGATGGTTGAAGAAAGGATCTGAGTCAATTTCGTATAGTCATAAGATATTGAAGAAAAAACATGTTAAAACATTTGACTACAATATACGAGACGAAACACTCAACACAAGAAGTTAATTCCTTTATCAATAGTACCTTACATATATTCGCAACTGAATTTCCAAGGTGATGGATCCAGGTCCCTTCTGTAATCAATAGAATAGTGTAGCCAGTGACGGATCTAGCCTGGGGCCAGGGGGCCAAGGCCCCCAGTTTTTTGAGTGACAAAAATAATTTAACATATTATATATTTTTGTAAGTTTATAGTAAACTCATGATATATCTATGATAGCCTGGGTTCTGGCAGCCCCCCATGTTTTCCCTTCTAGATCCGCCACTGAATTTAGACTAAATTAGTAATAAAAATAATAATGTATGGCTAGGCAGAGTATAAGATTTCTATAACATTTGTCCCGGTGCCCCTTTTTCCTTGTGATAATTTCGAATTCTAAGGAGGAGGGGAATAATTTCACGCCAAAAAATCTTTTTTTTTTTTTCAAAGACCATTGAAAAGGGGACTTTTTTCTTAGGTCTACTAATTCAAAACTTTGGGACCAATTCATCCAATTTGTTTTAATTCTAAATTTTTGATTTTGTTATTTTATTATTACTTTTTTTTTCTAGATTGATCATTATAATTATCTCCCAAAATTCGTATTTTTGAGTTAAAAATGTTAGGCTCGGCCATTTTGGATTACTCCTGAGGGCAAAATAAGTTTCCAATCGAAAAAAAAGTCCAAACTTGTTGAAAGTAAGCAAATACTACAGGATCCTCAGATTCGACCGTAAATTGACCTGCAAAAGGCAGATTGGAAAGACGGGTAGCAACCTCTTTTTTTTCTTTTTTTTTAAATTTTTGAATATTTTCTTAGAAAGACATTTTAACACATTTTAGGTCATATTTTCCCCCCTACAATTCATATTTTTGAGTCAGGACCGATTATCACGACCAAGTCACGATGAAGGGGGTTATAAATTAAAGTTTTAAATCCAAATCAAATATTTTGTCTTAAATACTGTCTCTCTTTCAATTCAGTACGCGAATAACTTTCGACGAACATTTGTTGTGTTAAAAGAATTGTGAAGAAATAAGTTAATGTTAAATTGTTTCACTTCAATAAAACGAGGGAACCGTGGTGGGTAAGTGGCAGAGGATTCACCTCTGGTGCAGGGGTGCTTGGTTCGATCCCAGCTCGCGCCAAGTGAACTTTGTGTTGGACAAGTAACGTTTGTGTGGGTTTTCTCGGGGTTCTCCCATTTTCTCCCACTTTCTACATTCCATCATTTCATTCATTTCTCATCATCACCGTCTCTTTTAGCCTAGCCAACAGAACCATAGGACGTAATACAAAATTTAGAACCTTATTACTAGAAAACTTAATCCAGTAGTTATATGTTTTTTTTATGTATTTGAAACTACATCTTGATTGTGTGTTGTCATTTCATTCAAAGCTAATGTAAAATTAGTTCTTCAGTTCTAGTACTTCCTTTGCCAGTATAATACTAGTGGAATTCTTCTTACGACAAATAATAGGTATGACCAAATTTAGTGTGTGGTTCTAAAGATTTTCCGAAACCTGGAGTTTTTCCGAAATCCGAATATTTTTGGTCATTCTTCTTCTTCTTCTTCTTCTTCTTCTTCTTCTTATTATTATTATTATTATTATTATTATTATTATTATTATTATTATTATTATTATTATTATACTATTTCGTGTTTATTCTTTTGTTTTAAGCGTTCCGAATATTGACTCAAGTCTCTTTAAAGCACTGCTCTAGTCTCTGAATTCAGAGGACTATTGAAGAAATTACAGCCAGATAATTATAAAATATATAAAATACGGTATATTTATCAAATATCACATCATGAATTCTCTCTTGCTTTGCGTAGTAAAATAGTACATAAATATATAGCAAAAGACTGTATTGCTGAAATATTTGATAGTGTATATTTCAATTTTGGGTCACCACAAATTTATAGAAGGTCATTTGTCCAGTGCTACACGGACATCTCCCAATCTTCTATTACATAGAAAAATAATAATTTATATTGATTTCGACACTTCGGTAGTATTGGTAGTTTTCAATTAATTTTACATGTCATCTTTCCCCATATATTGCATATGCAGGTTTGGTTAATTACTCCAGATGTACTGGGCTAGAACATAACCACATACACAAACACACTTCACATAACACACAAAACCACACGCTCCCATATTATAGCAGCCACTTTCTGCTCTTTCCTGGCAACACTTGCTTCCTCCCCCAACACTCATCCGGTAGTTTGCCGCGTATATGTGAAGAGCGCCATTGCTTGTAATGTTCCGCTTGGCTATACACGGCGATTTGCCGCGCCGGATTCTAGCAGGGAGATCCGGCTGTTTTTGCTCGCCGGATGAATGTCCGGTGACCGCCGCACATATGTGAAAAGCTTCATTGCTTGCAATGTCTTTCTACCTCGTCCGGCAATTCGCCGGAACCGGATCCGGCAAATCGCCGGATAATGTGAAAGGGACATAAGGCCTCTTTCACATTATCCGGCGATTTGCCGGATCCGGTTCCGGCTGTTTGCCGGATCCGGTTTCGGCCCCTTTCATATTATCCGGCGTTTTGCCGTGGATGAAAAATATGCGAGCAGGGTTGCTGTGCAACTGAAGAAACAAAACTCAGTGACTTGTCGTGTTGTGGTGGTTGCAATGGACAGACGCAAAATGTGTTTTCTACTCGCCTTGTTAAGACACAGGCAGAAAAAAAAGTCAGAGACACATATGGGTTCACCCTTTTTTAGAGAAGCGGTATCTTGAAGGAGATTTTTCTATACTGTTTCCACAATTAAGGGAAGACGAAGGAAAATTCTTTAATTACTTTTGTATGTCTATCGTATCTTTTGATGAGTTGTTTGATCGCGTACGGACCAGCTGCAGAGGCAGAATTCAAAATTTAGGAACTGTATTCAACCTCCAGAAATGTTGGCTGTAACATTAATGTAAGATAATTTGTATTTTTTATACACATAGATAACGTTAAATTTAATGTAATTGAATTGATGGTTGAAGAAAGGATTTGAGTCAATTTCGTGTAGTTATAAGATATTGAAGAAAAAACGTGTTAAAACATTTCACTACAATATACGAGGGGGGACCCGACACAATCATAGTATACTTCATCACCATATTATAGTTCATTTGCAAGCCTACCACGAAACTTTTAGGGGGGCAGCCAAAGTTTAGAGGGCCTGGCCCTCCTAGTTCCCCGTGGATACGGGCCTGTTTGTTACCGAATGAGAGAATATGCCACATACAGAAAAGATGTGCACTTTTTATTAGAGTAGCGGTATTTTGGAAGACATTTTTCTATACTGTTTCCACAATTGATAAACTTGGGCAAAATAGCGGCCCGGTTCTGGATATTTAAAATACCGTTCCGGTATTCAACTGTTGTGACTGAGAAAACCAGGCTAAAGTCCTCTCGGGATAGTCAACCGTTGAGGTCTATCCGAGAATCTCAAGCCAACATTCAGCCACTGACCCCAAGACTGGTCTCTAGGCATTATTATTGTTATTACTAGCTGTTATGCCCGTTCTTCGCACGGGTCAGACAAAATATCAATGTAAACAAACTGAACAATGAGAGAAGAATTAAGAAACATTTCTAAAATTAGACACATTTTGTGTGAATATATATCCAACAACGTACGTGTTTTCATTGGGAAGGCCGATGGGGGCTGCATTTGAACGTAAACACTATCGGGAGTATCAATATACATCTGAGCGACCTCGATAAATATGAATTCGACACAAATATTGGTCATTTTCTACTACTTTTACATGTCCCGGTAAACGCCCCCTGAGACCCCTCCCTGGTTCGAATTGTGAAAAAATCGCCTCTGGTCTTCAGCCGATACCACAAAAACTATGAATGTGACACTAACATCTGTCATTTTCTACTACTTTTACATAGAAAGTAAACGCCTCTGTGATTCTCTGGTTCCAATTTTGAAAAAACAACGCCTCTGGCTCCTAGTCGACGAGGGCTGTATTTGGAAGTCAACGCCTTGGGTGAATTACCATTCATCTCAGCGACAGCGAAAACTATTGATTTGACACTAATATCGGTCATTTTCAATTATTTTTACATGTCTCGCAATTCTCCACCCCGGTGACTCCCGGCCCGCATACAATGGTGGCTGAATTTGAAAATCATCGCTAATGAAAGTATCACCATGTATCTCAGACCGCGAAAACTGAATTTCACACTAATATCGGTCATTGTGGATTATTTTTACATGTCTCGGTGATCTCCTGGCCCAAGTTCCTTAGCTGATGGGGACTAAATGTGAAAGTAAACGCTATCTTGAGTTTCACCATTGAGCTCAGTGACCCCGAAAGCTATGGATTTGACATCAATACCGGTCATTTTCGACTATTTTTACATGTCTCGAAATTCCTCACCCCCCCCCCCTCTGGTGATCCCCGGCCCGCATACAAATGGCGCCTGGAGTCATCGCTAATGGTAGTGTTACCATTGATCTCAGCGACCGCAAAAACTATGGATTTGACACTAATATCGGTCATTTTCTACTACTTTTACATGTCCTGGTAAACGTCCCCCTGAGACCTCGTGGTTCGAATTTTGAAAAAACGCATCGGTTTGATCTGGAGCCTGGACCAAGGTACCCGTGACCAAATTTTGGTAACTTTCGGTCCACTCGTATGGTCCCTAGGCCGCACAAAGACAGACAGACACAAAGTCTTTATTTTATTTATATTAGATTATTATTATTATTATTATTATTATTATTATTATTATTATTATTATTATTATTATTATTATTATTATACTATTTCGGGTTTATTCTTTTGTTTTAAGCGTTCCGACTATTGACTCAAGTCTCTTTAAAGCACTGCTCTAGTTTCTGAATTCAGAGGACTATTCAAGAAATTACAGCCAGATAATTATAAAATATATAAAGTACGGTATATTTATCAAATATCATATCATGAATTCTCTCTTGCTTTGCGCAGCAAAATGGTACATAAATATATAGCAAAAGACTATACTGCTGAAATATTTGATAGTGTATATTTCAATTTTGGGTCACCACAAATTTATAGAAGGTCATTTGTCCAGTGCTACATGGACATCTCCCAATCTTCTATTACATAGAAAAATAATAATTTATATTGATTTCGACACTTCGGTAGTATTGGTCGTTTTCAATTAATTTTACATGTCATCTTTCCCCATATATTGTATATACAGGTTTGGTTAATTACTCCAGATGTACTGGGCTAGAACACAACCACATACACAAACACACTCCACAGAACGCACAAAACCACACGCTCCCATATTATAGCAGCCACTTTCTGCTCTTTCCTGGCAACACTTGCTTCCTCCCCCAACACCCATCCGGTAGTTTGCCGCGTATATGTGAAGAGCTTCATTGCTTGTAATGTCCCGCTTGCCTATACACGGCTATTTGCCGCGCCGGATTCTAGCAGGGAGATCCGGCTGTTTTTGCTCGCCGGATGAATGTCCGGCGACCGCCGCACATATGTGAAGAGCTTCATTGCTTGCAATGTCTTTCTACCTCGTCCGGCAATTCACCGGAACCGGGTCCGGCAAATCGCCGGATAATGTGAAAGGGACATAACCTGGAGAAACAGGGGCTGCCTGCAGTTCCGAAGAACTGGGCGATGGGGCCGCCACATCCCGACGAGATTATCATTAGAGACATGGCCCAAATAAATAAATATACACGAAACAAAAGTAGAAAGTACTATATACTTTGAAGCTGAAGGTACACTATAATGACAAAGATTAAGCAGAGGGTATACGGCGTGTCCACCGTGTACCATCGACTACAGCCCTGAGTGTCTGAATCCTTTTACAACATTTATTTCATGCACAAAAATAAGCCATAAGTAAAGCATATGAAGAAAAGTCGAAATATGCTTCTTGTAGTCAATGAGCCAAAAACATTTGAGAAAGTGCACTGAAAACAACACACAGAAAAGTACGGTAACAGTAATGCTACATGAACCAGCAAAACCCAATCTCGAACCTTCGCACAGAAAATGTAAAACACCCTGTACATGTCAATGAACAATGAGTGTGAGAAATTATTGAACAGCATAATACCTCCCTCACCTATAATTCGACCACACTAACAATAATTTATGGTGAAGGTAAATTAATTTTCTCTTCCTCTCGATGGAAATCATCTTTAAAATTTTTCATCACACTCTTCTACAGTTATAAATTTTATTAAAAAATACAAAAAGGTAGTGAATGAATAACATCAAAATTTATAAAAGAAAACATCTAGTAAGTGCAAAATGTTACTGAAGTGACGAGAGGAGGGCATATTGCTCGTATTAGTAGGTGGCAGCGCTTTCCCACTGTATTTCCTATACTATAACAGATTGATTAAATGTGTGTGTATGTATGTATGTATGTATGTATGTTTAACGTCCCTTTCAGCAGCGAGGCTATATGAGAGACGGGACCTGCTGATTAACGTGGAATCCGAACAACATGAGCTCCCGCCGGGAATCGATCCAATATAACACAGTAACATTTACAACTAACGTAAATCCCGTTCTTCGAACGGTAAGAACATTTATTCATAAATATAAAATTTGAACTTAGAAAAATTGTTCAAATTAGCCCCATTTCTCCCCTTTAGAAGCGAAATTTTCGGAAACTCATTTGTTCGCTCAGTTTTAATGAAGAGTTAAACCAATTGGATTACATTTGAGTTTAGAGTCTCGTTCAGCATGACGGTATATGAGACATGGACCTACAGATAAACGTGAGATCCGAACCACATGAGTTGCCAGCGGAAATGTAACCAGAGTCCTTCACGCCAAAGTTGAGTACCCTATCCACTTAGCCACGAAGCAGCTCAAGAGTTAAGCCGAATTTCACACCTTTAACTTAAGCGGGTGCACAAATTGATCATATTCTGAATAAATAATGGAAAAATCTAATATTAAAGATATTACTCTCCTTTACCCTTTCAAGAGCAGAATTTTTCAAAAACGTTCCAACATGTAATAATCTATATACCGAATTTTATCTCCATAATGTCAAGAATTCGTTAGATACTCTATTCTTGAGAACAAAAACTCCTTCTCACACACACACACACACACACACACACACACACACACACACACACACACACACACACACACACACACACAAAATTAAGATAGGCATGGGTAAAATTCCTTCCTCATCCTTTGCTTCCATGATAAAAGGAATAATTTGTTAAAATTTCATGTTTCTATCTACTGTAATGTGGCCATGAACTGGGTGTTTAGTAATTTTTACTCATTTATATAATATATTGATAGGATATCCAGTGACTCTTAAGAGAAGGGGTGTTGGAAATTTGTCCAAAGACGAATTCACATACTCAATTATGTGATGCATGCTGAGTGCATCAACTTCCAATCCCGTTATTTTTGGTTTATTTCATACACAGTTAATTCTTCAATTAAAGCAGTCCCCTCTAATTATCTTAACATTTGATTAACGTTCATAATTATGTATTCCTACAAGAAACAGAATTTAGGATCATGCACAGCTGAAACTCACATTTGCCATATTTACCATAACGTATACTTGAGAAAAAAAAATGTCAGAAAACTGAGAATGAAAGATTTACATATACTTGAATCCTTCATAAAAATAAAATAAAATAAAATACTGGCTAATTTCTGTAAAACGCCTCAATTGTATCCAGTAATGAACCTGTTCTTGCATTATTAGTAGTTTAATTTCCAATATTTCCTGGTATAAATAAAATTTATAAATTGGTATGATATAAACTTAAAATTTGTCAATTTGCTACGCAAGAAGCAACACTTAAAATGCACACATGTATGTATGCAGTTTTTAATTTCGATCTCCCGTCAGAAGGAGGGTCTGAAAATCCAGGAGGGCTTGCAAATATCTTTATATGAAATTGATACATCGACTCCACGTAAGATATATTTTGTCAGGGGGCACGTAATGAACTAAGAGGAGTACCCCCCGCTGGTCCAATGGTAGCGTGTGCGCGCTTTTGATTAAACTTTACAAATTTCATTTTATGAGCTGAGAGAGGGACAAAGTCCAACTGAATTATGACAAGCTCTGTGTACAATTAACGTAACCCCAAGAGAAGCTTAAAACACTGAATATAAAAGGGAAAAAAATATCTTCTTCAGGCTATCAGGCGAGGAGGATAGAGGAAATAAGATTGTCTTTGATTGGAATCAGTCAAAAACAAAAATCAAATCAAACCAATGTTGAAGTTTTGGAAGTTGGCACGGTAGCTCAGTGGTAGAGTGCTTAATCCTGGTGCGCGTTGTTCCTGGTTCGATCCTCGGCCAGTAAGTTTGTGGTGGACAACATCGTGTCCGTGGGTTTTCTTGGGATACTTTCGTTTGCTCCGTCATTCTCATTCCACCGATTCTTCCATCACTCATTTGCCTTAATCATCAGTTCATTTCCCATTCAAAAGCACAGACACGAAACAAGTAATTATTTACAGGAACCTTTTTCTACATCTGAAATGTTTCCATTAGAGTTTTCCTTATTTGCTGTTTTATTATAGCTGAAATTATGATTAGTTATCACACTACCAGCCTATACCTAGGCACATAACGCGCTATACTGCTAACCGGTCGAGCAGGAATTTTCTGCACGTGTTCGCAAGGTTACACACAAGATTTAACACTATGAAATCTTCCGTGCCAAACCTAACTTTACAGAAAAAAGGTCAGTTTCATTTCCTAATTGCCGCACTGTATGCCGTGAAAGTGAGTCTGTGTTGTGACTAAAATAACACGAATTAAATATTGTAAGTTGCCAGCATAGGTTCCAGTCAAAGCAGTGAAATTGTGATCAATATACACATCTAAAGAAAAGAAAATCTTGCTAGTAATAGGTCTAAACTATCAAGGACGAAATTGAATATGTAGATTAACCCAGAATAACACTTGACCCAGGAAACCTAGAATAACGAATGCTGGAATGGAGTTTTAAAATAATTAATGCCGCTCAGTTTCCGAAAACATAACACGACAGGCGCAATTTCAGAAAAAGAAAATCACATTTGACTGAGTGTCTGTAAGCAGATGAGAGTTTGATGAACAACATTCCCGGATTTCAATATTTACGTACTTATTCATTTGGGAAGTGACATTGCCCATAAGTAAAGATCGTTATGTTTAATTATATTTAAAAGACATGTGCTCACACTTATATACTTGGATATATTGCGGATTCACATATACATCCCTTTACATAATTGGATTGTTCGTATAAGGTAAGCTCTCAGATTACTACTAATTCAGCTTATATTATTAAAACCTAAGCTGTAACTTGTAGCTGGGTAATCAAGATGGAGATGGGTGCCGGGTAACAATTGGCCTTTATGATATTTTAGCATATAGTAGTAAGTCATTTGGACCTCTAAAAAATAAGGGAACCAGGAATAGTTTATCTCCTTGGATATGGAATTATTTATGGTTCCTGGGGGGCGCGGTGGCTCAGTGGTAGAGCGTTCACCTCTGGTGCTTGGGGTCCCGGGTTCGATCCCAGCCCCCGCCAAGTGAACTTTGTGGTGGACAAACACCGTGCTCGTGGGTTTTCTCGGGGTTCTCCCGTTTCCTCCCACTTTCTTCATTCCACCATTTCACTCATCTCTCATCATCACCGTCTCCTTTAGCCTAACCGGCATAACCGTGGGACGTAAAACTTAGATTTCATTTCATTTCATTTCATATTTATGGTTCCATGTCCGAACTAGAGTTGTTCTTAGTTGGCTAACCAATCAACCAGAGAAAACAGCGTCCCTTCTGTTTTTCGTTGATTTGATGTGGAATAGCTTTGCCCAACTCTAAAACTTGTCATCAATACAGAAACCCTTTGAAATTTCCTATTAACTAGACTACTGAAATCACGGCACTAACAGGCTATAATAAACTCTTCTTGTGGTAGAAATTACTATCAGTGTACGAAAGCACCTAAACAAATTGAATATAACTTTAATAAATCCACCCTTTGCGTTATTTACCTCCGTCAAGCTTATCTCTTGTTTAATCCACTCCTCGTTATCTCCTCCATTTTCAATAAAACCATTCCAATACGAAGTCGGTTTATACACAGTCACTTTAGTAAAAACTTCCTCGGAAGACATCACGCTACAAGAAACACAATGTCCTTCAGTCTATGAGAAAATAAAAACGAACCATTCACTCTGAAGAATAGTATTCAACTAACACACATGGCACACACAACAATATTTCCGCTCATACAGAGTTACGTTACTACATTTCACTGTCATCAATCGCAGACTATCACAACCAAGTCAATCCTTCAACCTTGACCCTCGAAACAAAACTGGATTATGTTAGCTATCGTAAAAGCAGGCAAACAGTTTATTTGCTTCCGGGCATTTCTGAAATATCTTTCTGCTTCAACCAACAGCCAATGAAAATCATGCTCACGAGAGCAATTAAAACCAACTGTCTTAACAAAAAGAAGGAAAAAAGAACGTATAAACATTACATAGTCTACATCTGTCCAAAACATTTGAAAAGAACTTTCACATTGAAGACGAAGAAAGGATGTGGATGGATGGACGAATTTCACTAAAAAACTTAAATGTTATACATAGAAATAGGGAAAAGAGAAATGAACTAAGCCTTCTCTTCGCTTTAGATGGAATATTGTTTTCTTTTATAGCTGGCTGGACACTTAAATAATACTAGTTCCCTAAGAAAAATGAAATTAAATCTTTCGGTTTTACGTTCCATGGTTATGCCATGTAGGCTAAAGGAGGCGGTGATGCTGAGAAATGAATGAAACAGTGGAATGAACGAAAGTGGGAGGAAACAGGAGAATACCGGGAAAATCCACGCATATGGTGTTTATCCACCACAAAACCCACTTAGCGCTAGCTGCGATCGAACCAGTGACCCCAAGCACCAGAGGAGAACGTTCTACCACTGATCCACTGCGGCCCTGGTTCCGTAATAAAAATGCAATGAAATCTTTCAGTTTAATGTCGCTCGTATGTCTTTTAAACTAAGGGAGACGATGATTAAAGCAAGTGAATGACGATGGAAATCTTGGTGGAAGGAAAGGAGTACGCCGAGAAAATCCACGGACACGATGTTGTCCAAGAGCGCCGATTTCTCTGTAACTTTGGGGGGGGATTCATAAAAAAATACATATAACAAGAAAAATACGTATAAAAATACATATTCAAAAAAATACAGGGGGGCCAATATGAGCTTTGGGGGGCTCCGCCCCCCCCCCCAGGATCGGCGCCCTTGATGTTGTCCATCAAAAACTTACTTGGGGGATTGAACAAGGGAGCCCATGAACCAGGGGGGACCGCGGTGGCTTAGTGCTAGAGCGTTCACCTCTGGTTTATGGGGTCCTCGGTTTGATCCCAGCTCGCGCCAAGCGATCTTTGTAGTAGACAAACACCGTACGAGTGGGTTTTCTTGGGGTTCTCCCGTTTTATCCCACTTTCCTCATTCTACAATTACATTCATTTTTAATCATCATCTTAGCGGGTACACTAGTCAGGGAAAGGGGAAAGGAAGAAAAGAATCAGAAAACAACCTCACTCAGGATGGCTAGCCTGAAAAAAGCTGTTATACCTTTTCGATTGACTGCCCCACAGGGAATTGAACCCGGGCTGCCAAAGATAAGAACGTTACGCAGGGCTGCCAACATAAAATTTTTTCAAGGTGGGGTGGACGTAGTAACTCCAGTAGTAGAAGACATAATTGTAGAAATATCCAAACGTATATAAAATCGACTTTTTGAATCAGGAATTCATTCCTAACTAGTAGTGCCCACGAGACGAGACGAGACGACACCGTGGAATGTTCTCGTCTCGTCTCATCTCAATTCTCGAAAAGCTTTTCTCGCCTCGTCTCGAAAATTACCTGTCTCGTTTTCTAAATATACGTCCCTTAATTTTCAGCTTGTGCCTGGAAATGTTTCTTCTTCAATGTCTCGATTTTCAGCTTCCTCTTTTAACTACCAATATTGTCTTCTATTTTTCAAATCATCGATCACTTATGATCTTCTTCTTCCTATTCCTCGCTTTCCTTCCATCTTTCCTTCTATGACGGTATGAAGATGACAATTTCTTCGCAAAATGTGTCCAATCCAATTAGCCTTTCTACGGAGGATGGTGACTACTTCTTCTCTCCTATTCGTTTTAAAATATCTTTGTTTGTTACTCTCTCTGTCCATTTTATCTTCTCCATCTTCCTCCAACACCACACCTCGAAGCTGTCTAAATATTTCTTTTCTAACTTCCGTCATGTTCAACTCTCTGAACCATAAAGTCCAATACTCCATATATATAGCAGTTGACCAACTTTTTCCGTAGTCTAATATTAAGGTTGCTATAAGAGTGATCTCTTCTTGTTGTATACTCCTTTGGCTATGGCAATTCTTGACATGATCTCTTCGGTGCCGTAAGAGTCTCTCGTGAAAATACTTCTCAGATATTTGGAATTATCGACCTCTTCCAGTTCTCTTTGTTCTACTCTAACGTATAACGGCTCATTTCCACGGGATATTCTCATAATTTTTGATTTTTCGATGTTGATTTCCATTCCATATTTTTCCAGTGTCAACTATTTTGTCAATCATCTCCTGTAGTTTTTAACGGGTTCTAGTTATAATAACCGATGCCTCCATTCTTTCATTGGACATTAGTACATTAATCTTTTCTTTTCACATTGGCTCACTGCTCAAATTTGGGAATTGTCAAGAAATTGTAAACGTTTTCTAGAACGCCAACATATAACTTCGTAAATTAAGATGGTCCTGCTTATCCCCTTCTATGGGTTAAAATTACCAAAGTATTCATATTACCATATCGACCTAATTTACCTTCTTAGACGAGGCTTTACTGCAAAATATGGTCATATAATCGAGTACAGGAGTCAATTCGCTTTTCATAGGATATACAATAGGTACACTGATACATGTAACCCTACCTCGATCTCGCTCCTACGTACTTCATTGTACTGTCTCTCACTTACAAGGAGAAAGCAGACTGGTAAATGAACTTTGGGGGACCATTTTTTGCGAGGTAGTAGTGCATATTAATTGTGTAAAGTATTAATATTACAAACTGGGAGAGCGCAATAGCCAGAAATAGCGCAGAGAAAGCGTCTTAAAGTTTCCGACTCGCCGCATATATGATACGGTGCATTCAGTTATCAAGTGACGGCGTGACAAAGTGAAGAGCATCCACACCTTACGTGCAAAGGGTCCCGTGTTCGATTCCCGCTCGAGACATTTTGTGTTTTTTGGTTTAACCAATAAAGTAGCCATTTGTAACTACAAGTAAAATATTAATTCACCATATGTTTATAATGCATGAGCCTCAACTATTGTTCTCGTTATAGTTCTCGTTCTTGCGTTCAACCATTGAGTTCAGAGCAAGGCGACCAGACGTCCCGTTTTAGCCGGGACAGTCCCTTTTTTCAACCGTTGTCCCGTTTTTATCTGATTCTCAAACGGTACGCCTAAATGTCCCGTTTTTAAGCAAAAATGACCCAGGTGTCCCGTAATTATTATTCAAAATATAAATGGTCAATGCAAATTCTACACTCTTCCGTACCAATACACATTGGGCAGGTTGAACCGCGTCTGGAACTTCTGAATGTTCAAATGAGAATTGAGTGTTCTGTGGTTCAAGTGGGAATTGAGTTCGATTTCTGAGTGTTCAAGTAGTTAAAAGTATTGTTGGGTAGCACTTAAGTTAGAGACGCTGTGTTATCATTCTTACTTGTGTATTTTGTAAATTGAAAACACTGTTGAGTCCCAAAATACAATCTGGAAGTCACATATGTACCCCCCCCCCCGCGTCGCCAATTCGTATGTGTCCCGTTTTTGCAAGTAAAAATTCTGGTCACCTTGGTTCAGAGCCGATTGAACCTGAGAGTCTGGCTCGCGAGGTTTCACCTCTCCATTCCTAATATAAATACCTTACATCAATATACATGACATCTAGGAATAGTAGGTCAAGAAACCAAAGTGGCCACGTCAACGCTCAACGGTCAATTTTCCAATACGGTTGACAGGACCGTATTTAACATTTTGCTGCCCCACACCATTTAAAAAATGCTTTCCCCTCAAAATCAATAAATACTGCTGTAGAAATTTTAAGACAATGAAATGGATACTAACTACAGTATTTAAGTGAGTTTATAAGCATTGAAAACTGTACGTAATTCTAGAAGCTAATTAACAACTACGATAAAAAGGAAACGGTGTCAACAATGGAAGAAGAGAAATAATAAACATTATTAAAAACAAAAATGTTAATTGCCATTGGTTAGAAAAAAATAACTCTCCGGGTCTGTCCATGATCCATTTTGGTCGATGCATAAATGCGCTCCTGATGGCGTGTGAAAAAAGTAAATATAAATTCTTAAAATAGCTATATTTATTTATATAATGTGTTTCTCGGCTTGTTTAAGAATATGATCATTTAAGTCTTAATGATAGGAGACACGATAATGTCCTTGCGATATTAGGTGAATGCAGAGACGAAAATCTGTCTTCAACATTGGGGGAGGGGGACGAGTAAGATTTTTTTAAGCGATGTTGAAAGTATTTGTCAAGTTGAAAAACAATGCTGTGGAGCATTAGGGTAGCAGATTTGTCTTCAACATTAGGAGGTGGGCAGATTTGAGGCTTATTCTGGGGGGAGAATGAGATTCATATTACGTTAGACGAATCTGATTTCTGAGGTGAACCTGTTGTATATTATATATCAAGCGATGTAGATGAAGTGGCAGTCGGACATAAATCATCACATTTCTCCCCAAGAAACACATTTCAAATTGGATTATTGGGGGGGGGGGGACAGTCCCCTTCAGTTCCAAGACTCAGGGGGACATGTCCCCCTCATCCGCCCGGGAATTGCGCCAGTGGGTGAATGTACGATAATTTTAGAACCCACGCTAATTTGCAGTTTTTCAATGTGCAAATACGTATATTGTAGAAGTGCATTAAATAATTATAAAACGCATACACTTAGGTTTTTAACAGTCTTTCCTGCTAAAAATAACAATAATAATAATAATAAATCGATGAGAGGTTGAGATTTAGCAAATGACAACCCTGAATCCATTCTTTAAATCAGGGATGCAAATAACCACTAGCCCGGGGCGAGTGGTTCATCGATGCGGGCGAATTTTTAATATCACTATTAAAATACCGAAGGTAAGTAAATGATTTCTATTGTGGTAAGTGGGTTAGTAGCTTTTTTCTTGAGCTACTAAAATTTTGTTGCTTATTTGCATCCCTGCTTTAAATTCAATTACGTTTACAAGAGGATGGAAATATTGTTTTTGTTCAGAGTAGTCTTAATAAGGATTTAAAAAATGGTGAGGACAGTGACACTGATTTTGAGTTCGAAACTGAAGATTACTACATAAGTTTATTATATATCATTGTTATTATTAGCACTGTTTCTACAATTATCACGTTCATAACGAATATACGACATTTTTTGTAATATACGATAATTTTGAAGACGAAAATCTATAATTTGGTTGGTCTATGGTTGGCAACTCTGGTTATCAGATTCTTTCATGGGTAGATAGGTAACAAGGCAGGCGGAAGGAGTCACCTGTTGCCAATTTAGTAGTCTCTTAACCTCCATGATTTCTCACCCTATCCATATAATCACTAGATTTTCACAGAATCGGGAAATGAAATGAAATGAAATCTTCGAGTTTTACGTCTCACGATATGCCGGCTAGGCTAAAGAAGACGGTGATGATGGGAAATGAAGAAAGTGGGAGCAAACGGGAGAACCCCGAGGAAACCTACACACACAGTGTTTGTCCACTACAAGGTTCACTTTGCGCTAGCTGGGATCGAACCACGGACCCCATGCACCAGAGATGAACGCTCTACTACTGAGCCGCCACGGCCTCCCGACAGAATAGGAAGTTACATATCACTTGCCAAGGGACACTCCCCGTTATTTCAGTAACAAATTCGTAGCCTCGTCTCCATAGTAGAAATCACTGTTTTGCAAGAGAGTCTAACCGGTTCATGAATCTGAAATGATATGCTTCTTCTGCCATATAGCCTTGACGTAAGAAGATACAGACGAAGAATCTGGAACACAAAATCCACGACACTCTCACTGCATTGGGTGATCATAGCTGTGACCTCCTTCGTGGTACAGGGAAAGTTTACGGTCTGGTTCTCTTATATCGCACGACACATTCGATCTTACTCATATAGGCTTAATTCATATTTAAGAAAGCCCCAACCATTCTCTGGTCTTCTCCTTTCTAAATTAAATTTCAATCGTTTCTTTTATTTTAAAGAAAAAAGAAAGAAACACATTAACTCTAGTCTATGCATTATTTAGTAATCATTGTTAATTATGTATTAATTTATAGTTATCACAATGATATCAAGTCTCTTTGCTATGCTCGTCCCTATTTTTGCTTTAAAATTTTTCATAAATAAGGAATCTAGTAGGCCATGTAGATACAAAATAAATTATGTTAAACACACTATTAGATAGTTCTAAACAGCCAGGTACACAGAAATTTATTTCGGCAAGGGGTCCAAACCTTCTGAAGGATCCAAATTCAAGATGAGGATAAATTATATTAAAATTAGTTTTAAAAAAAATCACTACTTAAACAGACAAAATTTACAGAAAGGTCAGGATTTATGGAAAGGAGGTCTTATCTTAGGTAATTAGGAGATCTTATTTTAGGTATTGGGATTAATCATCTTAGGTAATTCTCTGAATCATATTCTTTAAGTTCATCCAGATTGAACGCCTATACACGTGAAGAATAGGCAAAGCCCACAACATGGAATTCAATTGAAAAACTTATTATTACTACTTTAATGTTTTGCGAGGTTGGTTATTATTCCCTAGTTTTCTGTGATCTTTGGTTCATTGAAATTCTCCTAGTAGAAATTTGATTATACTGATCTGCTTGCGAACTTTATGTTAAGGTGTCTTATGAAGTATTCTAGTTTTGTAATGTTGCATATAAGATACACTTCCCCCATTTCTATATCTTCTCTGGTCATTCTGAGCCAGAAACTTTCTGTGTTTGTAGTTCTTGTATATCCTGAAGTTAAAAGAGTGGAGAGCCATATGTTAAGTTTGCTCCTATTATTGTCTTTTATATTCTGTTATTTATGTTGGCTGAAACATTTTTGTTGATGATGATAAAATATCAACAACGTAATATTGACTCTTTCATTAAAGACGCCCTCCGTTGTTCTTAGGATATTTATTAGGTCCTGTGGTTCGTCTTTGTGCAGTACTGTGAGAGTACTAATCACCCATGTTACGATGTTGTCCTGTAATATTTGTAATTCAGTTTTAATCTGTTCGACTAGGTCGCTCAGTAGACTGGAAAATGAAAATGAAATGAAATTTTTGAGCTTTACGTCCCACGGTTATGCCGGCTAGGCTAAAGGAGACGGTGATGATGAGTAATGAATGAAATGGTGGAATGAAGAAAGTGGGAGGAAACGGGAGAACCCCGAGAAAATCAACGCACACGGTGTTTGTCCACCACACTCAGTAGACTGGGTTTGGATAATTCATCATACTTAGGCTTCTCACTACTACGTTCTCCATCTTTTCTATATTGCGGCGTTGAGACTTTGGTGCTAGGTGGTGTGATGATCTTTTTGATTTGATTGTCAGCGTCCTGGAATAGTCTGTCGTGGCATCGACTACTTCCGGTTCTGTGATTATTAGATGTGCAGGTGCTCAGTGAGGTCCTTCTTGATTCCAGCAATCTCTTCATATACCGGGACGCCTCTAACAACGCACGTAAAGGTTGCTTGTTGTGGATGTTTGTAGGAATTATTGATTTTCATATAGTCGTTTGTGTTCCATGTTTTCCAAACTCTGTTGCTTGGAAACCGTCTAGAAATCTTCTCTTGTCCGTCTTGCTTTCAAAGATCCATTATCACTACATTATTGCGGTTTAGGTGATATATAGGCACTTTTGTGTTGGGAAGTCTGTGTAATCGCTCTTTTCAGGGCGAGTGTTCATGTCTTCTGCGTTAAAAATGACCACTGAAAAAAAACTTTTTGTTATTTCTCTTTCTGACCATTATTGTTCGTTCACTGTTGAGTTTTCTTCTGAATATGATGTGTAATTGTTTCCAGGTCGGTAGCCAGCCCAAAAATGTAGGAGGGGCTCGGCTGAAGTTATGGGGAGCGATCCAACCACATTATATTTCATCACCATATTATAGTTCATTTGCAAGCCTACCATGAAACTTTTAGGGGGTGAGCGGCCTACCCTAGACCCCCCGTGGATACGGGTTTTGTTTCCCTGAATAGCACTCCATTTCTCTCTATAGCTTGGTTTTCTTTTCAGTTGTTTTCTTCCTGTTTATCTTTACTTCCAACCTTTTCTTGGATCTTGTCTTCGTTATGCAATCTTCATGAGTGTGACTTTATGGGCATATCTGTGTAGCAGCAGTTATTCTCAGATTTTTTTTTTAGTATTTCTTTGTCTACTAGTAAGTGAGCAGTTTTTCGATCAAATAGTGTAAGTGATTTGGCGGCATCAGAATAGCTATAGACGGAGCTAGGTGATCCCGTAGCTGGAGAGCAGGTTGCTTCTGGGGGCAAGGCTTCTTCAGAAGGTGGTTTCCTTTCAGGAGTGTTTTGTGTAGACTTTTCTGGCAATAGATGGAAAGGCTTTCTCTTGGAAAATATCCGAAGTAAAGCAATGGGCCCCTTGTCAGATATCATTCGGATTACATTAATAAAGTTTATATTTTGTTCTTTTAAGTCTTGTGTGATTTCTTCAATGTCTTCATATGTCGGGACTCCTCTGACAACACATGTAAATGCCTCTCTGGATTGGTTGTTAGGTAAATTCATTTTGTAATAGTCATTCGTGTTCCATTGCGCATTCGAAGTCTGACACTCGAAATCCATCAAGAAATCGTAGTTTGTCCTTATTTCGGAAAATGATTTTAACAACATTGTTGCGAATTAGATTAGGTATTCTGGAATTGATTTCCCTTTTCAGGGCCAATGGCCTAGTTTTTGTGGATCTACATTAAATACAGCGATTGAGTAGACTTCTTGTTCTTGTTTGTGAGAGTTTTTGCTGCTTTCTTCATATTGATTCTCTTCTGCTTCTGGTATCCTAGTATTAAAAGTTTATTTGGTTTCTCTAGGTTGTGTGTGTTCTCTAGGCCGTGGCTTCCTAGGTGTTCTGTCTGGCTGAGTTTTCTAATTCTCTCGTCATTTCTTTCTACCGAGTGTTGCAAGTCTCTTGCTCTGTTTTGTCCTTGGCGTCCCCCAAATCCTTTCTGGATTGGATTCCGGTATTCATCTTGTTCTCTTTCCTCTTGTTGGTTCTCGCTAAGGTCAAGAATTCTGGGTGTGAGTTATAGCTGTACTGTATCTCTATCCTCATGTTGGTGCTTGTCTGCTTTCGGTATTCTTCGTTCAGGAATCGTAATTGGGATTTCTACGAAGGGACCTTTATTCTAGTTGTCTGAGCCATCATCTTCCTTGTATATGGTGTGTGTTAGAGATTTTGTTCCTTCAACATAGCTATTGATGGAGTTTGGAGACTCTGAGTTATAGACCAGTCGAATTAGGTATCTCTCGTGGACATAATTGGTAATGATTTTTTCTCTTCACAGGATTGTTGTAATAGTGGTCCTAATCAACATACTAAAAGTCCTGAATGATCCGCCTTGTGCTAACTCCGCCAGCTTGGAAAATGGCGGACGAACACACATCATCATTCTGTTTTCGGCTAATTTCTCGAAAACGCTTAATTTTAGAAAGAAAATTAACTAGGCCAATTTGAAAGAGCAGAGAATTTCCTATTAGATAGAGTTTTTACGTTTCTCAAAGGCATTCTATCACCATTCACACGGCATTTTTGATGAGGTGATGTGTGGTGAACACATCGGCATCCTTCGAGATATATTTGATTTTCTTCCTTGCTCCTAAATAATGAAATTTTCTCTTCACAATATTGTTGTAATTGTGGTCTTCATCAATATACTAAAAGTCCTGAATAATCCGATTCGTGCTGACGCCGCCATCTTGGAAAAATGGCGGAAGATCAGGAACCGTCATTCGGTTTTTGGCTAATTTCTCAAAATCAGTTAAGTTTAGAAAGAATATTAACTGGGCCACTTTGAAACAGTTAAAAAAAATTTATTAAATAGAAGTTTTGCAGTTTTCTTCAATACTCATGGTTCTCCAGAAATTGTGGTTAGTTTTCCTGTCTTGAAATTATAAATCAGTCGAAAATTGTCTCTGTTAACGGAATATTGTATTTTTTATAGAATAATTGACTTCATCTCCAATTGATTTTTTATTATAAAGGATGAACTGTAGAGTATTTCTTGTGTATTTGAGAGCATAGAAATGCTTCCTCCCTTATCTAGTTCAATATCCTGAGAGCATAGAGATGCTAATAAAGATATGTTTTCCGCTTCGTGATTTATATATCACAAGCGCAGATATTACTTATGATGTTTGTAAGGTCTCACCACCTTTACCATAGTAGGAGGTAAGGCCAATTGGCGCATTTTTCCACTGTCCTCTGAAGGTCTAATCCACGAATGTAATCATCATTCTAATTTCCACCTTCATTCTTATCATCCATTATTTCTATTGCGGGTTAATTTCTAAGATCAGTGCATGTCATCCATGCTTTTTTCATAAACAACGACTTTCACAGTTTTTTATGCAGGAGCATGAAATTATTTTCATTAATTTGTCAGGTGCCGGTGCTTTAGTTAGTGAGATAGGTAGAAGAATGTTTCCATCCCCAGTCCTCCTTCTACATAACTGCACTTGATGGAAAACCCTCAACATGTACATGGAGGCTGCATCTGAAGTCGCAAGAAGATTATCCAAGTTCACTTCGATTTTCCTTTTTGAAATTTCTCTGTTAAGACATTTATATCTGTACTTATCAAAACATTCATCTGACATCAAGATGTGTCAGCTTTGTATAATGCAAGGACGAATATTTCTCCTGCTTCACGAATCTCATTCTTAGTAGCATCAGGATTATTGAAGATACTTACAGCATCTCGAATGTCTTCTCTCTTGCTAAGTAGTGCAATTGTCTTGACCTTTCCTTTATGAAAGAAGGCTGATGTCAGTACCACTTACCGCACCGGGAAATGTTCTTTGAGGTGAGGGGTGCTTCTCCATCAGTTGTGTGGCAGAGAACGACTTAGTGGATACCTTTCCTCTTCCTGGCTTAACGAAGATTCCCGTCTGGAGTTAAGAAAATTAAAAGAACTAATAAATCAACGTCCTAACCGACAATTGCAGCGTTTATAAGCGTGTTTGCAATGAGTGTGTCAGTATCGTCTTCAGCTTGCAAGACGCTGATGTAATGATTTTGTGACTCTTCTGTTCGTAAGGCAATGCGTTTAAACTTGATTTGTTTTGTTAAAAAGAAACATTTCCTGTGAAACTGTTACTTGCTGTCTTTCTTCACCTCATCTTTTTGGTATCTCATAGGCTGCGTATCTCCGAGCTCTTTCAGCACTTTTTTATGTTCTTGGTAGTTTCACCACACCCATCAAATATAACAGTGCAGTTCAAGCCATAATTATTTTTAAGGTAAGCAAGCGAGTAGAAAGGATGTCTTGAAATGCGCTTTGACGAGGCCATAGCACACGGTAAAGTATAAAACCATCATCAACAACAAATTTACATTCGTTAGGGTGTAATGTTTGTGGATCCATTGTGTCGAAACATGAAAAGAGGCTTGATTTGACACATTTTCTCGTTCATCAAATAGGGATTCTGATAAGGAGGAAATTTCATATTCAGCCAGTTCTTCAGTTGGCTGTTGTTGTGAACTGTTTTTATGATTCTTTGTGTGAACAATAGCCATACTGAACACAAGCCTTTTCCGTAGACTAGAATTCTACACACGAGCACGATGTAAACAATCGATAACTCAAATCTGTTTCAAGAATTCTTCTTGTTCTTCTTTGTCTCAGTTCATGGGCGTCTCTGGCGGGAGGGACGGGGGGACGCGTCCCCCCCAATATTTTGAAGTAAATGGTTACAAATGGAATCACAGATAAATAAACAAGTTGGGCTAGGTACTACTATTTAAATCACTTTCTTTGATGTCCCCCCCAAAGTTTACATGTCAGAGACGCCAGTGTCTCAGTTCTTTTTTTTCACTTCTGTGAGTTGACGTTTCTGATGATTCCGCTCCATACACCCCTGTTTCGGAACATTTCCCCTCTGTTAAACCTTCCTCCCTAAAATCATTGTTTACTGATGTATGCTAGAAATAAGAAGTTATACATTGTATTGAAATCAGTAACAAACTGAGATCAAGAAAGCTACAAAAAAAGCGACGGAGACAACCGATGTGTTGATCACACATCTCACCAAAACGCCTAGAGGTTTGCGATGATCCTTCAGATCTCTAAAAATATGGACTTTAGTTTAAGAGTTGAATAATGATCAATTAATCCAAAACCATTTCAATAATCCTGCAAAAGTGACATTTTTTATAGTGGATTTGTAATTTGATTATCCGAAAAGTGGCCATTTTTATTTATTTTTAGAGAATGCTTACCTTTGAAGAGAAATGTAAAAGTTCTATCTAATAGGAAATCTTCTGCTCTCTCAAATTGGTCTAGTTCATTTTCTTTCTAAAATTAACGTTTTCGAGAAATTCGCCAAAAACCGAATGAAGATTTGTGATCATCCGCCATTTTCCAAGCTGGTGGAGTTAGCACAAGGCGAATCATTTAGGACGTTTAGTATGTTGATGAGGACTACAATTACAACGATACTGTGAAGAGAAAGATTCATTATTTACGAGAAAGAAAGAAAACCAAACATATCTCGAGGGGGGCCGATGTGCTCACTACACATCACCTCATCAAAAATGTCATGTGATGGTGATAGAATGCCTTTGAGAGAAAAGTAAAAGCTCTATCTAATAGGAAATTTTCTGCTCTTTCAAATTGGCCTAGTTCATTTTCTTTCTAAAATTAAGCGTTTTCGAGAAATAGCCGAAAACAGAATGATAATGTGTGTTCGTCCGCCATTTTCCAAGCTGGCAGAGTTAGCACAAGGCGGATCATTCAGGACTTTTAGTATGTTGATTAGGATCACTATTACAACAATCCTGTGAAGAGAGAAATTCATTACCAATTATGTCCACGAGCACGTAGAAGACCAACCATCAAATAGAGGCACGATGGCTCAGTGGTGGGACTTCGTTACAGACGGTTGAACGGAGCGGACGTGTGGAAGTACAGCTCCGACTACCTGTGTTACTAAGTTTGTTTAAGCAAGTGAATTTGTTTTTCTTACATTTAGTGTGTGCACTCTAATTCAGTGATTTTTGTTTTGTGTTTGAGAAGTACTGTAATCAAGTTCGATACCAGCAATGCAAGAACATAGGAAAAACTCAGTCAAATTTGTTTTTGACAAAACCACGCGCAGTAAACGACCTTCGCCAGCCGATTTTTATTCGTGGTTATGTATACATTTCGAGAATATATTCCAGGATCTTCAAGCCTTACAATTGCACAATGAGGACTACAGCATGTATCCTCGTCGCCAAAAGTGCCTTTACATCGCCGTGACGGGTATGTGACTGCGCAGTACTCTAAGGAAGGGATGGTTTTTATTTTGACTAGGGAAATAACGTAGGTATAGAGAGTAAAGGCACAGATTTCAAGCATCAGTGCACTGTCATCTCTGTTTTTCAATTTATTGCCTTATATGTTAAGTTAAAAATCACAACATCTGTCACTTATGGCGTAGATCATCTTACTTTTTAAAATTGCCACTTTAGCTTATTTGTCCAAACACTAATCTCCAGACATGATGTAGAGAGAAGAGAAAGAAAAAGATACAACATCTGTAAGATTTATGTAATTCACTAAGGAACTATAATAAATGACTGAGCTAATTACTGCTACTAGCGCTTTTCACTCTTCAGGAATTTACTACGGTATGTTTCCTAAGTCCTAAATCTGTGCATGAATTATATCATTCGCCTCACTGTAATTATTTGGGAATGGAAACTGATTACGCTGAACGTGAATATGTTTCGCTGTCGTAAAGCAAGAACCGTAATAAATGTAAATAAGGTTCTCATTATTATATAAAACACAGAAGTATTTATTCCGTGTATAAAACAATATAATACAGTAACTAAGCAACATCATAATCACTAACGCCCGCAGAATTTTTTCCAACCCATATAGAAAAATCTTTGAGTTTTACGTCCCACGTTTTTGCCGGTTAGACTAAGGGAGACGGTGACGATGAGTAATGAGTGAAATGGTGGAATGAAGAAAGTAGGAGGAAACGGGAGAACCCCGAGAAAACCCACGCACACGGTGTTTGTATAAAACAAAGTCCAATTGGTGTGGGCTGGGGACGAACCCGGGACCCCAAGCAGCAGAGGTGAACGCTGTACCACTGAGCCACCGCCTCCTCTGAGTCAAACGGCCACGCGTCAAAAGTGTCCGAGTCAAAAGGTTTCCGCAACAAAAGGATGCGAGTCAAAAGCCCCGAATCGAAACACAACTCACCAAAAGGGCCCGGGTCAAAAGGAGCCGAATCAAAACGCCCCTCATAAATATAGCCCGGGTCAAAAGGGTCCCACGACAAAACGACCCAAGTCAAAAGGCCATGCGTCAAACGGGCCCGGGGAAAAGGACCCCGTTACAAAAGGACCCCGTTACAAAAGGACCCGAGTCAAACGGCCCTGTGTCAAAATTTCCCGGTTAAAAGGGCCCGAGTTGATAGGTGACGAATCAAAACGCCCCTTATTAAAAGAGCCCGAGTCAAACGGGTCCCACAACAAAATGACCCAAGTCAAAAGGCTCTGCGTCAAACGGGCCCAAGAGAAAAAGGGTCCCCTACAAAAGGTCCCTAGTTAAACGGATCCTAGTCAAAAGGCCCCTCATAAAGAGAGCCCGGGTCAAAAGTGTTCCACGACAAAATGACCCAAGGCAAAAGGCCCTGCGTCAAACAAGCCCGGGTGAAAACGCACGCAACAGTGTTTGTCCACCACAAAGTTCAATTGGCGTGGGCTGGGATCGAACCCGGAATCCCAAGCAGCAGAGGTGAACGCTCTACCACTAAGACACCGCGGCCCCTGAGTCAAACGGCCCCGCGTCAAAGAGCCCGGGTCAAATGGTCTCCGCAACAAAAGGGCGCGAGTGTAGTCCCGAATCTAAATGCCCCTCATCAAACGGGTCCTGGTCAAAAGGAAGCGAATCAAAATGCCCCTCATAAAATGAGCCTCGGTTAAGGGGCCCCTCGATAAAATGACCCAAGTCAAAAGGCCATGCGTCAAACGGGCCCAGGAGAAAAAGGGCCCGCTGCAAAAGGGCCCGAGTCAAACGGCCCCGGATTAAAAGGGCCCGAATCGAAAGGACCCGAATCAAAACGCCCCTCATAAATAGAGCCCGGTCAAACACGTCCCACGACAAAATGACCCAAGTCAAACGGGCCCAGGATGAAAAGGGTCCCGCTACAAAAGTTCCGAAGTCAAACGGGCCCGAGTCAAAAGGCCCCTCATAAAAAGAGCCCGGGTCAAAAGGTTTCCACGACAAAATGACCCAAGTCAAAAGGCCCTGCGTTAAACGAGCCCGGATGAAAACCCACGCAACGGTGTTTGTCCACCACAAAGTTCAATTGGCGTGGGCTGGGATCGAACCCGGGATTCCAAGCAGCAGAGGTGAACGCTCTACCACTGAACCACCGCAGAAGCTGAGTCAAACGGCACCGCGTCAAAGAGCCCGGGTCAAATGGTCTCCGCAACAAAAGGGCGCGAGTGAAGTCCCGAATCAAAACGCCCCTCATCAAACGGTCCCTGGTCAAAAGGAACCGAATAAAAATGCCCCTCATAAAAAGAGCCCGGGTTAAAGGGTCCCTCGATAAAATGACCCAAGTCAAAAGGCCCTGCGTCAAACGGGTCCAGGAGAAAAAGGGCCCCCCCGCAAAAGGGCCCGAGTCAAACGGCCCCGGATAAAAAGGTTCCGAATCGAAAGGAGCCGAATCAAAACGCCCCTCATAAATAGAGCCCGGTCAAGCGGGTCCCACGACAAAATGACCCAAGTCAAAAGGCCCTGCGTTAAACGAGCCCGGATGAAAACCCACGAAATGGTGTTTGTCCACCACAAAGTTCAATTGGCGTGGGCTGGGATCGAACCCGGAATCCCAAGAAGCAGAGGTGAACGCTCTACCACTGAGCCACCGCGGCCCCTGAGTCAAACGGCACCGCGTTAAAGTGCCCGGGTCAAATGGTCTCCCCAACAAAAGGGCGCGAGTGAAGTTCCGATTCAAAACGCCCCTCATCAAACGGGCCCTAGTCAAAAGGGGCCGAATCAAAATGCCCCTCATAAAAACAGCCTGGGTTGAAGGGCTCTCGATAAAATGACCCAAGTCAAAAGGCCATACGTCAAATGGGCCCAGTAGAAAATGTGCCCCCTGCAAAAGGGCCTGAGTCAAATCGCCCCGGATTAAAAGGGCCCGAATCGAAAGGAGCCGAATCAAAACGCACCTTACAAATAGAGCCAGGTCAAACGGATCCCTCGACAAAATAACCCCAGTCAAAAGGACCTGCGTGAAACGGGCCTTTGTCAAAAATGGGCCCGCTATAAAAGGGCCTAAGTCAAACTTCCCCGCGTCAAGAGGGTCACGGTCAAATCGTCTCCGCAACAAAAGGGCGAGAATGAAGTCCCGAATCAAAACGCCCCTCATCAAACGGGCCCTGGTCAAAAGGAGCCGAATCAAAATGCCCCTCATAAATAGAGTCCGGTCAAACGGGTCCCACGACAAAATGACCCAAGTCAAACAGGCCCAGGATAAAAAGGGTCCCGCTACAAAAAGTCCCGAGTCAAACGGGCCCGAGTCAAATGGCCCCTCATAAAAAGAGCCCTGGTCAAAAGGGTTCCACGACAAAATGACCCAAGTCAAAAGGCCCTGCGTCAAATGGGCTCGGGTGAAAACCCACGAAACGGTGTTTGTCCACCACAAAATTCAATTGGCGTGGGCTGGGATCGAACCCGGGATCCCAAGCAGCAGAGGTGAACGCTCTACCACTGAGCCATCGCGGCCCCTGAGTCAAACGGCACCGCGTCAAAGAGCCCGGGTCAAATGGTCTCCGCAACAAAAGGGCGCGAGTGATGTCCCGAATCAAAACGCCCCTCATCAAACGGGCCCTGGTCAAAAGGAGCCGAATCAAAATGCCCCTCATAAAAAGAGCCCGGGTTAAAGGGTCCCTCAATAAAATGACCCAAGTCAAAAGGCCCTGCGTCAAACGGGCCCAGGAGAAAAAGAGGCCCGCTGCAAAAGGGCCCGATTCAACCGGCCCCGGATTAAAAGGGCCCGAATAGAAAGGAACCGAATCAAAACGCCCCTCATAAATAGAGCCCGGTCAAACGGGTTCCACGACAAAATGACCCAAGTCAAAAGGCCCTGCGTCAAACGACCCCGGATGAAAACCCACGAAACGGTGTTTGTCCACCACAAAGTTCAATTGGTGTTTGCTGGGATCAAACCCGGGATCCCAAGAGCAGAGGTGAACGCTCTACCACTGGGCCACCCTTGCCATTTGAAAATTTTGAGTTGGACTACGTCTGGGACCCTGCGGGGGACCCTGGGACAAAGTTTTTATCCCAAAAATGTTTGTCGTTGAAAATGATGGGACACGTATTGTCCGAGTTTTCCATTTACCAAACTGTTTCCGAACAAATGTCTCGGTTCAAACTATTCCGCCAGCTTTGTAGCTTTTATATTACAAAATATGTTGTAACTCACGATATTCCGCTCGGTGGCACGTATAACTTGGGAATTCATTTAGTTATAACATATCAAATGGAAACACAATTGTCTCGTTCGGATCTCAGCTGAGCTACTGCGTGACCGTTCTGAGAATTTTTGCGAAGACTGTTAAGGAATGACAACCAGCGTCAGTAACAGAGGCGACTTTTGATGGAAGTTACAATTTTAAAAATTAACGTTTTACGAATGTAATTCACGAGAACTGCGCAAATGTATGGTGGAATTTCATTTACGGTGGAAAACATTAATGGTCTCAAAACAAAAACGCAACCACTTTTTGTTCATTACTATGCAAATTTTATTATTATTATTATTATTATTATTATTATTATTATTATTATTATTATTATTTCTATTATCATCATTAATAATAATAATAATATACAAGGTCAGTGGTAGCCCATGCTTTCAAACCAGTATATGCCACTGCTCGAAACTATTAACTCTATATTAACATCGGTCGTCTTTCGATCATTTTATGTTACTCCGTCCCATTCCCCAAGTTGTGCAAGGGTGCCTTCTTAATCCTTGCCCCAAGGCAAGAAAAGCAAACACAGCCAGACTTAGAGAGGGAGTGACACACAACGCACACAGCTCGCTGTATAGCTGCAAGAGACCTATGGGTAATTAGTTGCCCTCTTGTTACAAGACTTTAGTCAGTACCTATGAAGGTCAGTTCCAGCAGCAACAACTAGTCCCTTCTGTTTACTTTTCACGAATATTTTTCACCTTCATGCGTACAGGTCGCGTATTGCGTAGATTAAATGACATGTATATATTCTCAAAAAGATATGAGCACTCAAAAGGCAAAAACATGTAGCTATTTTTGTTTTCCCCTTTTCTATTAGCCAGTGGAAGTGTGTATGGTTGTTTCACATCCCTCTTGTAGTTTGCTTACTACTCCTTCTTTTTAGTTGAGCTTTTGGCTATGAATACCACCGCGACAAGATGTGGTTTTTATGATAGTGGAGTATTTTCGCCCCGAGAAATTACGGAAATAATAAATAATGTAAACTACGGTGCTTTTGAAACGGACGATGAACGTAGTTTGTAGGAAGATTCTAGCATCAATTTGGGACACACATGCCTTTTTTCATATAGCCTCGCTGCTGAACGGGACGTTAAATCAGTGGCGGAGTAGACACATACATTATATATACAGGGTGGCCCATTTTAATCTTTCCACGGAAATATTTCGAAATCGTTTGAGCATAAATAAACTGAACAAAACTCAAATAGGAAATACCATGGGGCAAATCGAACGGCGATGTCGCAATGCCCCCAAAGCCGCTTTTCAAACGGGCCTGGGGCTAAATTAAAAATTTTAAATGGAAACATGGGGCGAGTGAGACTTCATTCGATAGATCTTTAAAAACTAAGAAGCGATGTGGCAAAAGATTTTTCATATCGGTCACCGTGTTCAAAATGGCCGCCAAAATATGTTACCTGTATCACATAAACGTCCAGTAGCACTAATATGGAAACGGTTGAACATAAATCAACCAAACAAAAACTCATATAGGAAAGTCGTGGGGCAAATCGAATAATGTTTTCGCGGTGCCTCCAGGGCCGCCTTTCATCTTAGCCCAGGCCCAACTTAAAAATTTTATATGAAAATATGGGTCACGTGATAACTCGTTCGATAGGTCTTCATACACTAAACAGCGTTGTGACAAAAGATTGTTCATATGGGCCACCGTTTTCAAAATGGCCGCCAAGACATCTTGCCTGTATCAGATAAAACGGCCAGTACCACTAATATGAAAACGGTTGAAGATAATGACGGATGAACAGAATAAAACTCCTATAGGAAATCACAGAGGGTATTTATCATTCCACGGCTCGAAAATGTTGCAACGGAGGAGATGATTAGAGTAAAGGTGCCATAATGCAAAGGAGGAAATCTAATTCCTAGAAAACGGTCCAACGATAAGTGGGTGAAGGGGACGGGAAGGAACGGTAAAATTCCAAACGAGCACCTTAGTTTTTGCAAATTGTATCTACACAAGACAATTATCTGTTACATGTTTTTTATGAGATATACGTCTGTAATGGAAAATAGTAGGTAAAATTCTTGTTAAACGGTACCTTCCATTTTGATTGCAGGAAACAATTTATGCAAAATGAATCAACTGAAATGCGAAACCAATTTGTCGAACAATGTAATTTTAGAACCATGTGTAGAAACGTTGGTTTTCTCAAAAGTCGTCTGCAGAATATTGGTTCATTACAGTACCAGTCACTTGTACACCCCAAGTGTTTCAGGAGCTCCTCCGTGGCTAAGCGGTTAGCGTACGCGCCTTTGGCGTGGGAGACCCGGGTTTGATTCCGGCGGGAGTACGTGTAGTTCGGATTGCACGTTAATCAGTAGGTCCACGTCTCATATAGCCTCGCTGCTGAACGAGACATTAAACCCAAAATCAACTCAACCAACTGTTTCAGACAAACCATACCTATTGCAAGGAAATGTGGGGGTTCTCATTTGAAATTTTACCAATCATTTCCGCTTCACCCCTTACGGAAGGAGATCGGAAAGATAATTTTCTAAGAATTAGAGTTCCTCTTTAGCATTATCACTTATACTTTAATAATCTTTTTCTCCATAGGATCATTCTCGAGGCGTGCAATGAATAATACCCTCTGTGATTTCCTATAGGGGTTCTATTCTGTTCATCCACTATTATTTTCAACCGTTTTCATATTAGTGATACTGGACGTTTATCTGATATAGATAACATATTTTGGGGGTCATTTTGAATACGGTGACCTATATGAAAAACCGTTTGCCACATCGTTTTTTAGTTTTTAAAGATCTATCGAAGGAAGTGTCACTCGCCCCATGTTTCCATTTAAAATTTTTAAGTTGGCCTCGGGCCCACTTGAAGAGTGGCCCTGGGGGCACCCTGATATCATCATTCGATTTGCCCCATGGTATTTCTTATTTGAGTTATGCTCAACCGTTCTTGAGATATTTCCGTGGAAAGATTAAAATGGGCCACAATCTATATATATATATATATATATATATATATATATATATATATATATATATAGTGAAATTTGTCAACTTGGCTACCTGTCTATCTTGGAAGTTGGGCACATTGAAACAATGTTTACCCTATGATGATAATGATAAATTTACCTGCATATCTTGGCCACGCAAAGTACCATTTTGTCGTTTTTCTTAACTCTTTCGTATTCCCATACGCGAAGCAGATGTTCTGTATTTGTAAGTGGAGACAAAGAACCATAGATTCCCACGATTTGTTCTTGGAAGTCAAAGGCTAGAACACTACCCTGATAAAGGGTTGGGGAAGGAAGATATGAATAACAAAAAGCACGTACAGGAATTCCGGAAATGATTGCACGTATTTGTTTACCCTATCTGTTTTGGTAAAATCATTAGCTATAGCCTATCAGCTCCGTTCATCAGTGGGGTGCTTTAGTAATTTTGGGAAATTCTCAAGGCTAAAGCTAACCATCTCAATTCTCAACTATTGGCACATGACTTCTTGTCAAAAGGTAGTGGAGGTTTTGAAATATGAATTCCCTTAACATTTTTCTCAAAACATCTTTTGCTCCGAGGAAAACACTTGTAGCTCATTAACAAAAAGTAGTTAAATGATTAATCTATATACATTATTTTAAAGTAGCTGCCGTGCCATTGCTTATTAACAACCAAGTAATACTAGAAATCCTATTCTATAATACACGAATCACACTTACTTTTTGTAAGTTGGCCACTTTTCAATGGAACCAATGTTGGCCAGCATCGAAAGGTTTCGCTGTACATATATATATATATAGTATTTGTAAGGCATATGTTTACTCTCTTCCTTTAAGTATAAAATTTTATAATTAGTGAAATTTGGTGAATAGTTTTTTTTTCGAAGCATAGATTTCTGAATGGTACCTCATTTGCAAGAAATGGGGTCATTACTTCCGTATACCCTCCTTAGGGATAGTCATTTCTAAATACCTTAGAAATGAACTGTAAAGTGAACAAAAAACAAACGATAGAAGTAAAAAACCAAACACCTTACAACACCTAACTTAATACCTAATACCAAATACCTTAACTAATACCTTACAGTTTTGTGAATGAGCTTTATACCCTATTCTTCATTTCGGCGAAAACATTAATAACTCTTTTTTTTTTTTTTTTTTTTTTTTTTTTTGAATTCAGGTTCCTACAAAGCTTCTATACCAAGTTCTTTATTGTAAGTGTCCGCAATTCAGAAAGTTTGTCATGCTGTTTGTTAAGTAAGTTACACTCTTTTCAGGGCATTCATTGAATGTTTACAAAATACTGGAGTTGATGGAATGCTCAATACCATATTTAGCAGCTTTGTTGTTTCCTGATATACGCTTTGAAATTCATTACTGAGAATATATTTCAAGTATTCAGGAAGAGAAATGTGTTTGTTCTATCGGGACATATGTTGATAAGTTCATTCTTAAGCTGATCTGAGCAAAAAGTATTAGGAAAGGTGGATATCAAGTCATTCAGTTTGCCGTATAGAGTTTTGTATTTTTCAAATCTTTCATCTGCACAATTATTGAGCGAAGAATCTAATATAAATAAAGTAGAGTTTCTTTGTGTGTCTATCTAAATATCTTTGTGTGTGTGTGCGCCAGCGGACCAGATGAGTGGACCGAGTTACCAAAATTTGGTCACGGGTACCTTGATCCAGGCCCCAGACCAAGACAAAAAGGTTTCTCGTTTTCAAAATTTGAACCGGGGGGGGGGGGATATTTACCGGGACATGTAAAAATACTGGTCAATCTCGCGAAAAAAATAAAAGTGATAGAATTGCCAATACATCTAAATTTTTCGTTAGAGAGTCTTCTTTTTTTTTATTCTGATGTTGGAGACATATAGGGACAATATATATATACTAATGTTCTTCAAGGGTACGTTACAACAAGTTAACATTTTATAGAGGAGCTCGAAAGATGGTTTAAAATAAAAACAAATAAGAAGAAATAGCGGTCTGTTTCTGTCACTTACAAATCCAGCTTAAAATGAAGATAGGTACCCCTGTAAACGTAGTCAGAACAGCAACTGTCTTTTCGCAAGTACTACAGTGAAACCTCTACCAACGAACACTTCCCGTAACGGACATATTTTTTAATCCCCAAACACTGTAATGGGAAAAAACATATTGATAAACCTCTCTAAAGCGGACACTCTCTAGTACGGACACGGACAGTCTTTACTGTCTTTTATAGGTATTATTTACCTCCGTATTACGGACACTTTCTCTAGAAACAAGTTGGAAAGTGCAGTAAAAATACATTTTTAGTAATTCATACATGTGTTATCAAGGAAGCATTGTGACATTTTGCCTCTCAACTGGCTGCTCAGCAACCCAGACGAAGTCTCTGTTTAACAACACTCTCATGTCCTTTGCTTACATCCACTCACACCCAAACTGTTTTAGACAGAAAAGTGTTTGACAGTTACCCACAATTTGGGATGACACGTTATGGTACTGTTCCGCTAGAATCTGTAAGCAAGCAGAAGACAGGTTTGGTATTTTTGGCTCGCGGGTAAACATATTGTCTGAAAAAAGACACTACTGGACTGCAATTAACTCACAAATTAAAACAACATACCGAAAATGTAGTAAGTAGTAGCAAGTGTAAAGAGCAGAGAACTATGTCATCTTATTTCCATGTTGTGCCTCGAACATGGAGTATTGGGTGGCGGAGGATAATTCAGGCATTTTTGTAATATTCGTAAATACATGATTCATGCAAAAATATTTATTTTCTAATTGTGTATTACCTTGTTTACTAATTTACGTCATAAAATATTGAAACCTCTCTAAGGCGGACACCTCTCTATAGCGGATAATTTTTGATTCCCCATGGCTGTCCGCTTTAGAGAGGTTTCACTGTACTACATAGCACGAGTCTTTGGACTTCGCACGTAGTTGTTTGTTTCTCCTACGCTTCTATAGGAATAATGTTCAAGGTTTCGCGAGATCCATTGCTTTCTGTCTTTCATTAAAAAAAGCTCAGAATAAATTATAGGAAATTTTAAGTTCAGAATCTAAATTGCAAAATTTTAAGTTAGTAATTTAGGCTTAATGGCTTAATACATATAACATTCTAAAGGGTAGGGGCTGTCTACCCTGTCTCCCCTCAGGTCTTGCCACTGCGTTAAACTCAACACATACCTCCTTTTTTAAAAAAATATTGTGTGGTATACAATATGCGGAATTCAAGATGGCTACTATGATGTATACTAAATCATTTAACGCAGTTTCTACACCAATGCCAAATTGTAACATTTGCTTTTCCTCCGTCTATGCATCTCTTTGTTACTGCTCTATCATGATACATTTTTTTCTATTAGATACATCTCCTTTAACCTAACTGGCCTAACCGTGGGACGAAAAACTTAAAACTTTTTCTATTAGATACATATGTCAAACATAGCACACTCTGTCTCAAACAAATGATGTGTAATAAATGAGTTCATATTCTCATTTGTGGGAATATTCAAGCCTAAGTTGAAGTGTAAAATCATAACCTTTTACATTTAAAACAATATTGTGTGATATGCAATATGGCGGAATTCAAGATGCCTTCCATGGTGACCACACTCCAAATCAATGCAGGTTTTGCAATAATACCATTTGTAACATTTATTTTTCCTCCGTCCGCGCATGTCGTTATAATTGTTCTGTCCCAATACTTTCCACTAACCCTGTATGCAGATCCACATATGTATTCTCACAGTAAAATTAAACTAATCTTTCCCACAGAAGATTTTTCATACTATACTTTGATCCAGGGCTAGAAATGAAATTTTACAAGTAAGGGGAAAATCAGCAATAAATAAAGTGTGATTGGGCTATGTCACGAGAATACAAACTCAGAAAGACAGGAGTCAGGGGCAGACTGGCCAGAGCCGTTAGGCCGCAATCGCGGCCTAGGCCCTCTCAAAAAAAATGAAACTATAAAGAAAGAAAGAGAAAGAGAGAAAAGCTAAAACAGAAAAAAACTAAATAATTCGGTAGATCACTGTTACTATGCTGCCAACACACACTCCTCTTCTATCCTTTCATCAATCAGTAAGTTATCTTTTTCAATAAGGTCCTTTTGTTACTGGATTTGTGGCTAGGTCCATCTTTCACTATGGTCTTTTATTATCAGAAACTGTGATTTAGTTTGTACCTGGGGCCTTGGACCCTTCTTTCAATATATTGGACAGTTGGGACCTTCTTACATTACATTAAGCAGTTGTGGCCCTGAGTCCTTTATTCATTTTATTGGGCAGTTGGGGACCTTCTTTCATTTCATTGAGCAGTTGGGCTCCTAGACACTTTCTTCATGTTGAGCTGTTGGGACCTGGAACTTTATTCATTATGTTGGGCAGATGGGGCCCTTTCATCGTTGAAGACTGGGGTCTGGTTTGTAGCTGGGTCCATATTTAACCATACGCTGATTGGTCCTTTATGGATGTTAATACATCTTGTAGGTCTATATTTGATAACTCAAAAATGGAAAAACGGCGTATTTTTAAAAAATTATTTTCTATCAAAAACGTTTCCAAAATTGCAGGAGAAAACAGTGGAAGACGGCAAGAAAGCGGGCATTTTCATCATAATGGTTGATTCTATTTAAGATGTTTCAGTGCTGAATCAGCTTACTATAGTAATTCTCTGCGTTATAAGCGGTCAAGTATTTGGGCGGCTGTTAACAGTTGTTGTAAAGAATGACACTATAAGACAAGTAACTTAAAATGAAAACAAAAGAGTACTTTGTGCCAACAATGTTTTGATCTCTGATATTGTAAGTTGCTCTTTTGATGGAGCTGCTAACTTGAGTGGATGCTATAAAGGAGTTAAAGCATTACTGGAGAAGGATAATCCTGAAATCATTTACACCCAATGCATGGCTCATGCTCTTAATTTGGCTATGACAAATTTGACTGAGTAGATCCCTGAAGCTGCAAACTTATTTGGTGTGGTTGAAACCAGTACCGTGTTCTGTCTGAATATTACAAAAGAAAGAATGTTTGGAAGAAAATGATTGATGCAAGCCACGAGGAACATGACCAACTACGAAAAGTTCAACAAGTTGGTGCAACACGATTGTGGAGCAAAAACAAGGTACTGAATGCGGTAGTCGACACTATCGAGTTTCGCTACGAAACATGAAGCCAAGACGAACACTGTAATGATGTGCTCTGTGTTTCAGGACTTGTTTACAGAAACGAAGCATGTTTCAAAATACTTGCAGTCTCACGGATTGGACTATCGTACAACCTGGAGACTTGTAGACAACTTGCTGCAGTAGCTTCAGAAGAAAATAGAGGCAAAAGATGTCTGTTTAAGCTTTACGAAAATACAAAAATATTTTATGTGAAAAAACAACAGCTTGTGCAATCTGGTGTAGAGATAGCAATGGAAAAAGACTTTCCGCCCAGATGAATCTTAAAGAAGAAGAAAATGTCAGGAGAGCTTGCGGCAGTTGAACTGGGAAAAAACTTAAATATAAGTGAAAATTATTTATTCAGAATAAAAAAACTTCAATGAAAATTCTGAATACAGCTGTTACATGTGTCAGTGATAGATTTCAGCAGCCAAATGAACTCCAAACGCTGGATCCCAAGCACTTTTCGGAAATCGGGAAGAATGGTGTGTCTGCAGGAGCTTTCAGAGTTCTTGCGAAAAAACTAAATATAAAATAGGAGGAAATATACAAAGATCTCCAGCAGTTCTTTGTCGTATATTCTGTCACAAAACGTTCTGGTTTTTGATGATCCTGAAGAGAATGATGCCCCTGAATCTACAACGACTTATCAAAAAAGATAGTCGTAAACCTGGTTCGTTTGCTAAAATAAAAATTTGAAGTGGTAGTATTTCTTCCTCATGTAAAAATTAGCTTCGATATGTAAATACCATTAATCTCACCCTTTTTAATAAATATGACAACGTCTATAAATGGTGTTAAACTGGTTTATTATTTGATATAACTTAAATATCCTTTTCTTTAAACTGTTAAGTACACAAACTCACTGACTAGGTAACCATAAAACATGTCCATATCAACAACTATCCCATAATAATCACTTACATATATTAAAAACATTCTTCTTTTGTTAATAAGAAATGAACATTCTACTAAGTATAGTGCATATGTATGAGTACTTTCTGCCCAAGGTACAGGTAAATATTACACAAACCAAAGTATTTTGTTACATAAAAATGTCGCTCGACAAAGGGACTGAATATAAAAGTCATGAGTAGGCTTGGCTTTTATCTTCAAGAACCACTGGTCCGTTAACATTAGTGTTGTTTACATTACATATGCCCACCATATTTTAATCGCACCTTGTATATCTTTTCATTATATTTCACATATACATATATATATAAATACATTCATAACAATTCTTTCATTTCATCAATATTTATCTTTAATTACATTAATTATATTTATTTCATTATATTATTATTACATTTTCTTATTAAAATATCGTCGCTAATTTAATTAATCGATGAAAGGTACGATTTCAAAGAATGTAAAGGACAAACGTGGGTTACAAATAATATTAATCTTTAAGGGCGCATTAAATAACAAATAAGTCAGATGTTGCATTTAAAGGTATACATCGTAGCACTAAGATGTTATAATAAAGAAGAATTTCATTCAAGGTAGTCGTTGAATAATTAGTTTTATAGAATAGATCTTCTACTTAACATAATCTTTGACAATTAAGTTTTCAACACAAATCAATCTAATATAAATAATCTTTGCTTTTAATCATTTATGAATCGAATTATGATTCTTCACATTAACAAGAAAGAATAAAAATCATTTGAAAATCAATTTTCCAGTCTACTTAAAACTCTATTTAAGCACTTCAAGTATTTATAAGAATCGTTTTCATTATTGATATTAACACATAAACTTTAAAATGAAAATTTACAAGAATCTATAACTAACATGAATTTAACCTAATTTCAGTAACGGTAATCAGGTTACATTCCAACTTGCATACGGTTCTAATAACGTACACTGTACTGCGCTATCATGATTAGGTTCTACATTATATTGTACATGTCTTTCATCGTGATTTTGATGTTGATATGAAATCCCATCTCTTGATCTCCAATTACGTCTATCCACGTAGTTCGCTGTATTTCTGGAATTTCGCTCAGTACTTCGATTATTTTTATATTTACTGCTGTTGGGTGATCTGACATCATAATTACCATGATTAGTTAGGTTAAGCGGATTCCCTACATAACTTTGCTTATTTTGCTCATTTGGATTGCTAAAGTATACTCGGCTTAGGTTAGGTTTCACATTTCTGATATCTAAATTACGAACAGGCACCAAATGATCTGAATTATTCTTATTTTTACCCGTTCCTGATTGTGGATTCATGGCATGGTATTGAGTTTCGTAGCATTGAACAAGCATCAATAAATGGCTGAAACTCATACACTGTGTGGAAAATAAGATCTGTTGCAGTTTAAATGGAAGCAAATTTCGAATCGATGCTATTATTCTCGATTCCGATTGCAAAGGATTAACGACCTTTAATTCGTTGTAGACATTTACAACAAACTCTACAACAGATTTGTGCAATCGAGGATTGAAGTGTTGATTTCTAAGGGTGGCATCTCTATTTGCCAGCAAAAAGTCATTTTCATAATTTGCGATCAATGCCGCTTTGAATTCCTCATATGTACTAATGTGATCACGTATTGCTTTAAACCATAAGGAACAAGGTGGGAGTAATACATGGGGTATTAATTTCATATACTGTGATCGATCAATACACATTATATTGCATTCGTCTTGGAATTTCTCTAAGAAAGAAGTAGCATTCTCATTACACTTACCACTGAATTTGCTCATAGCTCGAATTTCACTCATCTTAACACTTAATTTTACCTTCTTTTTCTCATTCCTTGTTCTTGTTGAGTGATAGTTCCTATCCGTGATATGCTGTGTCGTCACACCATCTATGTTTCGCTCATCAGTACTCTTCGGACAACTTTCTTCTAGTATAATATCTTCATCAGACCCCGGCGAAGGCGAGTTCGTCTCTGGTGAGTGGGGAAACTCAAAGCGATCACTACCCAGGTTATTACGGTAAATGTTGTCTTTAGCCTGTAACGTTCTAATCTCTTCTTGAATAGTAGCTAATAACTGTGTATTTACACGTATGTTATTAGAGTTGTTGCTGACCTGGATCTTTTGCTGTTTAATGGAAGATTCTATTACTTCTAAATCTTTTTTTACAGCACAGATTTCTTGATTTTGGTGATTGTGCTTTTCTTGACAATCATCGGATATCCTTTTTAACTTTTCCTCGAACTGTGAGGATATGTCGTTCACCACCTGGACAATTGTCTGTTTCGTTTCTGTTCTATCTGATTTCTGTTCTATCCGTCTACTTAATTCTTCATATTGCTTATTAGATTCGTCGAACTTTTGGTCCATTCGTCTACTTAATTCTTCATTTTGCTTGTTAGCTTGGTCAAACTTCTGTTCCATTTCGTCAAACTTCTGTTCCATTTCGTCAAACTTCTGTTCCATTCGTCTGCTTAATTCTTCATTTTGCTTGTTAGCTTCGTCAAACTTCAGTTCTATCTTCTGTTCCATGGTCTTGTTAGCTTCGTCAAACTTCTGTTCCATTCGTCTACTTAATTCTTCATTTTGCTTGTTTATCTCGGTAGACATCTGCCTGAATTGTCGCTGTAAAGCTAACAAGAGTCGATCCTCTGATGACAAACCTGGTGTTACACTAGTTTCACCTTGGTCACTAGTATTTGATTCCTGCTGCATTGCTTCGTTGTCCATTTTTCTTATGATTACCTTACCACTTCGCAATATGGTTAAGTTCTTATTCATTAACTATAGTATAAAAGTAAATTCAACCTTACTCTTCTTCTTCGGGAACTGAATTTACAAAGTCCCGGGTGAGGTAAACCAAAATTTTTACAACGACTTATCAAAAAAGATAGTCGTAAACCTGGTTCGTTTGCTAAAATAAAAATTTGAAGTGGTAGTATTTCTTCCTCATGTAAAAATTAGCTTCGATATGTAAATACCATTAATCTCACCCTTTTTAATAAATATGACAACGTCTATAAATGGTGTTAAACTGGTTTATTATTTGATATAACTTAAATATCCTTTTCTTTAAACTGTTAAGTACACAAACTCACTGACTAGGTAACCATAAAACATGTCCATATCAACAACTATCCCATAATAATCACTTACATATATTAAAAACATTCTTCTTTTGTTAATAAGAAATGAACATTCTACTAAGTATAGTGCATATGTATGAGTACTTTCCTCCCAAGGTACAGGTAAATATTACACAAACCAAAGTATTTTGTTATAAATCCATAGAAGATGATGATGATTATGCATCTGAGCATGCTATAGGAGATTGAACATTTTGGACGGGATACACGGCAAGAGTGATAATGATGCTGCAAACAACTTGCGTAAAAAATTTTTGTCATGTGCAGAGAAAATTTTGTACCAATTTCTGTCAGTCCAGTTGTTTTAATAATTTATACATTGCATACAAACATGCGTTGTCTCTACCATGCATACAAGTGACATGTGAAAGGTGCTTCTCAAAGTTAAAGTTAGAGAGTAAACAAATCTCAGAGCTAATTTGTGTGAAGACATTTTGGACACATTTTTACTAATGAAAATGGAAAGAGATATGTTAAATTTAGTGTCTGTGAACGAAGTTATTCAGGAACTCTGCCATTCATTATCTGAACTGAAAAGAATCTTAACGTTTTAAAATTATTAGTTTTTTAGTTGTTCAGCAGTGTTTTGCATTTTCAGTAAAACGTCGTGTTCATTCCAGAGTCAAAAGTTATTATTAGTTGTTTGTTACAATTTTCAGTAAGCTGTTCTGTTCTTTCCATAGTAAAAAGTTATTGGCTACTATTTGTTTAGTGTTTCAGCTACTATACAGAGTGTCTCAAAAGTCCCATGACATACGGTAACTCTCTTATTATCAGAGTTACAACAAAATGTAAGAGGGGAAACCGTCTCCAAATATAATGTTTTCAATCTAAAGTGCAAGAATTTTTCAAATCGAACAAGCCGTTTGGGCTGTACGCTCTATATGCGCATAATGTTACATGAAAATGCAACGTTACCATTTACCTGGACCCAGAACATAAATGAATGAAGTTACTGTCTATTAAAAACTTTATTTGAAGACGATATCTCCTCTTACATTTTGTTGTAACTCTGATAATAACAAAGTTATCCTAAGTCAAGATGACTTTTTAGATAACCCGTTTTCTCTGTATATTTCTCTTCCGACAGTGCTTTGATTTAATTCAATATTCAATTATGCATTGATCTATTTTGAAATTTCACCGAAATTTGTCTGCAGCGCGACTGTATAAGATAGACCAGGTTTGTTTCGGGGAGGCATGAGTCCCCGAGCTCATAGCTGGTTGCGCCACTGATTGTACGATATCTTAGAAATTGATATTATAGTCTGAGAGCCCTCCATGGTAACCGCGGCCTATGCCCTAATACACCCAGTCCGCCTATGACGGGAGTGCAAGCAAACTTTCATGGAGAACGACTTAAGCGAAAGCGATTGTTGCAAACCAATCAATAAGCAAACAAAAATAATATCACCATTGAAATTTCCTTTTTGTTACTAATAACCACAGATATATTTCCTTCTTTTGCACAAACACTTCAATTTACTAAGAGGACACAAACCCCTTGTGCATACTTGATCTCCAATCTTGCTTTGATCTAAAGCTTTTTACCCGTGAAACAGTATTTACCGGGCCCTTTTGACGCGGGACCTTCCTGACTTGTGTCACTTTGACGCGAGGAACTTTTGACTCAGGCCCGGCTGACGCCTGGCCGTTTTAACCCGTGCCCTTTTGTAGCGGTGCCCCTTTGACCAGGGCCCGTTTGACGTAGTTCCCTGTTGACTCCGGCCATTTTGTCGCAGAACCCTTTTGACCCAGGCTCTTTTCACGCAGAGCCCTTACGACTCGAACCCTTTTTTCGCGGAGACCTTTTACCTGGGCCCTTTCGACGGGGGTTGTTTTGACTCAGACATTTTGTAGCGGGACCACTTTTGACCCGGGTCCGTTTGACGCAGGGCCCTTTTGACTCGGAACCTTTTTTCGTGGGACTATTTTGACCCAGGCCCTTTTGATGAGGGGCGTTTTGATTCTCCCCCTTTTGAGTCGGGTCCTTTAGATGCGTAGACTTTGGCCCAGGCCCTTCTGACACCGGGCCGTTTGACTTGGGCTTTTTGTAGTGGAGCCCTATTTCACCTGGGCCCGTTTTACGCTGAGCCCTTGCGATTCGAGATCTTTTGTCGTGGGACTCTTCTGACCCGGGCTCTTTTGATGAGGGGCGTTTTGATTCGGGCCTTTTGACTAAGGCCCTTTTGTTGCGAGGACAGTTAATCGGCCCATTTGACGCAGGTCCGTTTGACTCTTGCCCTTTAGTAGCGGGGTTCCTTTTTGACACAGGCCTGTTTGACGCAGGCCCTTTTAACTCAGGTCCTTTTGTCGTGGAACCATTTTAACTCGACCCCTTTTTATGAAGGGCGTTTTGATTCGGGCCCATTTGACGGGTCCTATTGACGCAGAGCTTTTTTCTCTCGGCTTCTTTTTTGTGTGATCCTTTTGGCCAGGGCCCTTTTTATGAGGGACCTTTTTGATTCGGGTCCTTTTGTCTCAGGCCATTTTGTTGCGGAGACCTCTTCACCCGGGCACTTTTGACGCTGGGCCTTTTTGGTCTGGCCCTTTTGTAGCGGGTCAGTTTTGTCGCGGGCCGTTTTGACTCGGGCCTTTCTGTGTTTGCCCTTTTGTCTGCCCTTCTGACATGGAACCCTATATATAAGGCAGCAGCTAAAATACCTGGGACAAGTGGCCTGGTGGAGTATGAGTAAATCAATGATCGATCGATCCAGGACGCAGTAAAATTAATTACACCACTGTTCATATATCTTTCTTTCTATTCTCTCAACATCATGTCTGGAGATGAATGTTCTGACTAATGGGCTACAGCGGCGAAAGACGATATACGCTATCAATATTAATGTTATGGATTTTAAATTAACACATATAGGGCAATAAAATGAAAAACACGGTACTGGCATTTTGCCCTCCCCCCCCCCCGTTCGAAAAAGTCCTGCGGGCGTAAGTGATTATGATGTTTCTTAGTTACTGTATTATATTGTTCTATATACGGAATAAATACTTCTGTGTTTTGTATAATAATAAAAACCTTATCTACATTTATTACGGTCCTTGCTTTACGACAGCGAAACATATTCACGTTCAGCGTAATCAGTTTCCATTCTCAAATAATTACAGTGAGAGGAATGAAATAATTCACGCACACATTTAGGACTTAGAAAAGGGCCCTGCGAACATGTCGTAGTAAAGTCCTGAAGAGTGAAAAGCTCTAGTAGCAGTTGTTAGCAGTTATTAACTTAACATATAAGACAGTAAGTTGAAAAACTGAGAATACGAATATTTTCAGAGAGGACAGTGCGGTGATGCTTCTAATTTATGTCTTTAGTCCCTATACCTACGTTATTTCCCTAGTCAAAATAAAAACTCTTCAAAATTAATCACAATTTCTTATGCAACCATCCCTTCCTTAGAGTACTGCGCGGTCACATACCCGTCACGGCGATGTAAAGGCACTTTTGGCGACGAGGATACATTCAATTCAAAACTAGTGCCTTACATAAACAATTTCTCGACCACGCACCGGAAAAACTGTCTTTTACCCATTTCGATCAGACCACCAGTGATGTTTACATTCTGGATGCACAAGTACATGTTACCCGTGTAAAGATCATGGACCTCCCTTTCGATTATCCCGATGAGAAAGTGTCTCAAGTGTTAAGTGACTATGGTGACATACTCAAAATTGAGCATGAAGTATGGAATACTATCTTTCCTACACGTATCTATAATGGCAATCGAGTGTTTTCTATGACCTTGAAAAAACACATTCCTACCAGACTCATTATTGATACTGTGAAATGCTGTGTATCTTACGGAGGTCAACTTCAAACTTGCCATTTTTGTGGTTCCTTGCAACATCTTATTTCTTTCTGCCCAAAGCGCCGGCGTCCAGCTCGTCTAATGAACCCAGACATCGAACCAGCAGTGATGACGGATCTTCGGAAAGTGTCCACGTTACATGAAACAAATTCGGGACCTGCCCGAAATCCCATTTCCCTAGTTACCAGTGTGGATGATACGCGGGACTCCGTCCCAGAACCTCCCGCTCTTACGGCCACAGAATTTCCACCGCTAGTGTTGACATCGCAAACTATGGCTAGTGTACTAAAACCTCGAACCATACTCAAGGACGTTCACGACGAAAAGAACCAGAATATGCAAAATACCAACAACGACGATCGCATCCACGACCTTCGTGATAGAAGCCTATCTCCTACTCCTAACGTGCTTCCAGAACAGACGACCGTGGCACTAACGGATGAGCATGACGTTAACACGGATATGTCGGCTCGTTCTCTCTCCCCTCCACCTTCTAGTGACGCGAGTAGTGCCGTACATAGTGTTTCTCCAATATTATCCGTAAAACATGTTAAAAAACGAAAAACAAAAGAACGTGAGTTTCAAGGTGACCTTCAGGATGTTAACTGTGAGTCTATGTTGTACGGAAGTTGTGTCTAGATAAGCGCTCTACACAACAAGAAGGAATCCAAGGTGTTTGTGATTATAACGTGCTTCTGTTTCTTGTCGCACTGTGGCGGTGTTTTTAGTATTATTATTATTGGGGTTAGTGTTATGATTGTTCCATGGTCCACAGCCTGTACTCCCGAGCAATATTTCTTGCCTTGTTCACACACATAAACAGGTGAGTTACGATTGTGTTCTGTTTACTATTAATCGCCTCCAGTTACGGCGGTTGGACGTTTTGGTGCTATGTCTATACAAGGGTCACTGCTTTGGATAGGCGTTTTAAAAAATGTTTTTGTTTATATCTTATGTGTTTATAAGATGATAGCCAGTGTTAACGGACGTTCATATATGACCTTGAACATTAATTCTCTTAGTAGCATGGCCAATAAACAGGTTTTAGCCCAGTTTTTACTCGAGCAAGATTGTGACATATATTGCCTTCAAGAACTGACCTTTAGTGATCTATCATTTGTTTACAATTATACAGCAATAACAAATGTGGCTCCCAACGTGTTAGGTACAGCAATTTTATTAAAACGAGGACTAGTAGCTTCACACATACAACTCTCCTCGTCTTGTAGAGCGATTAGTTGTGTCGTAGACAAGTTGTGTATCCTCTGTGTTTACGGGCCTTCTGGAACAGCTCAACGTGTGGCCCGCGAGCGCTTTTATGCGGAAGAGGTTGTATCATTGTTACCCACCACACGTTACCCACTCCTTCTTCTCGGGGACACAAACTGTATTATGTCCCCCCAAGACACAACTGGTATTTTTAATCCATGTTTAGCTTTCCAAAAGTTCGTCACTCAACTAGGTCTCGCTGATATTTGGTTACATACTCATCATAATCACCAAGCCACATATAAGTCGGCGCGAGTTCAGCCTCGCTTAGATATGTGTTTTATTTCAAAAGAATATCTTTCTAGCGTGTTTGACATTCAAAATTTACCTTTGATCTTTTCGGATCACTCATCATTAAAGCTCATATTGCGATTTCGTCAGAACATTCCCCGGTTGTATGGTCGTCCTTTTTGGAAATTAAATAGTCAGCTCTTAACTGATGACGTAATACAACAACTCTTTGCTGATAGATGGGAACAGTGGACACGTACCCAGACAGTTTATTCGAATATAAATATGTGGTGGTGTCATTTTGTCAAACCCCAAATTCGTTTGTTTTTTCAAGGAATGGGCAAACAAAAACGTCAGAGAGATAGAGAAACTTTTGAATTCTTATATGCCACTTTATGCGATCTCTGGAAACAACCAAGCAGTATTTCAAATATGGCCGCCATCATGCGAGTGAAACAACACTTAAAACAGCTACAGTTGGAGCATTCTCTCAGTGTCTGCGTTCACGAAGGGACACCAGGCAGAATGGTTGCGGAACATATCTCCTTATACCATTACATACATAGGTTACGACGCCAAAATTTACAATGTATCACAGAGGTGACGTCCACGACTGGCACAACCTTTACGACAGCTGATGGACTCTATGCCCATTTTCAGGAATTTTATACCCAACTGTACTCACTTCAGCAATGCGATACCTCGTTGTCAGATCCCTTTGTTGCCAGCATTCCACACAGCCTTTCCGATGAAGAACGACAACAACTTATCACACCTGTCACGGTTCAAGAAATACAGGACGTTCTTCGCACGGTCAAGCGACGCACGGCGCCTGGAAGAGATGGATTGATCTACCAGCTTTATGTGTCATTTTTTCCTTTACTAGGTCCGACCCTATGCAATATATATAACTTTTTGTTGCAAGGTATCAGCACGAAGGAATCATTATTTTAATACCCAAAGGAGGAAACCAAACTGGAGTTGCTGACTATCGACCTATCACTCTGCTCAATACAGACTATAAAATCTTCACTGCTATCATGACTCAACGTATCAAGAAGATTGTCCAACCTTACATCAGTTCAGCTCAAACGGCGCTTCATTCTGAACGGAACATCCATACAGCTCTTGCAACCATTCGAGATATTCTAGCCTATTTCAAATTTAAACGACTTCCAGTAGGTTTGTTAGCTTGCGATTTCCACAAAGCTTTCGACACCGTGTCACATGACTATTTATACAGGGTCTTGCAAGGATACAACTTTCCTGCCCAAATTATATCTGTAATACGTCACCTATACGCAGGAGCGACCTCGCAGCTACAAATAAATGGGCATCTTCTTCCACCGTTTGAACTCCTTCGAGGAGTTCGTCAAGGATGTTCGCTTTCAGGTCTTCTGTTTTGTCTTGCCCTTGAGCCTTTACTCCATCGATTGTCGACGCTTAATGCGGGCGACACTCATCCCTTTCGGCAATTAACAGCCATTGCCTTCATGGATGATCTAACTATTTCTTGCTCAACCTCTCAACAACTCATGTGTGCGTCACAGCAAGTGGAGCTGTTCTCGCGCGCAAGCGGTCTTCATCTCAACATGCGGAAAACAACCATCCTTTCTGTAAACAACTTTCATACTTTGTTACCAGAACATTTGTTACAAGCATTTGATCACACAACTAATAAGACTATTTTAGGTGTTCCTTTCACAGCTGACCAGACTCCTTCCTATGATCACGTATGGAGCCCATTAATTCGAACTTTGCGTATGCATCTGGCAGACACTCGCCTGCGCTCTCTCACGCTTGCTCAGAAAATTCAATATCTAAATGTGTATGTCAGCTCAAAGTTATGGTTCACTGCCCGACTTTTTCCATTGACAGAAAAATATGCGCGCCAAATTGATTCACTCTATGGATGGTTCATTTGGAAAACTTACATGTTTCGTGTGAAAAGGCAGGTGCTCTATCTTCAACGTAATCGAGGAGGTTTTAATCTTTTTAGTGTCCGACACAAATGCCTAGCATTATATATGGCCACAACCAAGATGCATATGGACAATGAACTATTGGCACCACAGACAGCGCAGTGGCTTCATTGTTGGGTGCCTCATCTCTGGCCTAACAACAATCCCGCATATGTTCGCTTTCCAAATGTGTGTCCTTAGTATATTTTACAGTTAGCACTCACATGGTCCACAGTGCCTTTTGAGGATATGCCGGAACATTGGACCCCAAAACTCCTCTATACTGTGTTACTTGCGCCGACTATTCAAAGTGTCATACCCCTATGCCAGCAACGAACACCAGATCGTAATTGGATGATTATTTGGAAAACAATTCATGCACCATACCTCATGGGACGAGCCACGGACGTTTGGTATGGCATTGTGAATAATCTAGTAGTTACCAACGTACGACTTGCTAAAATAGGCCGCAGTACATCCGAACTTTGTGACTTGTGTTCGCACATAGATACTCTGGAGCATCGCTATACTTCTTGTGTTGACACTCAACCTGTGTGGCAGAGGCTATGCGGTTTTCTCGGACTAATTTGCCGCTGTCCAGCGTCCGCCTTTACATCTACTATTCTCTTCTTCCCTGACTTCCAGTGGTATCCTCCTATGAAACGACGGGCAGTAGTTTGGTTAATTGATACTACTATTCTTTTTCTAGACCAATACAGACCTTATTGTGATCCTCGCCTATATGTAGTATCTTAACAGGGTAAGAAAAAAGACTTTCACTCAATCTCAAGAACAACAACTCTTCGGTCGCTTTTTACAGGTAATATTTGACAATTGATTTTTTTCTTTTTTTATTGTACCATTCAATTTCTTTGTAAATTAACATTGTTCAGTGACAATATCACGTCTACCAAGCATCAATGTGATATGCTAAATAGCTTGGTCATGTAACATGTTTTCCGGAAATAAAAAAAAAAGTGGTAGAGCGTTCACCTCTGGTGCTTGAGGTCCCGGGTTCGATCCCAGCCTCCGCCAAGTGAACTTTTTGGTGGACAAATACCATGTGCGTGGGTTTCCTCGGGGTTCTCCCGTTTCCTCCCACTTTCTTCCCCCCATTTCATTCATTACCCATAATCACCGTCTCCTTTAGCCTAACCGGCATGATCGTGGGACTTAAAACTCAAAGATTTCATTTCATGTTCATTTTGTCGGTAATTAACAATGATTATTAGTAGCCTAACTGGATGTCGGTAATTAACACTATGTTCAGCGCCAACTATCCTTCTACTGCCTCTTCCAATAACTCATTTTTGGACCTGTGCACTGTTGTTCAAATTTCGCGCGGGCTGTACTTGCTTCTAGTAATTCATGGAGAGTTGCATTCGCTTGAAGTATGTGAGACCAAAGTCAAAGTCTGTTTCCCCCGTAGGGGAGGGACGTCTACCCATCAGCGCTACTTTGTCCATGGTGTTTCTTATATATTGTTTGTGTGGTGCGAGTTAGAAGGCCTAGGAGTTGGGTATGGGGTAGGAGTTGGGTTTGATGATTTAGGATTTCCACTGGAAGCTAGAGCTTGTCTGTTCATTTCTTGTTGTTGGTTCCTGGGGATGCAGCCTTCACGTCATCCAGTGGTGAAGTGCAAATGTCCATGAGCGCTTGTACTTAATTCAAAAACTTTTTCTTTTTTAGTTTTTAGTGAGGTTTAATATGGCCTCGATTAGTGTTGGGGTTATCTGTATTTCTAATTGTTTCGTAGTGATCTTTGTAAAAGTTAGATTCTATCAGTCTGTTGGCGAACTATCTATTGAGGTGTGCTATGAATTCGTTAAGCTTGCTGAGTTTGTATATACGATATGCCTCTTCTGAATGAGTTTTTTCCATTGTTATTTTTAGCCAGTATCTTTCCGTTCGTTTAAGTCTTTCGACGTCCTGGTTCGTAAATAGCGGTGATCCATACGCGAGATTTGATCTGATTATTGATTTGTAAATTCTTGAGTTGACGTTAGTAGTGTTGTTTCTGTTTTTCAGGAATGGTTTAAGGATATGCATAATTTTGATTGCTTTACTTTTCAGTTTTTGGATGTGTTGGTGGAGACTTAGTCTGTTGTTAACCGTGATGCCTTAGTATGTGGCGCTGCTTTGTGACGTTATCCGTTTGTTGTTGATTTTGATGTATCTGTATTTATTTTTTCTCTTGCCTTTGGCTGTTGGATACAAGATGAGGAGTTGAGTTTTAGTTGAGTTCATCTCCAGATGCCACTCTTTGCACCACTTGGAAAAACTGTCCACTTGCTTTTCTAGCTTTGTTAGTATGTTTTTTTTTTTTTAGCAATGCGTGATGTGGTCCAATAGACCGTGTCATCAGCATATAGTGCAAGCTGAGTGTTATCATTGTTTGGTGTATTGTTAACATATATGATATATAGGAGTGGTACGAGAGTGGATCATTGAGGGACACCTGTCTTTATTGGTATGGACTTCGACAGCGTATCCTGGAATTTGAGTCTTGTTTCCCGATTCCTTAGAAAGAAGAAGATCCATCGTATTATTGTTGATGGAATGTTGAGGTTGGTCAGCTTATACAGCAGCCCCTCGTGCCACACAGTGTCGAATGCACTGCTCAGGTCAAAGAACATGGCTCCTAATTTGTGCTTTCGTTTGAAGGCTTCCTGTGCATCATCGAAGATTCTTATAGTGTGCTGTATTGTATTGTAAGTTGGCCTGAAGTCTGCCTGATTTTTATTCAGTTGTTTGCTCCCGGCCATATATTCGTGATTCTATTTACTATGATTTACTCTATTAGCTTAGAAAATGTGGTTGTGAGAGTGATTGGCCTATAGCTTTTGGAGAGAGTGGGCGGTTTCCCTGGTTTGAGAATAAGTATGATATGCGCTTGCATCTACGCTGTTGGTATATATCCACTGATTAGCGTGGTGGTGTAAAGTTCTGCAAGTTTGCGTGTGAGAATTTCCGGAGATTTCTTGATATGAAGTGCGGTGATCCTATCCGGACCTGGAGCAGTGCAATTTTTCTTTCTTAGCGCGTTGATTACCTTTTCATGTGTGACTTCTTTTAGCAGGATGTTACGGTCTCCTGGGTGGGTGTCAAGCTTGTCAGCTTCTAACAAGTTGTGGTGGTGGTTGATAATATTAGTAATAAGTCGTGCTCAGTTTCCTATGTATATTTGTTGTGTGGTTTTCTTTGGCTGCCCGTGCATATTTTCTTCTCATGATGTCTTCGAATAGTTGTATTTTCTCATTGACAGTTGGTATGTCCCTGTTGTCGATTCTGTGCGAGTTCGGGTTTGCTGTGCGCCGGTTGTGCTTTATTTTAAGGGTTTTCCAAAACTTACTCGGGTTGCTTCTTTGTAGTTCTTCAAGGTGGCCGCATATCCTGTTTATTTTGGATTCTTTGTGTTTCATGATGTCTTTGATTTCTCGTTGTAGTCTGTTAATGGTATTTTTGGTGTTTAGATTAGGATGAATCTTGTGTATACGGTGTAGTTCTCTTTTTTCTTTGATTTTTATTATTATGTCTTCTGGTAGTCTTTCCTCCTGGGGGTTAATACATGTTTTTGGTATGTGTTTTTCTATTGCTTCTTGTATGGCTTCAGTAAGGCATTGGTTAGCCATTTCAATTGACGCCGGCGATACGTCAATTAGTATGTTACCTTTTTGTCACTTATTGTGTTTCTGTAGTCCTCCCAATTCGTTTTATCATATCTGTAGATCGCTTTGTTGTTGGTCGCTTCTATGTGTTTCCCATGGATTGTGAATGGTATTATGGCGTGATCTGATCCGGTGGCGAAGTCAGGAACGTGACTCTCAGTTTTTGTGACCATTTGTGGTGATGTAAGAATTTTGTCAGGCTTGGTGTCAATTTCATTTGCTCTGTGCGCTCTTCTCGTAGGTCCTGGGATTCTAACATTCATCCAAGTGGTCATGGCTAGCTATTTGATCAGTTTTCTTCCATTGTTGTTTGTTATTTGATCATGAATTAGTTGGTGCTGACTGTTGATGTCCGTGGCTACGACGATTCTTCCGAATTGGGAAAGGTAGTTTAGGATGGGGAAGGAGTTTTCTACGTTTAGGTTTGCTGAGTTGTAGAAAGGACTTTCTGTGTGGATTTAGATCAGGATGGAAATTTGGGAATTACTATTTATTTTTGGCGGTATAGGGTATTCCGTGTATTTTATGCCGTGTGTTATTAATATGGCCGCGCCTCCATTGGCTTTGATTGCTTGTGTTTTATCGTTGCGGACTGCGTTGTAGCCCGGTATATATAATGAATGGTTTTTCCGGAGCATCGTCTCGTTTAGTATGATAATGTGAATATTATGGTCTTTCACGTATTCTGTTAATTCTGCGGTTCTTTGGCGAGCCCCCTCGATGTTGAAGAACATCATTCGGAGCTTGCTGCTAGTTTTCTCTTTTTTATTGTTCATCATCTGATGGCTCTGTTGGATTTGTGTAGTCATCAGTGGTGTAGTGGGGTTTCTGTTTTTTATTACGATGGTAATATTGTTTTCCAACGTACAAAAAACCTTCTCTGGATTTCATTATGTTTAATTTCTCGCTGAATATATCTTCTGCCGTTCTTCGTAGGGTGTCTAGTAGTCCCTTGGGTTTATCTTTGTGAATGAGACTCAGGGTACTGCTCACCCATATGAGAATATTGTCTTGAAGTTGCAATATCTTGTTTTCTATGTCTTCCAGTGTGTACTCCAGTGTAGTGTGTTGGGGTGGCGTTTCTACGGGCGTGGGGTCGCTGTGTTCATTATTTCTGTTTTCCTTATTCAGTCTTGTTGGTTGGACATAGTAATTACTTTTTCTATTAGGTTGTCCTCATTTTGGTATGGTCTTACTGGGCACTTGCTGCTTCCTGTTCGGTGCTCCTTGGATTTGCATGTGGCGCAGAACGTCTTCGAGGCCTCTGCGTTGCATGTCCTTGGAGAGTGTTTATTACCGCATCTGAAGCACGTTATCTCATTATTACATCTAGCTTCCTGGTGTCCGTATGAGAATCAGCGGGTACATGGTGTGGGGCGTCCGGTAGTCTTCGAGTTTTCTACTTTGTATCTTGCGATCCCAATTGTGATGCCATTTGTTATAAGTGAATTTACGGTTTCGGGGTCTCTTGAGAAGATTGGCAGGAGTGGAATGGGCCCCCTATCAGATCTCATTCTTGTCACATTGGTAAAATTTATTTGTTGTTCCCTCGAGTCCGCTTTAATTTATCCGATGTCTTCATATACAGGGACTCCTCGAACCACGCATGTAAATGTGGATTGTGGCGTTTGAGGTAGTAATTTCGTCCGTTTGGTGTAGTCGTGTGTGTGTTCCACTGGGCGTTGGCTCCGAAATTCATCACACCAAAACCACTTAGAAACTTTGATTTGTCTTCTTTTGTGTTGAAAATAATTTTCATACCGTTGTTTCTATTCAGGTGGTGCACGGTGGCTTTGATTTCTGGATTAACTGCGGCTATCTTTTTCTTTAGAGCAATAGGGCTCGTCTTGCGAAGGTCTGGATTGAATGTTCCAATAGAGTAGATCCTTCATTGATATGAGTTTTGTCCTTTGTTGTGTGAGTTTTGGGTGCTCCGCTGATTGTTTGCTTGATCAGGCTCGTCGTCACTTGTTCTAGATGGTCCTTCCTTCGGATAGTGGGCGTTTCTGCTGTTCTTGGATTGTCTATCTGTGTTTCTGCTTGTATCCCCTTGTAGTTCAGTTGTTACTGTGTGGAGGGCATGTGGTGGCGCCTCACTGGTCTTTCTTCCTTCTTGTGCGCAGTTGGTTGTGGTTCGGCTGCGTGCGAGTGCGCTTATGGGTATGTCCGTGAAGCTGCAGTTGTATTCGCTTCTAATATTTGTGCATCTTGGTTTATCAGATGGTGAGTATGTGTGTTCCTCTGGTGAGCTCGGGGATTTCAGTGCTTCCGCATAACTGGAGTTGGGTGATCCCGTTGCTGGGGAGAAGGTGGCTTCTGGAGGCAGGTCTTCATCTGATGGTGGGTCTCGTTCTGGAGTGGTTTGCATGCTCCTCTCCGGTGTGGTCTGTGTGGGGTGGCGTTATTTTCTTCTTGTTGTAGGTTGTTCTTCTTTGTGTGTCTCTTTGGAGATTTCCTTGCGAGGCATGCTTCTGCTTCTCGTATTCCTCTGTGGTTTCATTTTCGTTTCTTCTTTGGTTCTTGGTAGTCCCTCAGTGCGTGTTCGCTTCGCTTCCAAGTAGGTAGTTGTGAGGGTAAGGGTGAGTGTATTGAATGTTCAGGTGTGTAGTAGTGGCTCCTTCGTGTAACACCGCAAGGTTTCCGGAGCAACCGTGTTGTGAATATGTGTGTGTGTGTGTGATTGTAGTTGTGTCGGGGTCCTAACACATCGTCCCGTTGGGATCAGCTTAACCTATTCACTCTCCGACTGTCGGCCAAGCCTGTACATACGAGAGTGCCTACTCTAAGCTCGGTCACTCAAGAGGGGCAGGAGTGCTGATAGTCCAAACTAATCCTTTCGGTGCGTTACTCGTCGATTCCGTCGGGAGGGAGAAATGATAATTTAGCTCGTCAGTGGCCCTGATAAGAGTGATACAATCCTTCTGTACAGTCTGTTTTGGTTTGAGTAGCAGTCAATTGTCAACAGTGGGTCTGTAGGGTGGCTCTAATAAGAGCCGGAAGGTACTGCTCTAAGAAGAGGGGCACAATCCATATATGTCAAGTAGTCAGTCTGATTTACTTCTACAGGAAACTTTACGTGGTGGCTCTAATAAGAACCGGATAGCACTACTCTAAAAAGAGCGGTAGGATCCATTGTTTTCTCTTCTCAAATAAAGCTGCTTTTCAGATAAACACGAAGATAACGCACTCCTTATCCTGCTGCTGCCTTATTTCCAGACTCGTAATGGTCCTGTGTGCCTTGTACGAAAATTCTATTCGCGGCGCGTAAACTGGGCAACTTGCCTCTCTCTATCCGGGGAGCACTTTCACTGTCGCTTGAAGTTCTCGTGTCGTATGATGTGAGACCAAGTCAAGTCAAGTCAAGTACTGTCATTTTCCTTTTCTATTGAAAAGGAAGGATATCTAGCTGTAAGCTACTTTATCCAAAGTAGTGTTTGTTTTTGTGTGTGTGGTTAAACAAGTCTGCATATAGTATTGGCACAGTTTTTTTTTGTGTGTGGGTGTGTGGGGATTTGGTGTGTTTGGGTAGGTTAAGTTAGGAAGGAGGCAATATACCGATTCTTCTGCTCTTCTGTGTAGACCTTGAAGTTGTTGATGTCTCGCCGCATCCATGGAGTCCGCGCCAGTCCGAGATCCGACACTGAGTCAAAAAACGTGTTGAGATGGTGATTATGTTTTGTTTTTATTCATTTATGCGGTCAAAATAATAATTAGTTAGTGCTTGAAGTATTGTTGTTGGATTTGGATGATATTGTTGATCCTCAGCCATGTAATGTTTTTGATAGAAATCCTTTTGTCTTAGTTTTTCAAAATATTTGAAATTTAAGTTGTTTATTGTAAGTTCTATGGGTAGTAATTCTGCTTGTTCGTAGATGGTATCTATATTTCCTTCTATTTTCAATATTCGTCTGAGCCAAAATCGTTCCGTTTTTGCCACCTCAGCTATATTGTCCCTATTATAAATAGGGTGTCCATAGAGTAATATTGTTCTGATTAGTAATTTGTATATGTGGCTTTTAGCTTTTGGTGTTAAAGCTGTTTGATTAATTGTATGTTTTAATTTATACATAATGAGAAGTGCTCTTTTTTTGGCTATTGCTATATGTTTTCTGAGGTTCAAACGGTTGTCCATAGTGACCCCCAAATATTTTGCATTTTTTGTTGGAAAAACATGAGTATTGTCTATGATAATCGATTTTTGGCGGTCCTTCCTGATGCCTTTTCCATTTGGATAGCATAACAGTATCTGAGTTTTTTGAGGGTTTAGTTTTAAGAACCATCGATTGCACCATGTTTGAAATTGTTTGATTTGACTCTTCAATCGATTTAAGATGAGGGTGGTATTGTTGGCATATGTCCAATATGCCGTATCATCAGCGAAAAGTGCTAAATTGCACGTGTTGTTGTTTAAAAGTGGTGTATCATTCACATATAATATATATAATAGTGGTGCAATAGTTGTGCCTTGTGGGACACCTCGATTTAGATTGACTGTTTCTGATAGTTGACCTTTCATCTTGATTCGTGTCTGACGCTGTTGAAGGAAATTCCATATCCATCGAATTATTGTGGTAGGAAGGTTGAGTTGCAGTAATTTTGTTAGTAGACCGTCGTGCCAAACACAATCGAATGCTGAACTGAGATCAAGGAATATTGCTCCAGCCTTAAGTCTCTTCTTAATAGCTTTCTCCAAATGACTATGAAGGCGTAATATTTGGTCTGTACAACTATGCTGTGGACGAAATCCAGCTTGATTGGGAGTGATTTGTTGAGTAGTGTGGAAATATCTATGTAGTCGATCAACCAGTATTTTTTCTAATAGTTTAGACATAATAGAAGTGAGAGTTATAGGACGGTAATTTGTAGACAGAGAATGATTTTTACCATGTTTAGGAAGTAGAATGGTGTAAGATTGTTTCCAAGATTCAGGTATGAAACCTGTACTAATGCTGTAGGTGAATATTTGTGCTAAGGCTTTTAGTAGAGAATCAGGAGCGTTTTTTATACATATGTTGGGAAGTTCATCCGGTCCGGGTGCTGTATTCTTCTTGTTTTTGGCAGCTTCTTTAATTTCTATGGGCAATATGTCTTGGAGAAGTAGTTCTACATTCCCGAGGTGTTCGTCGGCTATATCTTGAGTTCGAATATCTTGCTTGTGATGGAGAAATGGTTTCATTTTGTTAGCGAGATTTTGTATGGCTTTTTGTTTCCGATTTGTAGTGGGTGGTTGATTGAAGTGATGTTGTAATTTTTCTTGGAAAAATGCTAATTTTTGTTCTATGAGCAAATTTTGTCCATCAATATTTGTTGGTATATCCCTACTGTTAGTTTGTTTGTATTTGGGTCTTAATTCTTTCCAAAATTTTGGAGATTTTTGCATATATAGGTTTTTTAGATTCTCACACTTTTTGATTAGTTTCTGTTCTCTGAAGCGAGTAATATCTTGTCTGATTTCGTGATTGAGTTTGTTAATGATCCGTTTAGTATCTTCATTTGGGTTTTTCCTGTATAGTCTATATAAAAAATTTTTATGGTTGATTTTGTCAAGAAGGTTTCGAGGAATCCGTTCTTCAAATGGGTTTATAGTTTTTGTTGGAACATGTTTTTCCAAGGCATCTTTTATGATGTGAGTGATTCTGTCATAGGCTTGCGATATTGAATCCTCATTGTTCTGTATTTCAATATCAGATAATAGTCGAGTGATATCTTCCTTGTATCCTTCCCAATTTGTCTTCTGATAATCCTTAATAGTAATAGTTTGTTGAGATGATATTAAGGTATTGTTAAGTGGTATTTCTATGGCTCCATGATCTGAGGGAAGGTCATAATTGGTATGCGCTTCTTGTATGATTGGAAGTAATTTACTTGTGATCAAAATTTTATCAGGGTTAGTGTCCTGTTCATTTGCTTTTTGGGCACGTCTTGTAGGTTTATCCTGTTTTACAAGGAAGAGAGAACTATTAGTAAGGTAAGTCAGTAGAATTTTCCCATTTTTGTTTGTAATTGGATCTCCGAATAGTTGATTTTGAGCATTTAGATCGGCTAATATAATTGAATACTGGAATCTGGAGAAGTCTGTCAATAAAGGTAAACTTTGAGATAGATCTTCATTAGGTTGGTTGTAGAGAGTAACCAACATGATCGGAATGTGAAGATGTAGTGTGATAGCTAATGGAGTAGTTTTCTCGTCTTGTAGCCTTTTTGGAATGTTGTAGATGGAAAAAGAGACTTCTTTCCTTATTAGAATAGCAGTACCTCCAGACGGCGATTGTCTGTCATGGCGTACAGTCTTATAGTTTGGAATTTGAAGAGCGTTGATCTTGGTTAATTTAGTTTCATTAATGACGATGACGTCAATTTTGTGTTTGGCAGCGTATATAGACAGTTCAAGTTTTTCTTTCTTATACCTTGAATATTTATGAAAAGAAATTTTAAGTTAGTAGATTTGTTGCGCCAGCGATGAGAAGTCTTCTTCGGCGGTTGAGCCATTATGAAGCAGTAGTAGTTTGAGCGATGTGTTCTTTAAGGTGATTTTTCTTGAGGTATCGTATGTATTTCTCTTGTCCTATATGTAGTTCTCCATCGGTTGATATTAAAGTGTTAATACGTTCATTGAAGTATGTTTCAGTGGCTTGTTTGATGGCTCCTTGAACAACCTCAAATTGTAGGGTTTGAGCATCAGAGATGATAGTGATGATGGATGTCATCCATTTGATCATGTTATTTTTAAGATCTTGAATTTTCTGTTCTATAAGATCAATACAATGCTTGTGAACTGGTTGATCCTCTTTGGTATGGTTATAATCGTCATCTTCATGGTCTTCGTTATGGATGGCATCTTCTTGGTCTTGTTGGTTATGAGAGGCATCTGTGTTAGAAAGCTGCTTTGGAGGTAAATGGTCTTCAAAATGTAAATTTCTTGAAGTATTGGTGTTGGGTGTTGTCCGTCGAAAAATGCGTGTGATATTTGGTGACTCCTGATTTGATTTGTATGGGCGTTTTGGGCATTGGCTGGCCCCTGTACGATGACCCATCTTATGGCATGTCAAGCAGAAGTTGGTATTGGCAGTTTTTTGACAGCTTTTGCTTTCATGTTCGCTGCCACATTTATAGCATATGGATTTGTTCTTGCAATGAGGTGTAAGATGCCCATATTGAAAGCATCTATTGCATGGATTAGGTCTTCCTCGACTCTTGGATGGTTCCACTTTAAATCGCTGCATTCCAATTGTGATGCCATTAGTGATGAGATGGCTAATTTGATCTGGATCAAAGGAAAATAGTCTAATCAAAGGAAGTGGTCCATTTTGGTTCTTGATCCGAATAATGTTGGTGAATGAAATCTTGTTTTCTGATAAGTCTTGTTTAATATCTTCTACCGTAGTTGTTAACGGTATTCCCTTGATGACACAAGTGAATACTTTCCGTCTTGGGTTTGTAGGTTTTATTGGTGTGAATGTTTTTTCATCATTGGTCACCCATCGTGCTTTTGGTCCAAAATCTTGTATTTTGAATTTATGCAGGAAGCGTGTTTTATCTTCTTTGGTTCTAAAGTTGATTCTCAATCCATTGGTTCGGGGCATAGCATGTGTGGTGAGGGCGATATTTGGAAGTCTATTTCTGATCAACTTCTTGAATGTGATGGGATTACATAGATCATCCTTTATATAATTGATTACTATGGAGTAGATGACAGAAAAGTCCTCTTGATTCTGGGTTGGGTGTTGGCGATATGAGGTATCTTCATTTCGAGGTGTTCTTCTGGTTGGTGTCGGTTGACCTGGAGAATATCTAGTAACACGGATTCTAGAAGTCTTATTTGTTGATTGGAGAGAGGGGAAGTTGTCTTCAAATATTCGTTGTTGTCTCGCCTTAATTAAACTCAAATCAAGTGGTGGTGTTCTTCTCGATTCAGCATGCTGATCATTTAGAGGTGAACTCTGGGTAGATAAATGTGTAGCCCCATGTGTGGTAGGACGACTACTAACATGATCATCTGTTGTAGGTTGATTCATAGTAGGTGGAGTAAGATTCATATCTTCAGGTAGAGTGAGACATTGTCCAAAATCTCCTTGGTGAGCATCAATGATGAAATCAGAGTCGTTGGAGTCGTGAGATGCAGGAGAGGTCTCTTCTGGTGATGGTTGATCAGAGTCATCTGTAGGAGTTGATTGTTCGCTACGATTGGGAGACGACGAATAACTTGGTGTACGATCACTCGTAGTTTTCTCAGGAGATGGCTCAGGGAATTGATTATCTAGTACTTTCATGTTTGGTGACTGTAATCCGGGACATTCTTCTATGTTATCTTCTTCGGTTAGTAGACGACGTGATGGTGTGATCTTGCCAATCATAGTCATGTGGGGTTGCTGCATTGTTTCTTGTGCCGATGTCTGAGCAGGACGTGGTGCATGGACTTCAGCTCTGGTAACAGTAACTTGAAAGGAATCTTCTTGCGAGGATTGCTGTAATGGCGTCGGATGCTTCTTCTTGATTTCTCTTTGTGTCGACTGTTTCTCTGGTGGTTTGATCTTCCCGCTTCTCGTCTGCTTCACCATGGTATATTGGGTTGACTGGGACTAAAAAGGGCCGTAGATAGATATGGAGAACACTGGGACTGAAAAGGGCCGATTGCGGATTGTGCAGGACCTGGGACTAAAAAGGGCCGATGTTAAATATGTAGTAAACTGGGACTAAAAAGGGCCGAAAAAGAAATGTGTATTGTGTGGTTGAGTATTGTAGGTGTTAGAGTAGGAGCAAGCCTTTAGTTAACACCGCAAGGTAGCCAGGCTGCTGTGTTGTACCGTATGAAAATATGTATATGTAAGTGAGATATTGGTACCTAATTCAGCAGTCCCATTAGGATTGATTAAGGCCAATCGTTCCCCGGTTGTCGGCAAAGCCTGTACAATCTAAAGTCCCTACTCTTAGCTCGGGAGCTCTAGAGGACCAGGGAAACGTATGATCTTAACCACTCCGGCCGGTGTGTCACTCGTCAAGACAGTCGGGGAGGGTGGAAATTAATTTAGCTCTGGCCCTAATAAGAGCCTGATTCACCTATCCAGTAAAGTCAGTCTATGTCTGACCTTAAGAAAGGCCCCCGAAGCCGATAGTCTAAGTCAAACGACGATGATTACAAAACTGAGATACGTAAATTATCGATTAGCCCATACGCAAACGCACTTGCAACAACTGGTTTTACTATGTGTGCTAGTAAGTAAGTAAACGCGTGGACGATAAGCTTGCTACGGTTAATACGTGTGAAACGTGCAAACGATCGAGTCAGTATGTATGTGAGACCAGAGATGTGGGCATTTATATATTGTGACTCTTTAGGAGCGGAGCTATGAATGGGGGCTTGTGATTGGCTGAGGGAAATTCTATCTTCTGGTTGGCTGAGGGATGGTGGCTGCTGATTGGCTATTGTTGTGGCTTCGAGAAATGGCTTTCTTTAATGTCTTTTTTGTTTCTGAAGGGCCGACTAAATAGGGCTGAGTTGAAATCCATTGTCTCTATTGAGAATGTTCCTTGCACGTGATGTAGCTATAGCTTTCTCTATTATTTTGTCCCAAAAATTGCTGCATTTGTCTACTATGGTGGAACTTGTGAAATCAATTCTGTGTTCTTTGCATCGTTGTTCTATTGTACGTCGCAGTTTGTCCTAAGTATGATCTGTCACATTCAAATGGTGTGCGATATACATCAGGAGTGCCAAAGTGAAGGTGGTCTTTCACTGATTTGAGTAACGCTTTGATGTTGGTTGTAGGTGTATGAATAACTCTTATAGCATGTCTGGCAAAGCAAGTATTCTGCTGAGTTTGCTAGAGGTGTGCAAATGAAGGGCAATACGGTAGTAGAGAAATAATCCTAACTTTTTTGATCACTTTGTGTTTGGAAGCAACGGCCCTTTTTATGGCCATGTTGATATCTGTAAAACTAGCCATTTTCGTGTAGCGTTGAACGAAGATGGTTGAATTCCTCTTGTAAACTTTCCTTGCCATTTACGGGATTGCTCTGTAGATCAAGGTGTTTCGCACTCTAAGACGTTGTGGCTTGTGATGGAAGCTGGTTGCGTTGAGATAAAAATCCGTGTGTGTCGGCTTCGTATGTACGTTACATGAAATAAATATACTTGTGTCTTTCTCTGAAGTATTAGCTGGTAAATTAACATGTTCTTTGGATTTTACTTCGCTATTTCTCGATGTCTTTGATTTTAAATTTTTATCAACGGAATTTACGAAGATATTGCCTCTTTTCCTTTTTTAACCAATTTTCTAACACCTCCTTGGACATCTTGCAAATTGCGAAGTAACTCTTAATTCGTCAACCCAGAAAGAAAGTTTAAACACTACTAAGCGAATATTTTCGAGGTGACGGTTGTACTGAAATGATCAAAGATTGCTGTCGCATGCTCAAACGCTACAAGTCTTTTCTGACTTTCCTTTTTACCCCCTCCTTTTAACAACTTTCTTCAAATATTTTTTATCTGAATAAAACCGAAACAACAAAGAAAATGTTTATTTTACCCCCTCATTTTTTTCTCAGTAGGTTGCGGGTAGTGCTCTCAACGGGTCGGGTTGAAGACCTACCCGACCCGACCCGTGACCCGAATTGACTGACCCGACCCGAACCGTGATCAGATTTGATTGACTTGACCCGATAACCCGAGTTGACCCGGTTGACCCGACCCGACCCGAGCTGACCCGATTGACTCGACCCGACAACCCGACCCGTTTGAGAGCACTATGTTTACGACACTGGGTGAACGCCAAAATGCACTCACATTGGGAATTAAACCCGGACCACGTGTACCGAAGTCTTACACGTTAACCACTAGCTAGATCAAGAGGGGGATTTGTATATGCATCTTAATGAATATTTGGCACTTTTGAGGTTTAGTTATTTCTTTTTATAACTAACACCAATGTCCAACGTGGGAGAATTTTTTTTTTTTTTGCTTTAGTTCTATGTGACGAAATTTTTCTTCAAGGTGAGTGTTCTCACCTGCTCGGACGGCAGGGGGTCTTCTCGGAAGGCAGTAGCAAGAGTATTTTGGCGGAGACAAAAGGAAATTGTTTAACTACAATGATAAGGGTTGAGGAACCGGGACCCATGCCACTTTGATTTTTCTTTCTCGGTAATTTCGTATTTTACAGTATATATAGTTGCACGTAAGAAGATACATAATATGAATTTTGTAATTTAAAATTTAAAAATACAGTATGATAATTAATTATAAAGTACTAATTTTATTTCATCACTTTCAGCCCAACAAATGAAATTCAAACAATTCGCTCCCTGGATCTTGGTCATCAATACTGCGTCTTATCCTTTGTCTTGCAGTCAAGTCTTGGTCCTGCATTTCGTAGTCTTGGTTATCTTTCATGCTATACAAGAGCCAAGAATGCTCGCCTCATCGGTACAAATGAAGACCAAGTGTGATTTTGATTATGATCTTTCATACTATACGGAAAGCAAGAAAATACGCTCATCGCTACTTGGTGATCACCAAAACAAGGCCAAGAGCAAAATTACTATGCACTTCGTCTTGCATATCCAATCTTTATCTTGTTCTTGTATCGGTGTCCTTGGGCTTGGTGAAATAAAATGAAATATTCAGTTTAAGGTCCCTCGATTCTGCACCGAGGCTAAGGGATATGGTGACCATGAGAAATGAATGAAATGGTGGAATGAAGAAAGTGGGAGGAAACAGGAGAACCCCGAAAAAACCCGCTACACGGCGTTTTTCCACCATAAAGCCCACTTAGCACAAGCTGGGATCGAACCATGGACATCATCAGTGGCGGAGCCAAGGGAGGGCCAAGGGGGGCCAGGCCCCCTTGCTCAAATTCTTAGCCCCCTTAGTGCACCCCACACACATATGCTATTATATGTCGACAAACGGTGAGTTGCCAGTGGCTACAAGTGAAACTACTTGCAAAACATCTCTCGACAACAAAGTTACGAACTGCAGAATACCGTTGCGTTCCGAATAAAATAGCACCACTCGTTTTAGTTTGTAGTACGGGAAGATCTAATTCACGGAAATCTGTGGGATGCTTGCATTGACCTCGCCACCTGGACATTCATTTTAACCTCTGTCCATTATCTAGTTATCTCCTTTGTTTTTGACAAACAACCAGAAAAATAGAAAATCAGTCGGCATTCTCATTCGCTTCAATGTCGAAAGTCATACTAAAATATGATATGCATACTTACAAATAACATGCACTGCAGTAAAACATTACACTTGTGTTGGACGAAAAAAGTCTTCGTACACTAAGTAATTGATCATGGCGACATAGAACAAATGCATAGCATCCATTAAATAATTTGGTATTATTATTATTATTATTATTATTATTATTATTATTATTATTATTATTAGTTTATCTACCAAACAACTATTTATTGATTAATAAAAACGATTAATCAATTATATTTAGTTACGTATGGTAGATGACTTCATATTATATTATTTACTGACCGACAGTATCCCACGCTGTCGTATCTGTGCATAAGAGGTCAGTTCTAATCTTTTCTTTGTAGAAGTTAAGTAAAAGAACTTGTTTTACCTCGAAATGCTTAATTACAATTTTATTTACACAAAGACAATTCTAACATACAAGATAATATTAACGATGCTATTTGCATATACGAGTTACTTGTCACAAAAACTAATTACACAAGTAAAACTATGCTCAAACTATGCTCAAACTGTCTTTCTTAGCTAACTTTTACAAGTGGTAGCAATTGAAACTCACATGAGTATATGGTAACCTCTCACCCGAAGTCCAAGGTTAATCTCTTTGCACATGGCTTAAAAAAAAAAAAAAAAAAAAAAAAAAAAAAAAAGAACGTCTCTGTTGCCTCCGTTTTCACTCTCCCCCTCTGCCAGCCTGAATCCCCATTATATTACCAAATGTTATCAATCTTTAATTTCAAATTAAGTGCTTTATGATTTTTTTTTTTTTTTTTTTGCATTTTGACCCAGAGGACATACAAGGGACAAAAATCGAGGGCCGTCAAGGGTTAAAACAATTACAAATATGTTCAGCGTTTCCTGAAAGTGTGGTGAGGTAGAGTGATTCATTAAGGTAATAGTACCAGGTATTCAAATTTCGGGCGACTCTGAATGTATTATTAGTGATGATATGAAGCGCAAATGTGAAATAAAAGCAACAATAGGAATGAGGAAAGAATCCTTTAGGAGGAAGAAAAGTTTATTTTGTGTGACCTTTAATAAAGAGTTGAGAAAAAGACTCATAAGATGCTTCTTTTTAGTACTATACTGTATGGGTCAGAACATGGACATTACGAAAAAATTATTAAAAAAGACTGGAAGCTTTCGAAATGTGGATGTGGAGAAGAATAAAGAGTGCTGGGTCGAGCGGAAAACGAATAAGAGTGTGTTAGAAATAGTGAAAAGAAAAACAATTTTAGATATTACTAACATCTAACTAACTAACTAACTAACTCTATGGCCTATGGAACCCGCAGGTTCAGTGCCGCGTTCACAAAAGCTCTCCACTGACTTCTATCCTTAGCTAATTGCATCCAGTTTCTACTTTGTATTCCTATCTCTGCGAGATCCATCTTAATATTATCCTCCCATCTGCGCCTAGGTCTTCCTAATGGTCGTTTTCCTATGGGTCTTCCAGTCAAGGCTTTGAAAGCGTTTCTACTTTCTTCCATTCTAGCTACATGACCTGCCCACCTAAGCCTCCTAGACTTGACGACCCTAACAATGTTGGGTAAACCGTATAAACTATGTAGTTCCTCGTTATGAAGTTTCCGCCATTCCCCATTCTCGTTCCTCTTGGGTCCGAATATTCTTCTCAGGATCCTGTTCTCAAATACTTTCAGTCTATGTTCTTCCCTCAGAGTAAGTGACCATGTTTCGCAACCATACAGAACAACAGGCATGATTATCGTTTTATATATTTTAAGCTTCAAATTCCTCGACAGAATTCGCGACAACAAGAGATTTTGAACCGAGTAGTAACACGAATTCCCTGCTTTTAGTCGACATTTAATTTCTTCGTGAATATGATTTTCATCTGTTAATATTGATCCTAAATATTTGAAAGTATCCACTTTATCAAAAGTATTATTTAATATTTTAACGCCCCCACAATTTGCCGTATTACGGTCCCGACGCACTTCCATGTATTTAGTTTTCTCTGCATTTACTTCTAAACCCATGTCCCTGCAAGCGTTTAATAAGATCTCTGCATTTATTTCTACTGTTCTCCTATCATCCCCTATTAAATTTACATCATCAGCATATGCCATCACCTGGTGAATACCGTTCAACTCTAGGCCCTGGTTGCTATCTTTGATTTTCCTTATAGCGTATTCCAGCACAAAGTTAAATAATAATGGCGACAACACATCTCCTTGTTTCAGGCCATTTTGGACGTGAAAGCTCGTGGACAAAAATTTTCCTACCCGAACTTTACTTTGGGATTCACTTAAGCATATCTTAATTAATCCAATTAGCTTTCTCGGTATTCCAAGTTCTGTAAGAACGTTGTACAATGTTTCTCTCCTAACAGAGTCGTAAGCCTTTCTAAAATCAACAAAAAATTACTAACATCACTGGAATAAATTTAGAAAAAATATGTTCCGTTAGTCAGTTACTTGTTACTATTAGTAAAGCGCTCTCTGGTATCGGTCATTTTCGATTATTTTTATATTTCTCTCCCCTCCTTTTCCCCATGTTGCATGGCTGAATTTAGATTTAAACGGCATCGGAAGTGTCACCGATCATCATACCGTCCCCGAAAACTATTGATTCGGCCATTTTCATTCCATTGACTAATATCGGACATTTTTGATTATTTTCTTATCCCTCCTCCTTCCCCTCAACCACGTTGCGGGGCATGGTATCGGAACTGTCACTGTTAATCTCAGCGACACCGAAAACTATGGATTCGACACTGATATTGGTAATTTCGACCATTTTTGTGTATCTCCCCTCTCACAAGTTAAGCGGCTGAATTTGGAGGTAAACGAGACCGGAAGTGTCACTGCTTATCACAAGCTATCCCGAAAACTATAGATTCGACACTAATATCGGTAATTTTCAATCATTTATAAATGTCTACCTCCTCCTCCCCTAAGTTGCACCGTCAAAGTGATAGGACAAAAACTATCTCAGGTCTGAAACTCATCCACGTGGAAGATTTGATCAAGATCGGTCGGGTAGTTCAAGAGTTGCCTCGTGCTTCGCATAATGTCTTAAAGGCGTGCAACGTTGTCAAGTTTACTCATTCCTGTTTCGCAGAATCTAATGAAAAGTTTTGGTAGCACTTCAATATTAGAAATATTTGGTGAAATGAAGAAAACATTAACATAAATCCAAAGAGGTGCGGCTCACAACAGAGCCTTGTAACACAAGTGCAATCGTAATTTACTAGAATAAAAACAATTACAAACACACAGTCACATAAATAAATAAATAAATAAATAAAATCTTTTGCAATGAACAATAATGGCATGAACCTTAACAAATTTAGTATACAGGTGCGACTCTTAAAATCACTTTGTTTTCATTGGATTGTAATTTCAACTATCCAAATGAATGCAATGAGATACTGCATTAAAGTATGGAATAAGGACAACCTCGCCACATCTAAACCTACTCTTAAGAGCCCAAGTACGACTGTTTAAACATCTCCATAATCTTCTCCGCAAATTAAATTGCCTGCTTCCAGCAGCCGCATTCTCGGACCGCTCTTGCTTCAAAAGTAGAATGAATCTGTATATATATAGGGATCGTTTATGCCTACTTCCTATTAAACTTGATATCCTAAACCTCGGTATTATTCGTACTTTTTTTGCTGTTGTTAGCAAATTGGTTTCTTATAGTCATGAAACATTAATAAAAAATATAATTAGTAAAACGTTAGGAGTCAAATAATAATCCAATAAAAAAGTAAACTATCAAATATTGCTGTATTAACGGGTGAAAGGTTGTATTCAGTTCGTCAACATAGGTCTCCGCCAAGCAGTCTAGGAAAACCAGTGCCTCCGGGATGTCGGGTGCATCGTCTTGTATATGTGGAAATGCATCAGGAATGTCTTCAAGAGGAACGAGTGGGAGTGCATCTGCTCTCCAACCCTATTTCCTCATATCATTATCAGCTTTGTAAAGTGGAGGCAACCCAATACCTTGTACCGTTCTCCATATAGATTGGGTAAAATGAAACAAACAAACGCGTAATGTCACTTGCTGGAATGTTTCTCTTGTAACGTTTATTGCCGCTTATTCAAAGTCAGTAATAAATTCTTGCACGCGAAACTGGAAATAACAATCTTCAGCATTTTTCTTGATTTGCTGAAGCATGAGTGTGTACAATGACTGACTTTTGCTTTGCAATAAGCAGAAGGGAAGTGGATAAAATATCCGAAATACTTCCCGTGCAATGTATATAACTATGAAAATAAACGTAAACAAATTTTAAATGTTCCATCCATCACTATATTTTTATTCCTTTCACTTTACAGAAATTCCCTTTCATTTTACGATGTGCTGATATACCAGCCATCTCGACTTTCTCAATAACTTATGAAATAATTTTTTGTTACAATTTGTATATGTGATTACAATATTACGATGCAATAAATTTCTCAACATTTAATACAAATATCGGCGTACTTCTGGTGCAGTACATGCTTTTCACAAACTTATGTTTTAAAAAACCTCTCATTCTGCGAAAGAGGAACACGCGCATTGGATTATTTTTCTTTTCTTCGAAACATGGCAACGCTGAGCGTGAAAAACCAGTTTGAACCCCATTCTGCGAAACAAGAACACATGTGGTTCAAGAATGATGAAGTCACAAAGACAGTTACTTTCATTTCCATTTTGTTATCTATCTATACACACACACACACACACACACACACACATACATATATATATATATATATATATATATATATATATATATATATATATATATATATATATATATATTCCCTCCCCTATCTTGCACCGTCAAACTAAAATGATAAAAATCGTGCCAGGCCCGAACTTAATCTCATCTATGCTGAAAATTTGATCGAGATCAGTTTTGTGGTTCAAGCATTATTAAGTTTTATATAATTTTATTTATCTCCCCCTCCGCTAGTTTCTACCCTCAAGGTGAAATTATAAAGGACTTTTGTGTTTGGAACCTCACCTGTATGGAAAATTTGACTGAGATCGGTCGGATGCTTCAAAAGTTAAGTCACAAACATAGTAATCACTTTCATTTTTATATATATTGATTTTTGTATATCTCCCTGTCCTCCTCTTCCCCTATGTTGCTCCGTCAAAGTGAAAGGACAAAAAACATCCCAGGCCTACGTTAAAAATTTGAAATGAAATTAAATCTTTAAGTTTTACGTCCCATGGTTATGCCGGTTAGGTTAAAGGAGACAGTGACGATGAGAGATGAGTGAAATGAAGAAAGTGGGAGGAAACGGGAAAACCCCGAGAAAACCCACGAGCACGCTCTACCACTCAGCCATCGCGCTCCCGTCAAAAATTTGATCGAGATTGGTCGTTTGGTTCAAGAGTTATTAAGTTTTATTTATTTTTTATAACTCTCCCTCCTACCCCAACCCTTAAGTTCTACCGTCAAAGTGAAATAATAATAATAATAAAACCTCCCAGGCCCGAATGTCATCTATGTTGAAAATTTGATAGAGATCGGTCGGGTGGTTCAAGAGATTAAGAGTCACAAACACAGTCACTTTCATTTTTATAATATAGATTGAAAAGTGGAAGAAAAACTGGTTGGGTCATTGGCTAAGAAGGAACTGCATCGTGAGGGACGTGCTAAAGAGTATGGTGGCAGGAAAGAGAGGGAGGAGGCGAAGGAGATTGCAGCTGATGGACGATCTCAATACAGGAAAATCGCACGTGAAGACGAAGAAGTTAGTGGAAGACCGTGGAGCATGGAAGCTTTTCACTTGCGGCAAGTAACCTATCAATAATGGCAGAATACTCATGATGATGATGCTTATGACTGAATTGAGACAAACTCCATATGACAGACGCAGAAGGACGGACGCAAAATATATTAACACTCCATAACACGTGAGGGCATATGCTAGTACTAATATAATATTGTATACATTCAAGTCTACAAGAAACAAAATTTGTAAATTTGTTGGTTGGTAACATTAGTGAGGTTGATCAGAAAGATATGAAAGGCGAAGATATGAAAGATATGGTTGCGTATCAGGAAAGTGAAAGAACATATGAACTTTTGGTAATAGTTGAAATTTCGAGGCTAAAGTGGACCCCCGGGGGTCCACTTTATCCGACCACTTTGCAAACGGGCAAAATTCGACATTTTTTATTTAACAAGGAATAACTGAAAACTTCACACAACGTAAGTGAAATTCTTGTGTTCAAACGTTGTACAAATAAACAAAGATTTGTTTTTTTCTAATAGTAAACATTTGTATATTGAAAAAAATTCTGATTAAAAACAAAAATGGGGGTCAAATTACCCACACTTCCTCTACTTGTTTGTTATTAGTAGTCGGTTATTAACTCTGGATAGCAATTATTATCGGATTCAAACTAATAAACGAACTTTACAACCTCTTATCATATTTACCGCCGTATCCTTTAAGACAATCATACAACTTCAATACAACACAATCATACAATGATTTCTTTTTCTGTAATCATTTCGGCGAAAGTTTGAAAGTGCTGTTGTTTTAAAGTTTCTCGACAATTGTTAATCATTTTAAATTAACCTATATATGTTTTTCTTGTAATTATGTTCATTTGCTTATTCTTTTATATATCGCAACAATTGTTCCATATATTGTTAAATTGTCTACATGCTTGTGTTGAATAATAGCTTATTTTTTTAATTTGTACATTATATTTAATGTAAATCACAGTGTATATCCATTAAATGTTTTTCTTAATAAATATAACTTGAAATTCGGAAAAAAAAACTTTAATATATTGTCTGAACCTTCTCTATAAAATTACATTTACAGTTAATTCTGTAACTCTTACCTTAATATTGTTATCTCTCATAGCACAAATCTCCACTCTCGTTCCACAGTTCCGTACGGCCATAAAATCAATAATCAATATTTTAACTCCCCCCCCCCCCCCCTGCGTTAATCAGTGACTGCTATTAAACTATAAGTCATTAACTGCTAATTTTTATTCACCTTACAAATTAATATTTAATGTCTCGCCAACATTCCCCTTTTTTCTTCTTTTCCACTTTATTTATTTATTTATTTTTTTTTAACAAACGATTTACAATAGGATAATCCTTGTATCTCCATCTCATGGACTTACATTTAGCTTCGATCTGTCTCTTCATCCCCTTCCAAACATGACTCCAATTCCAAGGCAAAGTACAGGCTAAAATAGTTATTCCACACGACAAACAGCATGTTCATAGAAAGATACATCAATGATCTCCAACATCCCTAACCACATTGACGCAACTCCTAAATCAGAACGATTGAACCTCTCCATGACTTGTGCAACTTCTTACTATGATGTTCCATCATCTTATTATAGTTTTCATTCTTCAGATTGTGTTTCAGGTGTTTTGTCTTCTGTAATCCTTTTTTCCTTTGTGTAGCAATGATTCTTTTCTGAAAGCCAATGATAAAATTTCATGAGCTAAAACACCTCTAACCATAACCTCTAACCATTACCTTGTCTGTTTCTTCTGGCTAATTCATTGGTACTTGTGGTCAAAGTTGAGTCGCTGAATAAATTCCCTTACTTCTGTATCGATATAATTTCTGGGTATTAAGCAAGGTTGTTCCCCGCATTTAGTTGGTATAAATCTTTCTGTTGATTTTGTCTGTCATGCAAACTTTGAGAAATTGGTTTATTGAAAAAATACCGTACCTTGACAAGAAATGGACTGATATATGAAAAGTTTCTGGCAAGTGCCACCTTAAACATTTTACCAGCAGCAGGACAATTATAATCACCATGATAACAATAGTTTCATCGCTTAGCCAAAATGTAGGCTCCATGTATAAGCTCATGAAATTTTACCATTGGCTTGGAAAAACGAAACACTGCTACACGAAAGAAAGAAGGATCACAGAAGGCATGTTGTGGCTTTTGCTGCAAAACAAATTTTTTAAGTAAGCATACATCTCCCACCAAATGCCGGATAAGAATATTACACTTGTAGTTCAGACATGTTTTCCATAGGCGATTTCAAAGATTTTTACTTGTATCGTTACCGAAGTTGTAACGAAAACTATATGTTTTATGTACTTTCAAAAAGTGAAATAAAATCTTACAGATTTACGTTTCACGGTTATGCCCTGTAGGCTAAAGAAGACAACGATGAAGATAATGAAATGACATGAAACGGGAGAACCCCGAGAAAACCCACGCACGCGGAGTTCGTCCACCACAGAGCTCACTTGACGCAAGCTCGGATAGAACCAGGGACCCCATGCACTAGAGGTGCACTTTGAAGAATAAGGGAGTTTAGTATATACGATTGTATGCAAATCATTTATAATAAAAAACTAACATTAAACATTGGTGGCTTATATACTTTTAAATAGAATTATCTCACATAATTTAAGTAACGATTTTTTCCTTTTCGCTGGAATGACTTCCTGGATATATTTTGACATTGACTCATTAAAGTCAGTATTCTTCATTGTCATTCGTTGCATGAGTTCTTCAGTTGAATATCCACTATGCCTAGTAGATTAGCACTATGCTGCACTATTTTTTATTGGGTTGATCTCTGCAGAAATAACACTATTAATATTAACCGTGCATGAAAAGATTATTTAATAGTATTATTATGTAGACCAGAAGCGACCAGAGCGAGCAAAGCACAAGACGAAGCGAGATTTCTTTTTTTTAAAAAAAAAAGAGAATTCTATTTCTTACTTTTGATAGATTTTAACCTCAAAATTTATTCTTAAGCCCTAATAATAAAACATACAAGCAAAAAGCATGGTTGACAAAACCCAGACTTTTTAAAGGACATATTTCCTGAAAATTATCTTAGGGTTGGAGGTAAATTGATTCCCTTATTCTTGATAGATTCTACCCCAAACAATGAACCTCATCTGGCTGTAAATAAATATGAAAAACATGGTTTTGGACTTGTTGTTAGATGTTACGGAATGAATGAACAAAATCGCACATTTTTACATTTGAAACATGAAAATCGAAGCATAGTTCATAAAAATATGCCATTTCTTATGATTGTTCAATGAGTGAAAAATACATTTCTTCACTTTTGCGAAATTTTAAAAAGGGGGAGGCAACGGTATTGTACTAGCACTAATTTTTTTTGAAGGCACCCATGCACTATTAGTGTGATTCTTGTTTTTCGACTTCCGAGGTTTTTTTGTTTTTTTTTTTTTTTTTTTTTTAGTTTCACCCCCTAGAATTGTTTCATATCAGACCAAAGTAGCCCATGAAAGAAATTAGCTCAAATGAATAATAATATTAAAGGGTCCCACAAGCGACCTCAAGTTTTCAATTTATTTACAGTATACAATATGAGGCAAAGAGACCTTGTAAATTTGGAACGGCTCGAGGGAGTAACATCATATCTTGCACAGGGGTGATGGAGATATAATTGCATCTACAAGGTCCAGCAAGGGGAGATGGTGCTTTTGAAAAGATTGTCTCACACTTCTTTTTGAATGAATTTCTAAATTCAATGTTATTATCCATTAATATCACGTTTTCATTAGAAATTACATATTGAAACATAAGAAAACGAAATACTCAGGTGAGAAAAATCACATCAATTAGGTAGCGTCCATTTTTGTAGAGGCATTCTTGTAGGAGACTGGTGAACTTGTCCATACACCCTCTAAGCGTGGCACGTGGAACCCTTTGAATTTCTCTTGGAAAGAGTTTCAAGAATACGTGATTTATATATGTAAACTTTATTTCTTAGCTAGTCCAATAAGAAAAAATAGTCACAAGGGAATGATCTGATGACAGGAGAGGCCACTCGACATCCCTACGCAATGAAATCAGACGTCAGGGAAATGTCTCCAGAAAGTCATAGTTGCACTTGATGTATGGAAAGTGGCCCCACCTTACTGAAACCACGCTCTGTTGAGCATATTGCGTCGCCTTCTTAATTATGACAGGAAATAAATCACGCAATACGGCAATGTAGCGATTTGTGTTACCATACACTATTCGTCTGTTTTCACGAAAAAAATGAAGCCTAATAATGTAGGTCCGAGACCAGCTACACTAAGCAGTTAACTTGTCGCGGAGCAAAAGTTTTTGAAGTTCTTGAGGGTTTTCGGATGCCCAGTACTTCAAATTCTGTTTGATTAGGATCTTCGATAAATGGAAGTGGGCCTCGTCACTCACGATCAAAACGATATTGTTTATCAGGGATTCCATCCTTTCTGCACTTATATCGTCTGATGAAGTAGTTTTGCCGCGGTTCCTGAACAACCATTAACTTATAGAGGTGGAAATTTAGGTCCAAGTGCAAGATTCTCGGAACTGACTTGTATGACATCCCAAAACAGCGAGCATGACGCACCGCTGAACAGCGAGGGCTGGCTTCCACCACTTGTACCCTTTCAACAATTTTTGAGGTCCATACAGTTCGATCATCTCCCCGTGCTGTTCCTGGTCTTACAAGTTGAACCCCGGGACGTTTGAAACATATTCACCTACTTCATAATGGCATCTCGTTTTGAAACGCGACTATGGTGATGTACATTAAAATGGTTTCAAAAGCATCACTGTATGAGCACTACAGAACGTCCCGTTTCAATGAAAGCGTTCTCGTAAACAAACACGCGACCCGCTACAGACCAAGGCTCCATTGGTGCTAAAATGGCATATGGCAGCAAATACATTCAACCATTCTAGTTTGTTTACGACCCACTCCAGCGGGCATAACACTCTTTGCAAAACCACCATATTTCCCTGCCGGACGCTGTACTACTGTATAGTACTATAGTGGCTGCCATCTTGAAGTCTGTCATCTTGGATTCAGGTCCAGAAGTTTTAATAAGAAATGACTCACGTGACATATCGTTTTGGTGTAGCTTTTTTTTAAAAAAAAAAAAAAATCACAAACACACATTTTAACATTATTTCCAACTTATCTCTAATTACTTAATAGTTATTATCTTCATAATATCTGTTTGTTAACTTACTGTTGTCTTTCCAAACTTACAAGTGTCTTTGCTGCACATTGTATAATCAGTAGCGTCATTTCAGATTTTGTCAGCAGGGGGAGGAGGGGGGGCAATATTGTACACTGACATAAGAGTTTCACGTTTTTTGTTAGTACATTAGTACACCATTTATTAAAAAGCATGTGTTTCTCAAACTCAAGGAAGAAGGCAAATGCCATTCTGCCCTTCCCAAATGACGCTATCGTATATACTGTAAATGCATTGAAAACTTGAGGTAATTTGTTGGGCCACCATTTAATATTATTAAATTGAGCAAATTTTTCTCATGGATTTTTTGGCATGATATAGGATCATTTTACGGGGTGAGACTCAAAAGAACTCGGAAGTCGAAAAGTAAGAAGCACTCTAATGCACCATGCACCTTGTACTTGCGTTTCGAGATTTTGGTAACAAATAAAGGGAAAAAAGAGACGAAAGTGCTTATCACAGAAAAATTACATAAACCGCTTTGTTTCTGATCAAAAGTTATAAACACAAATGACAAGTGGCATGGGTTGCTTTTTGCTACATTCTTAAAATTGTCTGCAACCCCGACAGTTGCGATACAAGTCACTTGAGCAACCCGTGTGTTCAATAACTTGTGTTTTGAGGCAGTACTCAAAAATCAGTGCTAGGGGAACACACTCGCCTTCCCCATTTTTAAAATTTCGTTCGCAAAGATGAAGAAATGCTGTATTTTCTACTCATTGTGCAGTCATAAGAAATTGCATATTTTCACGAACTATCCTTCGAGTCTCATTATTCAAATACCAAAGTGTGCGATTATGTTCATTCATTCCGAAATGTACAACAACATGCTTGTCCAAGAACATGTTTTTCAGGATTTATTTACGACCACAATCACTTTCTGCCATATTCTACACCCGGCCTTAAACTTTTGATAAGGACTGTAAATCTCCTGATTATATTTTGTTTCTGGGAAATTATATAGCGTTCACGTAATAATACTTAACTTAACTGAAGACAATTTCCAGTAAGCCAGTACAATTGAACTAAAACTTAAAGAGAGCTCTAAGATATTCTTAAAAGACTGTAGCGCTTAAAGCTCCAAACCGAAGAATAATTTAATAATAATTTGAAAGAAAACAGAAATGAACTTTATACTTACTGATTTGATGACATTGAAGTTTTCAAATAGTCTTCCACTCGCTAGAGCATAATTTTCTGCTATTTTTTTCTTCTGAAATGTTTTGTTATTCCAAACACTTTCCAAGGGTTGTTGAGTGGAAGCAACAGCAGATGATTCTGTGCTTTTAGCTTTTCCAAGCTTATTGGGAAAGGTCACACGGTCTGATGATTTACTTTGATCCAAATTACTTCTAGCTGATGCTGAATCTTTCAAGTCTCTCTTTGAATAGCTTTGCGTGAGATCAGATCGTTCTGACTGTAACCTTGCTGCATTACTTTTTGTTGGTTCCAGCGACCTGGAGGAAATTAAATTGTTCTGATATACTATGTTTACAGATGAATTTGATGCTAAATCTGTATCTAAAATGGTCTCTGGGTCAGATAATTTTTCATTAGGTAATGATTCACTACTTATTTCTCGTACAATGTTCTTTGCTGAGTCATGTGGCCACTTTAAGGAAGAATGCTGAAAGCTAATGACTTCGGAAGAATGAGATTGGTATAATACACATGTAAATGGCCTGCAGTCTTGTACAAGTCTCTCTGAAGATTGTGACCGTGATAATGAAGTGCTTGAATAGGCTGTGCAAGTATGCTGCATACACTCTAGCAAAGCACTTTCTGGTAATTCTGAAGGTGAGACTGGAATGTCGGAGTATGATACACATGTAGGTGGCATTCTTTGTCGTGGAATATCAGATGAAGAGTCATTTTCTACAAATTCGTTTCGGTGCTCAGAATATATAGAAATGTCTTCATTATCCTCCAATAATGAAGCATTTTCTTCAATCCGGCGAGATCCATAAAAGTCTTCAGTGCTTTGATGAGTTTTATTTGTAGAAGGCACGGGAAAGTTTTCAGTATTTTGGTGGAGTCTATTTGTAAAAAATGCATAACAATCTTCAGTACATGGAGGAGCTATATTCGTACGAAGTGCATAAAGGTCTTCAGTACTTCGATCAGTTTTATTTGAAGATGGTGCATATAAGTCGTCAGTAGTTTGAAGAGTTATATTTGTAGGAGGTCCATAAACGTCTTCAGTACTTTGGGGAATTATATTCTTCTCTTCAAGACTAATGTCAGACTGAAGTGTCGCAAAACAGTTTTGATTAATAAAGAAACCATTGTTAGTATCCTGAGGCATTGAAACACTGGAATTAAATTATTGCATTTATCGGTTTTAATAATTCATTCCCTTTTTATCTTTACACTTACAATATAATATTATTAAAATGAATCATTCTAAGAAGTAACTGTTAAAAAGCTTACGAAGGCAACATTGTATTAACTAGTACTGCCAAATAGTTAGAGAAAAAGATGTTTCTTATCTCCTAAGTGCAATGTCTTAGATTTAATGACCTATTCCATCTATCATCGACAGCATTTTACTGTGATTTTGTCTCACTATACCATATTTTACTTTCCAAATATCTTTCTCACTGAGTGTAATTGTTTTAAAGGATCCTTAGAGCAAGATTTTATTATTATTATTATTATTATTATTATTATTATTATTATTATTATTATTATTATTATTATTATTATTATTATTATTATTATTATTATTATTATTATTATAAGTGACAGTAGTAGTAATAGCATTATTATCAGGTTGTCGAAAAAGTACTGAGTCTTTGGAGGACAAAACTGAGAATACATTTATTATGATTTGAAAGTAATATTATAAAATCACATACGCAACATTTATTCGATGACTTTTTGCCATTTTTTCCGGCAACATCATAATCTCGTTGTTATAGTTTTGTGATATCTGGTTAAAATATTGTGACACGTGGTATTTACAGGCCTCTTTTGCAACTAACTCAACTTCATGGAATTCTGCAGAGACTGAAACAAATGATAGTCTGACGGAGCCAAATCCGGGCTAAATGTTAGATGCATTGAAACCTCCCAGCCAAGATCTCTAAAGCTCTGACTGGTCGTTAAAGATGTATGAGATTTGACGTGATCAGCGTTGTATACAATACTCTTTCTGTTGATCAACTCCGACTGTTTCTTTGTAATTGCTAGGTGCACTCGCGCTATGGGTCCAAGTCTATTATTTTGCCAGGCGGGAGCAGGTGGGATACACGATGCACTCCCAATCCCAACAAACGTGTAGCATAACCTCCTTGGGAGTCAGTGTGGGGTTTGCCACAGATTGTGGAACTTCTCCTTGCTTCGACCATGGTGTCTCTTGCATATCGTCGTAGGTTACCCATTTTTCATCACTCGTAATCAACCACTTCACAAATGGCTCGAGTTTGTTACATTCCAGTAGAGATAGAAATTTGATCACGTAAAAGAGTCAGATCATGTGGCATCGCAATTTTTTTTTTTTTTTTTTTTTTTTTTTTTTTTTTTTTTTTTTTTTTTTTTTTAAGCCAGCCAGCTTATTCCAAATGGTTTAACAATGTTTAGGTCTTTGGCGACGTCATGACTGTTTACACGCCAATCTTGCTCAACTGTTGCCATTTTTGCTGTTCTTGGTCGCTAATTGCGAGGAGTATCTTGGATTTGGCTGTTAATTTTGATAAGGTATCTTTCCCATACACATCACAAATTTCTTCACGGGCGTGCGCAGCATTTGCGCCTTTAATGAAATAAAATTGTAAAATGTAGTGCAGTTTTGTGGTAAGTTATCTTCACGACGCAATACCTTACGTTTGTTTATATGAATTCCAACACTCTGCACATCTACTACCTTCAACTGTCAGTTGTTAAATAAAGTTAGACGGCAAAGACTAGAACAGCAAACTGGGACATTCTATTGTAGAAAAACAAGAACTAATATATATTACATAAGTCTCCTGTGTGGAGAATGTGTGCTTCATATAACGACATGATTAGATTTCATGTAGTAGATGTATTTAGTACATCCGAAAACAAGTTCAAAACAATTGCCAGGCAATAACTTCTGCATAATTAAACGACGTATATTTGTATATGTATAATAATGCATGTATACTAGTGTATGTTAGATAATTATGTACACGACACTATAACTTGACATCAAGCCCGTTGTGTTGTCCTTCTGAAATAAATAAATAAAATAAATACAAGACATTTAATGTATGTATATATTTACACTGAGTGATTCTGTTTGAAAATACAGAAACAGGATCAACTCCACAACACAAAATAAAGCGAAGGAATACTAAGGAATATTGAGACATTAAAAACGAATAACTTGTTAATGACAAAATTGTGTATGCTGATTCATTCCATATTTAACCTATTCTTTCTACTGCACATACAAATTATCATATTGAATCTAGTCATCTGGTGTTAATGATTTACTGTAATATTTAAGCTAACCAATATATTCTTCCAGAATAACGGAAAGAAAACAGTGCAGAAACTTCGCGTTATATAGTGTTGAAGAGATATGGGAAAATTATCAGACAACATTAGATGACATGGTTATTTTCTACCTTGAGAATTGTTCAGAATTAGGAAACTGCATAGTATATAGGCGCCAATATATTCATTAACTTCCACAAAACAGATAAAACAGACATGGAGAAATAAAGAATTTTTCTTATTGAACTAAGTGATTCGTCCAATCATGTTCGCTTTTTATTCACTAAAGTGCCTCTTCAAGACACATTATTTTTTCTCAGTAAAAAGTTTTTAAAAAATATATAATTTATTTGTTTAAATTATTTTTTAAAAGTCCACAAAGGGAAGATACATATATGATGTAGCTATGAAATCATCTATGGAGTTTTGAAAAGGGAAGGTTAAATTTAAAAATTGCTGAACTTAAACCAAAATTTTAGATTCGATACGTAGATGATACATTGTAGTTCCTCAACTTAAAATGGATGCATTAATTTAATTTCAACAATCATCTATATATTAATTTTATTATTAAATTAACAATGGAGATTGAAACTGAAGGAAAATCAAGTTTTTACATATCTTTATACAGTTTCTGCATCAATAGAATTTAAACATTAACTAACTAACTCTATTAGCCTATGGAATCCGGAGGTTCAATGCCGCGTTCACAAAAACTCTCCACTGACTTCTATCCTTAGCCAACTGGATCCAGTTTCTACTTTGTATTCCTATTTCTGCGAGATCCATCTTAATATTGTCTTTCCATCTGCGCTTAAGTCTTCCTAATGGTCGTTTTCCGATTGGTCTTCCAGTTAAGACTTTAAGAGCGTTTCTACTTTCTTCTACCCTAGCTACATGACATGTCCATGTAAGCCTCCTAGACTTGATGACCCTAATAAAGTTTGGTAAACCGTATGAATTATGTAGTTCCTCGTTATGAAGTTTCCAAAATTCCCCATTCCCGTTCCTCTTGGGTCCGAATATTCGTCTCAGAATCCTGTTCTCAAATATTTCCAGTCTGTCTTGTTTCCTCAGTAACCATGTTTCGCGCCCAGGTCTTCGTAATGGTCGTTTTCTGATTGGTCTTCCAGTTAAGACTTTAAAAGCGTTTCTACTTTTTTTCCATCCTAGCTACATGACCTGCCCACCTAAGCCTCCTAGACTTGATGTCCCTAATAATGTTTGGTAAACCGTATAAATTATATAGTTCCTCGTTATGAAGTTTCCGCCATTCCCCATTCCCGTTCCTCTTGGGTCCGAATATTCATCTTAGGATCTTGTTCTCAAAATACTTTCAGTCTATGTTCTTCCCTCAGAGTAAGTGACCATATTTCGCAACCATACAGAACAACAGGCATGATTATCGTTTTATATATTTTAAGCTTCATATTCCTCGACAGAATTCGCGACGACAAGAGATTTTGAACTGAATAATAACACGAATTCCCTGCTTTTAGTCGACATTTAATTTCTTCGTGAATATGATTTTACTCTGTTAATATTGATCCTAGATATTTGAAACTATCCACTTTATCAAAAGTATAATTTAATATTTTAACGCATCCATAATTTGCCGTATTACGGTCCCGACGCACTTCCATGTATTTAGTTTTCTCTGCATTTACTTCTAAACCTATGTCCCTGCAAGCATTTAATAAGATATCTGCATTTCTTTCTATTGTTCTCCTATCACCCCATATTAAATTTACATCATAAGCATTGGCAATTGCCTGCTGAACACCATTCAAATTTAGGCCCTGGTTGCTATCTTTGATTTTCCTTATAGCGTATTCCAGAACAAAGCTGAATAATAATGGCGACAACGCCTCTCCTTGTTTCAGACCATTCTCGACGTGAAAGCTTGTGGACAAAAATTTTCCTGCCCGGACTTTACTTTGGGATTCATTTAAACATACCTTAATTAATTTAAACATATATAGGCCCTATATAATGATATAATGTTTAATATCAAATTCTTCAAACAGTTTGATGGAAGTTTTCAAAGAATAGTGGATTTCAAGATTTTTCGGCAAATAATTTAAAAAAAAAAAGAAAAAGAAACACACTTATCCTACAAAATTTTACATTTGATTTTGTGTCTGTTACCTTTCATCTTAGTTAGAAGAAGAATCTAGTGTTCACTCTCAATTTATTCATCAAAGGACTTGTCACCAATAATTATTCTCAATCGCAGGGCATAGGTAAACTAGGATGATAAATCTGTGCCTCAAATCTAAATTCTTCGAAAGAGGTTAAGAAAGAAAGGAAAATATCTTATCTGAATACCTTAATTATGAAGGAAAGCTTGGGACAGTTCATTCATGGCATATATAGGAGAACAACTCATACTCATCTTTCACTTAACGAGCTGATTCATGTAATCAATTCAGGGTTGAAAAAAATTACTATTTTTTTAAAATAATCTTTATTTTTTAAAAATTTAAATCACTTGTACTTGTTTTTCTGAAATGGAATAAACTTAATATGATGTTTATTTACTTAATTGGCAAATACGGCGCTTTCAGGTTTTTTTATTAAGTGATGTTAGAACAAAGGTGGAATTAAGAGTTCCCGATAATTATGTTGTGTTTTCTGCAAGACATTTCCCCTTTGTAGCAGTACAATAATGTTTACCCAACATACAAAACCAGGCGGTCACTGTGATCTTGCGAATTCAGTTCACAATGATTGGACTAAAGGAAGATAATGTAACTTTATTTTTTCTCTTTAACAGAGCTGGATTAAGAGAGGCTTAGGGGGGGGGGGGGTATAGCCCCGGGCCTCCATCTACTACTTTCGACTGTCAGTTGTTAAATAAAGTTAGACCGGCAAAGATAGAACAGCAAACACTGGGACATTCTATTGTAGAAAAGCAAGAACTAATATATTACGTAAGTCTCCTGTGTGGAGAATGTGTGCTTCATATAACGACATGATTAGATTTCATGTAGTAGATGTATTTAGTACATCCGAAAACAAGTTCAAAACAATTGCCAGGCAATAACTTCTGCATAATTAAACGACGTATATTTGTGTATGTATAATAATGCATGTATACTAGTTTATGTTAGATAATTATGTACAGGACACTATAACTGGACATTAAGCCCGTTGTGTTGCCCTTCTGAAATAAATAAATAAATAAAATAAATACAAGACATTTAATGTACGTATATATTTACACTGAGTGATTCTGTTTGAAAATACAGAAACAGGATCAATTCCACAACACAAAATACAGCGGAATAATATTAAGGAAATCTAGATATTAAAAACGAATAACTTGTTAATGACAAAATTGTGTATGCTGATTCACTCCATATTCAACCTATTCTTTCTATTGCACATTTAAATTATCATATTGAATCTAGTCATCTGGTGTTAATAATTTACTGTAATATTTAAGCTAACCAATATATTCTTATACTGGTAAGTGACCATATTTCGCAACCATACAGAACAATAGGCATGATTATCGTTTTATATATTTTAAGCTTCATATTTCTCGACAGAATTCGTGACGACAAGAGATTTTGAACTGAATAATAACACGAATTCCCTGCTTTTAGTCGACATTTAATTTCTTCGTGAATATGATTTTACTCTGTTAATATTGATCCTAGATATTTGAAACTATCCACTTTATCAAAAGTATTATTTAATATTTTAACGCATCCATAATTTGCCGTATTACGGTCCCGACGCACTTCCATGTATTTAGTTTTCTCTGCATTTACTTCTAAACCTATGTCCCTGCAAGCATTTAATAAGATATCTGCATTTCTTTCTATTGTTCTCCTATCACCCCATATTAAATTTACATCATAAGCATTGGCAATTGCCTGCTGAACACCATTCAAATTTAGGCCCTGGTTGCTATCTTTGATTTTCCTTATAGCGTATTCCAGAACAAAGCTGAATAATAATGGCGACAACGCCTCTCCTTGTTTCAGACCATTCTCGACGTGAAAGCTTGTGGACAAAAATTTTCCTGCCCGGACTTTACTTTGGAATTCATTTAAACATACCTTAATTAATTTAAACATATATAGGCCCTATATAATGATATAATGTTTAATATCAAATTCTTCAAACAGTTTGATGGAAGTTTTCAAAGAATAGTGGATTTCAAGATTTTTCGGCAAATAATTTTAAAAAAAAAAAGAAAAAGAAACACACTTATCCTACAAAATTTTACATTTGATTTTGTGTCTGTTACCTTTCATCTTAGTTAGAAGAAGAATCTAGTGTTCACCCTCAATTTATTCATCAAAGGACTTGTCACCAATAATTATTCTCAATGGCAGGGCATAGGCAAACTAGGATGATAAATCTGTGCCTCAAATCTAAATTCTTCGAAAGAGGTTAAGGAAGGAAGAAAAATTTCTTATCTGGATACCTTAATTATGAAGGAAAGCTTGGGACAGTTCATTCATGGCATATATAGGAGAACAACTCATACTCATCTTTTACTTAACGAGCTGATTCATGTAATCAATTCAAGGTTGAAAAAAATTACTATTTTTTTAAATAATCTTTATTTTTTAGAAATTTAAATCACTTGTACTTGATTTTCTGAAATGGAATAAACTTAATATGGTGTTTATTTACTTAATTGGCAAATACGGTGCTTTCAGGTTTCTTTATTAAGTGATGTTAGAATAAAAGTGGAATTAAGAGTTTCCGATAATTATGTTGTGTTTTATGTACAATATGCCTATGTACAATATTCACACTTGAGCACTTGCACCATTATTTCTATAATTAAACCCCAAACTCTTTCCTGACTACGGCTTCCGTACTGGTTATAAAGATCAGTGTTGTCATGTCAATACTGATGTTTGCTGCCTATACAAAAAACACTCTTCTCTTTGACTGTACAAGTATCTGTTCAATAAATAAAAGTTCACATATGTTTAGTTGTATTTAACTAGTTATTGTGTTACCCTATGATAATCCAGGTTCCCACTATCTCTCGCATCCCTTATGTTTTTCCTATTCCTCATCTTGATTTCCTTTTCGTCACGTTTATGCAGTGTTTGTCGCAAGTAAAATAAGCTGTGTATTTTAGCGTTACTTTTAAATGCCATATAAACCGGAAATCGAAATTAAAAGAGAATATAGGTGGGTTTCCTTACCTCTTAGCCGAGAATTTCCAAAAGAATAAAGAAAATATACATTAATTTTAGTATTCAATTTTCAGTCAAACTGGGAACTTTTTTTCTCTTACAAATTTATTATAAAGACAAGTTCCTTCCGCAAAGATTTACATATCGTAGCTTATTGTGCTTATGAGAAATACCAGATAGGCATGATCAAAAGGAACATCAAGACCAGGATTAGGGAACATATAAGGGATGAAAGAGGTGAAGCTTCCTCCCTCCCCCCTCTACATCAGGACTGTCTAGATATCCATAAATAACAGGTTATGAAGCAGACAGAGTCGAAGTTTTACACTCGTGCTCAATCAACATTGATAGAAATGTTTTTGAATCTTTTTACGTCAGAACAAAAAGATCTGAACTGAACTTGGATGGTGGGAACCTGAATTATTGGTGGGATAACGTAATAAATAGCTAACGTCAACTAAACCCAAGTGCACTTTTATTTTTCCAACAGATATTTGTACAGGTAAAGAATACAATGCTTTTTACACAGGCAACAACATCAGTATTGACATGGTAACACTGATCTGTATAACCAGTACGGAATCCATAGTTCGGAAAGCCGTTTCCTGGAATAAAAGAAAAGGAATTACAGTTAGTGCAAACACTAAAAACAAGACACAAAATTAAAACAACAAATAAGAGTATCAAAGTTCGAATCAACTGAGGTAAAATGTTTAATTAAAGGAACAAAGGTGTAAGTGCTCAAATGCGAATATTGTACATAGGAGTTTTCAAATGTAAAAGCATGATTCAATTGACACTTTAGCTCTCTCTGAATGCACAAGGGGCAAGGGATATTTATTCTATAATTTTGCAAACCCTAAATCAGGTTTAAGTTACTTACAGTAGCTGAACATACGGATGTAATAAAAGGTTAAGAGGTTAAGGCAATAGGTTTGTTGGCATACCAACTCAGAAATGTTGAATAGAATTGACAGGAGAGTATAGAATACTCGGTGCTTTTTTTTTTTTTTTTTTCGTTTACAGGTTGTAAAGTAATACAGTAATTTAATCAAAATAAATTTCGGCTTGCATCATACCTGCACTTGAAAATGGTTCCAGAGGGAACTGAAATATCGCGTACAATGATATCCTAAACAGGAGCGGCCCTTACGGATACAAGTGAAAATTTTGAGTTACAAGCTGAATAATTTATGTTGCTTTGGTGGTTTACACGTTGGACAAGTTATAAGTTTAATATTACTAAAATACACCGTGTTTCCAAACGAATGACCCGATTTTGGACGGTAATAATTACGGAACATGGGACGTGCCGGCAAGTAAATGAGTGTTGTTTGAATGGGCTTGGCCTACAGTTTCAAAAAATCGCCGATAGATCAGTCAATGTGTCTTCTCAGTTTGCAGTCCAGTCAGTCAGAAGTAAGATGGCGTCCGCTTCCACAGAAGGCGTTTTGTGTGCTGCAGTTTGCAAAGACTGAATCAGTAATTTCGGTCCAGCGTACTTTACATCGGCGTTTTGACATTGATCCGCCTGCACCCAAAAACATTTATCGTTGGTATCGCCAATTTGAAGAGACAGGATGCTTGTGCAAAGGTAACAGTCTAGGTCGGCCTCGCACTTTCGATGAAATCGTGGAAACAATTCGAATTTAGCTATTGCCTAGATGTTGTTCGTGCTGCTGCTGGTGGGCACAAAGAACATTTGTAACAGCATAGCTAGAACTTGAAAATTTTGTATTTTGCAATTTATCCCATTTTTGTAGTATGTTTTTATCAATACATATGGACTTTTAAAACCAAGTCAATCTTTTTGAAATACCCTGTATTGAGAAATATTTTGCATATATTAAGACTGTAAGTCTCCTCGTTATAACCTAAAAGAGTATTCAAAAGTGTAGTAGTTTTGATAAATGGAATAATAAAAAGAAGTAATTCGGAATCAAATATTTTATCTAAATAGTCTATTTTAGTGATACGCAAGTTAATAAATTGCTTCCTGCTCTTACTTTGAGAATCTTTAAAGGGCCAATAACATTACTTACTTCCAAAGAGAGACTTCTAAAATTTAGAGTTTAAGCATTATCTTCTACACTTCTGAGTAATACTATTTAATATGAACCTACAATTATCAACATCTATAATACACGAAAAGAAAAACAAAAGTTTTGTTTGAAAATGCATTACTAATATGCAGATCACTCACAGTGGCGTATTTAGGGAGGGCTATCGGGCTCAAGCCTCCACCCCTCCCGAAATTTTTTTTGTTTTTTTTTTTTTGTTTTGTTTTTCGCATTCCAAGTACAACAATAGTCCTTCTTACCATTTCTAAGAATTTTATTGACTTTCCACTTTCTTATGCTCTTTGTTCAGAAATAATACTGTATTTGTCAAATATCATTCCATGTAAGAACTGCATTCGTTTTTTCTTTCTTTCCCCTATTCTACTCCTCTGTTTCTTTTTCTTAATTGTTACTTTCTTTCGTTTCTCCTATCATACTTTCGCCCGTTGTTAGTTGTGATTCAAGTCGACCGTAGTCAGTAACACCAAAACTAAGGAAGTATGTATCTTAATATAGGCCCTAATCACCATATTGTTCACAAGGAGCTGTTTTTAAAAATGTAAAGTTATGAAATTAGTTGTGAAAAATTATGTAAGAATAAAATGTTGTATGTTGATTAATAAAATATAGTATAATAATATTAATAGTTTTATATTGTTCATAACTGTTTTATTCTTTGATTATTTCATTCAAATTTCGAGTTTTCCTTTAAATGACTTACATTTCTTTTCCTTATCGCAGGATCTGTATTTAATTTTAAACGGTAGGTTACTTATTTTCCTAAAATGTGCCGCCATCGAATTTCATACCTCGACCAGCGCATTATCTTCTTGATAATTTAGGTATTTTCTTACGTTTCAGTTATTTCTGCCCCCTCCTCACTGTCACTCAATGTTTTCAATCCTCATACCTGGAAGTGTCAACAAGTTAAAGGAAGGAAGGATAATATTAAAATTATTAAAGGAAGGAAAATGGAGTTCATTAAAATTTGTCGGCACCCAAAAGGAAAAATATATGTGCTTATTCACATGTTGTGCATTGCCCCCAGAAGCAAAATCCTAAATACGCCACTGATCGCTCGCAAATTTTTAAAGGTTGTTAAGAGAAATAGTAGAAAAAAAGTTAAATGATATCACTTTGTATAAAGAAGAAGGTTTAAAAGATTTAAAATTGAATAAAATTTGGAACTTTATTGCAATAAAAATGTAAATAATAATAATAATAATAATAATAATAATAATAATAATAATAATAATAATAATAATAATAATAATAATAATAATAATAATAATAATAATAATAATGAAAACTGTTAATATTATAAATTTGAATTAAACTGAAAATTGTAAAAAAAATACTTTATTGTTGATCATTGAACCCCAACGGTTTACTAAAATTTCCTAAATTAGTGCAGATCTTATGATAAAGGCAGTCAGTTATTTTTGAAACGTCAGTTAAAATAAATAAAACACGGATGGAACACCAAGAATATAACTTAATTAACAACAGATATCTCTGTGAAAATTATATTATGTGAAATATACGGTATAAGACTATACATATCTAGACAAGCCATCTAAAATGGAAAGCACTTACATTAGCCATATTATTTCTTAATAAGAGAGTTAATTTTCTATGAACCAAACATATTTACATAAAGTGATATTAAATACAATTAGTAGCATACCGTAAAGTAGAAGATTTCGATAATGTTACATATTGCAATATTTTTTCCCATCCGTTTTTTCTTCTTTCTGACAATTATTCTTAAGAAAGTTACACTAAGTATCTGCAGTTTGTTATAATCTGTCGCAATTTTAGAATAAAAAGGAGAAAATTTAGCCTTTAAATACTTGTACTACAGTACATGTATCAAATCCGACTTAATAACGTACCATTGCTTAATTTTCTTTGGGCAGATATTTATTATTTTTTAAATTTCTCAGTATAGTGTATGCCTTTCCTGGTTTGCAAGAAGTAGAGTTTATTATGTATCATAAATTACTAAAATATATAAGTTCTTAAAAGTACTATTGTTTCCGGCTGTCTTCATATGAAACACCAGTGGATTGGATCCGACTCACCGTATTGTCTATGGTCACACAATGCACCATATTAAAGGAAGATTAATTACAAATAAGAATTTGCTTGTTGATGTTTGTTTCCGAAGATATTCAGCTATATTTTATCGCTCAGAGACTCGTATGAGTTCCAAGAAGAAGTCTAATAAAATTCAGTTAACTACTCCGGCGCCGATTCTTTCTTCATCAAGGGGCCACGGTGACTCAGTGGCAGAGCGCTCACCTCTGGTGTATGGAATCCTTGGTTCGATTCCAGCTCGCGCCACGTGAACTTTGTGGTGGACAAACACCGTGTGCGTGGATTTTCTCGGGTTTCTCCCGTTTCCTCCCACTTTATTCATTCCACCATTACATTCATTTCTTTTCATCACCATCTCCTTTAGCCTAACCGGCATAACCGTGGGACGTAAAACTTCATCAAATCTTCTTTAGTTTGATCTCCCAACTCATTATGTTTCTGTGTTGTTGCAACATGTTAATCATAAAATCGTAGACGGAACATCAGGTACACAAAAGAAATTCAGTAAAGAAAATAAAAATTGAAATTAATCATTTCGAAATGTATGAATTAATGGGCAGGAAGATACTAGTGCAATATTAACTTTAAGTACGAGGGGATATCAAAAAATTCGCGCAATCATCTAGAAGGTGCGAACTTCTAACTCCGTCGGACATAACATTTTATAATTAGGTCCTTGTATGTTTACCAAGCAAATTCTGGACTCGTTAGAACAACTCTTTCTTGTTTTGTAGGTAATCATTGAAAGTACGATAATTGACAAGCTTGCGACATGAAGCGTCATTAACTTCCTCCACCTTCAGAGAAATCTGCAAAGCAGATCCACGAAGATATGAAAGAAGTCTATGGAGATGAAAGCCCATCCTATGAGATGGTACCCAAGTGGAAACGGCAATTCCAAACTGGACACATGACCACTGCGAACGCCTATAGATATGAGAGATCATCGTCCACTGATGATGCCGCCTTGGCCAAGAAAGTTGAGAAGATCATAATGGAAGACAGGAAAATAACCATTGAAAGTGCCATGTGTGTAATAGGTATGAGTTATGGGTCTGCCTGGTATATCATTCACGACTAGCTGCATCTTCAAAAAGTGTCAACATGGTGGTTGCAACGACTACTCACACCTTTCCGGAAGACAAATCGCGAGAACGAGCAAGAGAAATGTTGCATCGCTGTGAGGTGGATGAATAGGGCTTTTTCGGCAGACTAGTGACAATGGATGAAAGTTGGGTTTATCTTAATGACCCAGAAACAAAGGAAATGAGCAAACAATTGAAACCCCCTCCTTCTCAAACCCCTAAAAGGTTACGAGTGCTCAAGTCTCCCGCCAAGATGATGCTTTCCGTTTTCTGGAACTGTGAAGAGGTCATCATGAAAGATTACCTACTACAGAGGCAAACTATTACTAGTACCTATTATTCCCATCTCCTGACTACGTTACGAGAGGAACTAAAGAAGAAACGTCGTGGATTGGTTACAAAAGGGGTACTGTTGTTGGCAGACAAAGCACCAGCTCATTCAATCCATGCATCCATGATAAAGGCAGTAGAATTAGGATATGAAATATTGCTCTACCCCAATACTCACCGGACCTAACATCAAGTAACTTCTTTCCTTTCCCAGAAATTAAGCGTTCACTCAGAGGACGCCATTTTGACAGTAGGGACGACGTCATTTCTGAGGTTGAACTGAGTTTCAAAGCCAAACTCAGACTTTTAGAAAACGGGCTGACGGAAAGTGAAGAAATGCTGGCAAAAATGTGTCACTAGGCACGGTGACTACGTAGAGAGAGATTAATACCATCATGGTGTCAGTGTTCTTCAGAGTGGATTTCTTCTAGGTGATTGCAGGAACTTTTTGATACTTCCTCGTACTTCGAGATTCGTTACAAATATTAAAATTCTCATTACTAATCAGTCCAGACAAATAGAACAAATAGGACATTTAGAAAATAATCTTACACTTTGAGATGTTTTCACTTAATTTTCAGTAGAGAACAAAATAAGGGTTTGGATATTCTCTGCTATTCATATGTTCACAGAAGCACAATATGCAGAGTGTTCTTTAGCATTAATCATTTTTGTAATATAAATAAATGAAGAAAGAAAGAACGAAAAATTCAAAATAAGGTTAGATTGAATTTTATGGGTTTATAGTTTGGATCTGTGTATGTGCAGTAAATTCTTGCATCACTCTACGAAAATGCGTCAACAAAAATGAATATTATTATTTCGATAAATGTATAAACTAAGGAAAGGTTTTGCATCTTAACGAAAACGTATTTATAAATGGGAACTTATAGTACATGATACTCCATGAGTTGTACCAAAATCATACTCAAGAGAGGATAGTTAGAGGTTGGACTCGTTTTTCACTCCGAGATTCTCAAGCTTACACTGGATAGAATTGCATTCTAATTAATATTAAGTACTTCTACAAGAGACAATACGACTACGCTCTCTTATTGTACATATATATAGCTGACTAAGAAATAATAATAATACTCTCTTATGTAATTTTGATTGCAACTACCGAAGCCGAATTACCACAACTATTTATCGTTGTGGATTCGCATACCTTTGAACATTTGCAAATTCCTTCTGTCTTACTCCCGACGCCTGTTGCTGTTGCTGATCCTTTCCAGGAATCTAAATGTCAAGGAAGAAATTTTAAAATTTAGTAGTCGTTTTTTCGAAGAACCAATTTCATAGCGAATATAATAGTTAAAATAATGGGGAGAATTGTAGAGTGATTTTCAATCTTTAAAGTTAGAGGAGGAACTTTTTTTTTTTTTATAAAGGGAGTTTGGCTATGGATATATAATTTGAAGTACTCACCAATTCCCTCTACAAAAACTGTTGCGGAAGTACCACAAGATTCTGAAACATGAATATTTGGATAGGGCACATACTAGTTCCTGAGTGAAGTCATGACCTGATTACAGTAGATCCCATAGTTTTGGAGCTATGAACCTTTAAAGTTCATTTTTTCATGTTTTTGGCAGCCTATAACTCCGAAAGGAAGCATTTGTGCATCGAGGTTGGTCTACACTTTATGTCGTATCTTGGTGTTGTTTTGAAACACCCTGCATATGTATGTATAGATAGATAGATATACTTTTTTCGTTGTATATAAATACAAGAGAAATAAACTGAACTAGAATCGACCTTTGAGCAGAACACTCAGAGAAAACTTACTGCCATTCGTAAAGCAATGAAGGAAAAAAAAACTTCCTACACATTTTTTAGAAAGCTTTATAATTACAATACTACAAATTAACATCATGCACTAAAACACTTGTTAATTGCACAAACATATCCGAATTTTAGTAACTCATATGAAATCCTTATTTGCCTTTAATTGACAACAATTAATATTCAATTCAATAAACTTTTTTTTCAGAGCCAGGATTTACATATAGTTTTATTTATTTTTTAATTTATTTTTGGAAGTTAATAATAAATTAAATAAACAAGACATATAGTAAATATCCACAAATTTATATTATTTTATATCTAATAGCTCTCATGATTTACATTAGATCACGTTATCGCGTAAAATATTTGTCTCCCGTTTTATCAGAACTATATAGATTTTTCAATTTTTATTCTAGCGTTCCGAAATAATGTACTCGGGGCCAAAATGTACCGGTTTATTAATATTATTATGAAAATTCTTTATCGATAATCTCATGAATTATTTTTGCACAACAGAGAAGAAGAATATTCACGTAGATACTCTAAGGTCAATAATAATCATTGAAAACATACTTAAAAATTTTTCACTATCTGAATTTTAGCAACCAAATCTAAATGTTATAGGGAAGAAGACTCATCAGGAAAATATTGTTGTAGTGGAAAGATCAGCTACCGCAGCATCTTGATCATCAGTTTGAAATCTGAAAAGCAACATGAAGGAGTTTCAAAGTGAAAAGCAATCACACACACGTCTCGTAAGTCTTCACCAGTGTTGTTAATTGAGTATCTAAAGTATCGTACCCAAGTGTTTTCAATACACTTATTATGTTTGATCTTTCGCAAGTTTTCTGTTTTTCTACTCTTGTACATTCATAAAATTTTCTAACCTGTCCGCATTTTCTGACTTAAAAATGTGAAAGGCTATCCTAAATTAAAATACATGTTCACTTATTTTTTCTTTGTGATATTTTTCTAAATTTAAAAATTTTAAATATTGATTAATAAATACTGCTAATAAATACTGTCGAAACTACTAAGCCCGGTCTGCTCGATTCGAGTTCATCGACTTCCGCATATTCACTATCGCACATTATTCCAAAGAGGTTGATTTGTTTCAGAGGCCCTAACCATTATATTTCCCATCCTTTCCTACGGACCTTATGCTCGCTGAGGGTAGTCATCTCTCCGCATTGTGACGGGCATAGCTCATGGATGCCTGACAAAGAATATTCTTCTCAACGCAAGACGAAACTCACATTTCGTAGTGTCGTGGATAAAATTTCGGCACTTGCGATTCTCCAAACTCCTATCTATCGTTTGAACACAGATTTACTAATCTGTAACGTTCGATCTTGAGACTTTTGCAAAATCTTATCCGGAATAAACGGTTATTTGTTATTATTAAGGACTCCACATTACATGAAAAAAAAAGAGAGAGGTTTCTTGTATACAATAAAAGACAAATTCTGACCAAAGCATATATTAACTAATAAATAATAGCGTTACAGTTTCGGCAAATTAACTTTGCCTTCATCTGATGTGTCTGATGAAGACAAAGTTAATTTACCGAAACTGTAAAGCTATTATGTATTAGTTAATATATGCTTTGGTCAGAGTTTGTCTTTTATTGTATACACGAAATTCCAAAGCTAAAATGAGTGGTATTCAGAGAGAGGTTTCTATTTACAATTCTCAAGTTGTCCCCCGGTAGTCAATATAAGGGATCCCGGAGACAACCCGTAGATGCCATATTTCAAAAGGCCCCGTTGCAACTTTTTCTCCTTATCACTTTTTGACGTGTGATGCACTTTGCCAATATAATTAGTCCATTGCGTATGTCTTCACATTAGTTAATTCCGCATGGGTTAGGAAAATGTTAATAGTTCCCGCTATATCCCATGGAGAGAAATATCGATAATGGACCGTGTAATTAGATATTCCAATGTAATAAAGTTTGCCGATTCTTCCACTATACGTTGTAATATCAGACAAAAATACTTCCAGTGAGACTTAATCACTCATACATGCAAACAGTTTATATTTAGTCGTCACACCGAACATATCTTTATGAATTCTCTTCAGAAACAGTTCACAACGCACTAGCTAAGAATCACAAGATGAATATTTTAAGATTATTTTTTTCGTTTTTTTAAGATTTTACTTCAATTTGTCATTTTGTTTTCAATTTCCATTTCAATGTTATTTCAATTTGCATATGTTTGTACTTGTTACTAGACATGCCTAGTAAATGACGAAAAAATAGTAACTTGGCCTGGGATAGAACAAATGAACTCTTGAAGCCAATCATTGCGCCGACGCTCTACATTGAGCCAATCATTCACATTTTTTTTTCTTGCTTGACAAGTAGACATTCTTTCGCTCATTTTCATAGTCCAACTACACTAGTTACATAAAAGAAACACACTACCATGTTTCCTCAGTCTGAATAACATAGAAATAACACATTGCATCGACTTAAGAGCAGAACGGACATAACATGCACAATATCGAAATGCTACGTTATTTTTCGCGTGCACTCACAGGAAAGTAAAAACAGAGAAGTTTGAAACACCGTGTCATATATTGTTTGTCCTGTTGATGATATCGTCATACTTTAACCTATTGCTCCATGATATAGTCAGCCTTTCGTTAGTGTGACATTAATTTTGCTGGCTGTTATTGATCTTATTTAGCAATCTTTTACCATCAACGTTTCCTTCAATACCTTTCCCGTCGTCCGCAGAATGATACGTGCACTAGATATTCGCTGGATCCGTTTCTTCAACAGCAGAGTTAGATAATTAATGTTAAGAGATCGAAACACAGTCAGAAGGTATACATTGTAACCCACCCAAGTTTCATAATAAAATGAAAAATTTAAAAGGAAAATTTTGTGAGATGAAACTCCAGTTTACTGTTAAGTTGGTTATTTCTCTTGGAGTTGGAAGCACTGCATAACCTTCGGTTGGATTGCGCGAGTCGTCGATCGGGATGACGTCACGTTGCAGCCGAGGTTCTGGCTTTAAGACTGAAGCGCTTCGCAGTGTATAAAATGAGGTAAGAGTGTTAGGTCCTCTGAATGAAATAATGGGTCATTAAATTAATATTCTTTCCGTATAATCGTATAATTTTGTTAAATTCTTTTGAAATCTATAACAGTTCCTGACTATGGTTGTTATTCAGAAGATATCATTATTATTCAGTATATTTGGAAGCATTTATTTCTAAAATATTGCGAAAGAGAAGAAAAAAAAGTAAAATAGTTATTCGATCAGTTAATGTACATGGTTTTGTGTAGGCAAAGTTATGCCTTTAGTTAAAGCATGTTGATTCTTGTTTTCCTTGAAAAACTAGTTAAAAGTCGCTAGTTAGGAAGTTGAATATATTGCAATTACGGAAAATATTAAGGTTAGTGGAGACTTCAAATGAATTATATTTGTCTTTGGTCCGCTTTGAAAAGGAAAGAAAAAAAAGAGGAATCTATAGAGTTACAGATGAGCTGTTGCTCGTAACTCATGTATTTTGACCCATATATGTATATAAGGAATCTTTTCCTCCCACATTTTGATTCCAAAGAAAGCCACTTTGCAGTTACTTCGAGTTCCATACGTTTTTGATGAAATTATTGTATTGGTTTCTAAATTCTATATTTGGATTTACGATTGGTTATAGTATTTACTTCAGAAACTTTTGTCACTTGGAAAAAAAATACTTTTGGAAAATTAATGTTGCTTGCTAACGGAGATTTCGATTAATGCTATTCTTACTTGTTAAATTTGTTGAATGTTTTCTATATTTATATTTATATATCACGTTTTCGGATTTGTTATAATAAAATTTTCCATTTTGTTAGAAAACTTTTTACATTTACAAGTAGTAGTAGAAATTCTCCTGATTATCTTAATAGGATTTTTTGCATACAGTATAAGCCTTTTCCAGTATTGAACCTCACTCTTCACGTCGTCATTATTCTCAGCCGTGGGGGAGTGGAATTCTCCTTTCTCCTTTTAAAATTCTTATATTCTAAAGGGGGAAGTGAGGTGACGTCCGTTCTCGCAGGACTGTGGGTAGTGGGGGCTATTTAAAGATTATATGTGTATCGTTCATCCGTTACATATATAATTTTTAAATAAAAAAAATAAATTTTATACACTGCCCTGGAAAGGCAAATTTATGCTGGCTTCGAGGTCCGGTTCGGGGAGGTCCAGCCAAAAGTGTTTCCCTTTATATTCTAAAATGTATGTGTATTTCTTTGGTCAAATTAACCTCTAAATTAAATAACATATTTTCATTATACTATGCCTTTCTTGTTGAGTTAATATAAATGTTGTATATAAATGTTAAAGTAAAATACTTAATACAGTGTTGCCGGGGTCGGATACAAAATTTATGGTTTAGTAGGTCATTGTGTAATAAGAAAATAATTATTGATAAGGTTGTAAAATTAATAGTAATTATCCTTTTGGTTTCTTTGAGCTTAATATTTTGTGGTGTGCTTGTAAGGATGGCACAGTCAAAGGAGACGCATGTAAAATCTAGATTTTCGGATTCCTCAAGTTCTAGTGGGGATGAATTTCTTTGATATTCTTATGAATTTAGTAACCCTATGTTTGATCATTTAAGGCCTTCAGCCCATATTCAAGTGAATCCTCACGAACCTTTACTAAGTGGTCAAAGTAGACTATTTCAGAATCAAAATTTTAACGTGGATCCACAAAGTAATGTGGGACACAGTTCACGGTTTGCGAATTCCTCGCTTAATTTAAGAGCAGGAGGGAGTCAGAGCTTTCAAAATAAGTATAGAGTTCAACCATTTAATATGGCAGCTTCATTAAATTTAAATTTTGAGAAATTTGCTTCGGAAGGAATCTATAAATCTTTGTTGCATGATATTAATAGCCTACCTATAATAGATGGTACCAATACTGAGTCTACATTTCAGTTTTTATTAAAACTTGATAGTATTGTCAGAGGTAAGGGTTTGCCTTTAGATCTTGTGTTAGTAGCTTGTCTTTCTCGTACAAAAGGAGAAATGCAAGAGGTTATTCAATCGTTCATTGGAGACGCTTCCTCTTGGCAAACTGTTTGTAGACATTTAGTGGTGCGATTTATTTCCACTATTGGTAGAACACAATTCATGCGACTATTTTTCTACGTTCCCATGCGGGAGGATCATTCATTATATGAGTTCGTGGATAATAAATTATCGATTATTCACGTACTTGATATGTCCTTTGATGAAGCCACCATTTGTAGTTTAATTACTAATATGGTAACGCCTTCTGCCCATCAATTTCTAGCTGAAAGAGGTATGCCTATCGATTTAAATCAATTGTATTTAGCTGCAGAACACTATGATGCTTTGCATAGGTATAGGAAAGATTATTATAAATTACGTAATCAAGGTAGTAGCGTACGGGACTTGGTACCACCCCGTAAATCATCTTCCTTTATCGGAGCGAAGAATACAAAACAGCAAGTAGTGTTGCAATCGCGTGAACCAATAAATTTACATAAAAATTTAGTTTCTCCAGCTAGGTATTCTTTACCATCTAACTATAAAAATTTTGATAAGGCGGAATTTTCTCATAACCATAATTTAGAATCTCAGTACTTAACTCAAAATAACTTAGACGTAAAACAAAATGATAGTAATTTGAAAAAATTGTTAGCGATTCCTGTTTACATTACGGGTATGCGTTTTAAGTGCTTAATTGATACTGGGAGTACAAACTCTTATTTGGCTCGACATCTTTATGATGAACTTAGAAAAAAGTGTAAAATAAAGCAGAAAAGGTGAACGTTCAGACGATCGGCTTGAGAAATATTCAAGTTACAGTGGATATGAGAGTAAGACTATATTTTAAAATTGGAAGACACCAATTTAGTGAAATTTTCTTCATCGTGGACTCTAATGAGTTTGATCTTCTGCTTGGAAATGACTTTCATACAAAGTATAATGCCATAATAGACAGTGCGGGTAATTTATATAATATAAAAGCTCGGAAGTTAGTGGTTCCTATGATCCGAGCTGATGAACTTTTGTGTGCCCAGACTTCTCTCGCTTCTGCATATACTTCTAGGAATGGGGTGAGTGGAAAGCAGCCGCTATGCGACCTTGGTTGTCCGAAAGCTACACCTCAGCCTAGATCTTTTGGTAAGTCCAATCAGAGTTTGACTCCATCGACATCAGTAACCAGAGACAAAGGAGTTAACACCACGTTTGACCCAGGAGTGGAATTCGTTTTTGATCAGTCCATATTGCATCCACCGGAGACTAAACCGGAGGAATCTCAAGGTAATTATACGGTTCCTGATCAATTATTAAAATGTGATTCTAATTTACAGGAATATGTTAATAACTTGTTAACTTCATATTCTGATGTTATTGGAAACAAAATTGGTAGAGTAAAAAATTTCACTTACAAAATTGAACTTGTCGATAAAACTCCCATTCGATTGCAACCTTATCAACTTCCAACGCATAAGCAAAAGGAATTAGATTCTTTTATTGTCCAGCTTTTAAAAGATGATATTATAGAGGAAGTAGATTATTCTCCCTACACATCGCCCTGTTTCTTAGTAACAAATTCAGACGGAAGCAGGCGGCTTGTAATTTCATACGGAGAAGTGAACAAAAAGGTGATGGTAAACAGCTATCCTTCTCCTAACATGGAGAATGTAATATCTAGTATCTCGGACAATAATATTTTTTCAAAACTTGATTGTAAATCCTGTTTTCATCAAATTCCTCTGTCTGAAGAGAGTAGAAATATTACTGCTTTTGTGACAAAAAACAAAATCTATCGATATAAATCAGTACCAATGGGATTAGTGTTATCACCTTTTGTTTTAAGTAATTTGATGTCAAAAGTCTTTGAAGGGTTAATTGGTAAGAATTTAGAGATATATTTTGATGATATAATTTTATTTAGCAAAGACATTGAGAGTCATAAAGCTCTATTAGAGGAGGTATTATCTCGACTAAGAAATTGGGGAATTACTATTTCAGAAAAGAAGTCCTGTCTATTTCAAACTAGTATTAAATATTTAGGGTTTCGTTTTGAAAATGGCAACATGTCAATAGACCCTGAGAGAATTAAAGCTATCCAGGAGATACCAAAACCAAAGAATAGAAAAGGAGTGAACAGAATATGTTCATTTTTCTCATTCTATTCAAAATTTATTTATGGGTATTCAGAGTTAATTGCTCCCCTTCAAGAATTAAGATCTGTAAAAAAGCCTTTTAAATGGACTAAAGTTCATGATGAAGCCCTACAAAAAATAAAGGATGCCTTTTGTAGTCAGGTCATTTTAAAAGTCCCAGATATGAATTCCAACTTCGTAATACATTGTGATAGCTCTTTGCGTCATTTTTCTGGGGTTCTCAGCCAATATGATTCGGAAGGGAATCTTAGACCTGTATATATGTTTAGTCGGGCAATTCCAGAATCTGATTGGAGTAAAAATATATACGAATTAGAACTTAAGGCTCTTTCTTTATCTTTGGAAAAATTTGAATATTATTTGGCAAATCCCTTTGTAGTATATACTGATAGTAAGAGTTTAACTTGGTTACTTAATAACCATAAAAGACAAAGGAGATATGAAACTATGTTAGAGAAAATCTCGAGGTTTAAATTTCGTATAGTCCATGTAAGATCAAAAATAAACAGTATAGCCGATTTCCTTTCAAGGGTTGGAAACCATTTAGAATTCTATACAAAAAACGATAATACAATGGAAGTCGTGAAAGATCATAATAAAACAGTAAATTTGTCTTTCATTAATTTTTGGCAAAATCCTGTGTTTAATGTATCTCTTACAGATCACCAGAGGAAGGGTCCTGAATTAAGAGAGATTATCAATAGGTTAGAGCAAAAGGAAGAAGTTCCTCCGTATGTATTAAGAAATAAGATCTTGTTTAAAAAGACAAAAGGTAAAGGGAATAATGGATTTAGAATTGTAATACCTAATTCTTTAATTCAGTCGATCATTGAGTATTCTCATTGTCCAATAATTCATGGTGGGCATATGGGATATCGAAAAACCATTGCTAAGGTCGCTGAAAAGTATACCTGGCCTACTTTATATTCTGACATTAAGAATTTTATACAATCTTGTCATTTATGCCAAACCTGTAAAGATTCTAATCGAAAACCTATGGGTCAATATTTTACAAAAAAGGTCATGCACCCAAATTATACTTGGTTAATTGATATTGCGGGGAAATTGCCTAGTAGTTCTGGATTTGAATATATTTTAATTGTCACTGACGCCTATAGTCGTTTTGTCTTTTTAGAACCTTTAAGACGACTAACCTCAAAAATCATCTGTAATAAGTTACAGGAATTATTTCTTCGATACGGCTTTCCTGCTAAGGTCCTAAACGACGGAGCTTCTTATTTCGTGAGTGATTACTTCTTGAAATTCTTGTATAGTTATGGTATACAGAGTGTAAAATTCTCCCCATATAACCCACAATCGAACAGAGCCGAACGTACGGTGAGATCGGTTAAAAATTTAATTCGTATTTATGTTAATAAAAATCAACAGAATTGGGCCCAATTACTATCTAAAATTGCTTTTACTATTAACATAAGTATGAATGAAACTACTGGGACCAGTCCATGTGAACTTTATATGGGACGGAAATTTTACCATCCATTGGATGTTAAATGGTTGATGGATTTAGATCTTTTAGACGATGACCAGAATAAAGAGCAAAAATTAGTCAATATAAATAATAACATTGAACGCGCTTGGAAACATAGTGCGAAAGTATATAGTCAAAAACATAATCCTGTTAATTTAAATATTGATGATTTAGTATTGGTTAAAAGGTTCATGAAAATTTCAGCAGAGAAACATTTCAATCCAAAGATCGCCCCTCAGTGGGAAGGCCCATACCGCCTTATTTCTAAACCTACACCAAATACAGCTTGGTTAGAAAATATTGAACGACCATATGTACATATAAAACGCCATGTTCGTTTTTGTAAGAAATATTTTCCACCGAAACAAGTTAATCAATCTAACCCATAAGGTAACACGAAAAAAAAAATGATTTGATGTGAGAATCGAGGTTAAGTATATTATTAATATTGTACTTATTTATATATTTTAGGATGTTTGTTCGAACAAATTTTGTGTGTTGTATATATTTTTTTTATTCCTACAGGAATGCCTCGTCCGATAAAGTGAGAGGTCAACCCTTTTCATTTTGTAAATACCTCATCATCATCCTTTGTGTATGTTATGTAAGGAATTGGAAAATTTACTGTAGAAGTTTGTAAAGAAGGCGTTAGCATTTGAATATTTATGGAAGATTTTGGTAATGTATTGAAAAAATTTTATTATTCAACTTGGGATTTGTTATGGTTAGGAATTTTTTTGACCGACCCTCGGATATTATGTAACCCACCCAAGTTTCATAATAAAATGAAAAATTTAAAAGGAAAATTTTGTGAGATGAAACTCCAGTTTACTGTTAAGTTGGTTATTTCTCTTGGAGTTGGAAGCACTGCATAACCTTCGGTTGGATTGCGCGAGTCGTCGATCGGGATGACGTCACGTTGCAGCCGAGGTTCTGGCTTTAAGACTGAAGCGCTTCGCAGTGTATAAAATGAGGTAAGAGTGTTAGGTCCTCTGAATGAAATAATGGGTCATTAAATTAATATTCTTTCCGTATAATCGTATAATTTTGTTAAATTCTTTTGAAATCTATAACAGTTCCTGACTATGGTTGTTATTCAGAAGATATCATTATTATTCAGTATATTTGGAAGCATTTATTTCTAAAATATTGCGAAAGAGAAGAAAAAAAAGTAAAATAGTTATTCGATCAGTTAATGTACATGGTTTTGTGTAGGCAAAGTTATGCCTTTAGTTAAAGCATGTTGATTCTTGTTTTCCTTGAAAAACTAGTTAAAAGTCGCTAGTTAGGAAGTTGAATATATTGCAATTACGGAAAATATTAAGGTTAGTGGAGACTTCAAATGAATTATATTTGTCTTTGGTCCGCTTTGAAAAGGAAAGAAAAAAAAGAGGAATCTATAGAGTTACAGATGAGCTGTTGCTCGTAACTCATGTATTTTGACCCATATATGTATATAAGGAATCTTTTCCTCCCACATTTTGATTCCAAAGAAAGCCACTTTGCAGTAGCTTCGAGTTCCATACGTTTTTGATGAAATTATTGTATTGGTTTCTAAATTCTATATTTGGATTTACGATTGGTTATAGTATTTACTTCAGAAACTTTTGTCACTTGGAAAAAAAAAATACTTTTGGAAAATTAATGTTGCTTGCTAACGGAGATTTCGATTAATGCTATTCTTACTTGTTAAATTTGTTGAATGTTTTCTATATTTATATTTATATATCACGTTTTCGGATTTGTTATAATAAAATTTTCCATTTTGTTAGAAAACTTTTTACATTTACAAGTAGTAGTAGAAATTCTCCTGATTATCTTAATAGGATTTTTTGCATACAGTATAAGCCTTTTCCAGTATTGAACCTCACTCTTCACGTCGTCATTATTCTCAGCCGTGGGGGAGTGGAATTCTCCTTTCTCCTTTTAAAATTCTTATATTCTAAAGGGGGAAGTGAGGTGACGTCCGTTCTCGCAGGACTGTGGGTAGTGGGGGCTATTTAAAGATTATATGTGTATCGTTCATCCGTTACAACATGTAGTTGGAGAATTCACTCAGGTCTCGGTATCTTCTGCGAAGAAGTCCGCGAGATACTCAACTAGATTAGCCAAGTTACAACGTCCATCACCGTAGCAAGTTACGAAAAAGTGGAAAAAATTTCAGGTTTGTCAGAACAATCGGTGGACAACAGAATATACATGGTAATCACAACATCCGCTCAAGATATCTGCGTGCACTTAATAACAACTAAGAAGTATTCGATTGCATACAATCCATTTGATTGCATAAAATGATTTCAACACCAATTCTGACACGAAGTAACCGCTATATTGGATTATTATGAAAACTACAGAAACATATAACAAACATGATCAAATAACGCATTTCATTAACATAATAACAAAAGATATGTACATTTGAAGTGACATGTGATTCATAGTTCATATATCAATAGTATAAAACACAATATTTAAATATCACATCTTCGTGGTTACATTCCGAAATCATTGATACCTCTACATTATGCTCCTACAGGTAAATAATACTCAAATGGTGCAATAGTTATAAAACAATATTAAGATATTGTAGATAGATATTTATAGTTTGATATCTAATGCTTTCCTTTTCCTTGTACTATTTTAATTATCTTCTTTTCTTTTACATATGCATGGATCTACGATTCATTAGCTGTCGTGGTAGGATGCATACTAGGTAAGTATTTTGCTTTTTTTAGACTTTCTCTCTTCCTTTCCCTTTTCTATTTTCTTATTTCCTTCTTTATTATTTATTTATTGCTACTTCGTTTTTATTTCATTCGATTAATTCTTTTGTATATTTGTAACATTAAAATACATGTAACTTTTTCTTTTACTCGTAGAAAATAACATAGTTCCGTATTATCTCATGTTTCCTTAACTAAATAAACATTCAATAGCACTAAATAACACTATATTTTATACTTTCAGATACCTGTCTTCACCATACCGACGTTATACACAGTAAGAAAGGTAAAGAATGGATATCCATTAGTTTAATAAGAATCAGCGTAAGTTGTATTTGCAAACATGGTATAATTATCTCTGGAGTAAGTATGTACTGGAATGAGTGGAGTTTATTTGGCCTGTACCATAATATTATTATAACCATAATGGAATTATATTGCAATTGTATTGATTTTAGAAGAATAGACAGAATTCAGGAATGTCATATTAAAGAAGAATGCATTTAACATAAGTTGCATGTCATTGTTGTGAATAAATAAACGTGAGTTATTAAACTTTGAAATCGAGAAAGTTGTTTAGAATAGCCATGTGTACTAAGCCATTATAAAAGGATTTTGCTTTATGTATATGAGGCATCCATTTCAAATAATTTTGTATATTTATTTTTATTGTAAAAATAAGAATACTGTATATATTAAATAAAAACTTAAATATCTTATTAGATAAATACTCTTTGCAACTTTTTATTCTATGATGCAATGAACATTAAAAAAATCGTTTTGTTGACTCTTCTGGTAAGATACTCAACGTTGCTTTGAGAATTCATGCTATATGCTACACAGTAGAAACGATTCATTGTTTACATATTGTTTTTTTTTTCAGTCAAGTTAAAACTAAACACATGACAGGAAACATCTGGATTTTATATTTGTAGTTTGCTTCATGTTGGACATCAAAAGTGCTAAAACTGGCGTCAGTTCTTCCTTCGAAACGTAAATTACAAAAGCGATGGGGAACGTCACCGCTAGCTTTTTCAAATATGTAAAAGTCTAATTCATTATTTTCATTTTTGCGTATGCTCGCAGAGATTTAAATCCAAGGTAGTGCATATGCATATAATAAAATAATTTTCTTTATAATTATTCAGTGCTTAAATATATTTTTTTAAAAAAAAACTGTCAAATATACATTCAAACAGGCACTGAAGAGTTTTTAAGATGTTTTTAATCTATCTGCCTAAATAATAAAAGAAATATATCGTATCTGATGTTAATGATAATAATAACATGATACGAATCACAAACTAATAATAATAAAAAATAAATAAATAAAATAAGAAATAGGAATTTTAAACTGAGAATTATCACGTAACTTTTGGCTTCACGTAAAGGTTCTTTTTAGATACAAAACAACAGACTTGTGTGAACATGAAATTCTCTATCTTGGATGCAGTCTCATATGTTATTATGTAAAACTACGTTATCAGCTGTATAAAAAAAAGCATACTGTACTCTTTGTAACAGTCATGTACAATTTTGGTTTGCAAAGATCACATATGAAAAATTTATGTAATCAAATCATGTAATCTAGTATTTTATCATATGTGCGCAAATTCTAATTATGAAAGAATCTGAGCTAATACAATGGTTTCTTGCGTTTTCGATTACTCTACCTATTACAACAGTAAAGACATAACTTTATGCACACTTTCTTGAGATGGACGTTTATAATATTTTGTATTATATCACATACACACACACACACACACACACACACACACATATATATATATATATATATATATATATATATATATATATATATATCAGAGTTCAAAAGGGAATGTAGAATTTTACTTGCTTTCCTACAGAATAGAATAGAATTATCTTTAATAATTTACTCTGAACGTTTGTCAGGTAGGATTGCTGTCATATCAACTAAATCAAATAAATTCACAGTTGTTTAATTTAAACCTATCTTGGAATCACAAAATCCAATACTAAATTACTTCTTTTATGAAATACTAGACAAGATAGACAGTGATTATTTATTTCAAAAACATTCAAAATACTACTTTATTTCTTATTTAGAACGAAGAATATTTCAGAAACCTCTTACCACACTATCTTATAGTTTGCAGAGTGATGAAATAGAAAATAATTTCAAAACCATAATACTTTATTGTGTGATTATTCATGTCATATTTTTCTGATAACTCAATTTGAAAATTGATATTTTGTTCCACTTGTTGATTCATAGCTTATCAAGAAGTTTTCTGCAACTATGTCTTCTTCCATATCATTTACGTGCTTCTACTCTCCGTATTTGAAATAAAATACTGGTTACCTTGTTAATAATAAGTGCTTCTTGAATGTAGCCCATTATTTTAATTTTCATAAATTCATCTGATCACCATAGTTTTATATAACTCTAGGATTAGTAGAAGAAAATTGAATTTGCCACTAAGACAGAAGAATTCATTCCTTTTCTTGTGTCTTTATTTTTAGTATTTAAAACTTAGTTATCTTTCATATACGATGAACTTTTAGTAAATATCCGGACTGAATTAATTTCTAGACAACTAAGAGATAAATTGACATTATCTGTACTATTTCTGGACGCAATCCCCTCCTACGAGAACACTTTTTCTAAAATCATTATTATTATTTGGCTATGAGATTCAATACTCCGACACCGTTTTAATCTCTATTGGTGTGTCGCTGAACGATTGCAGAAATCCCGGAATCATTTCTTCATCCTTCTGAAAGTAACGTGAAATAGTTTCAGCATTTACAATTTCTTCCTTTTTCAAGAAATCCATAAACACAATACCATTTTGGTCCAAGAATATCATTATCATAATTTTATATGGTGTTGTGCGAAACTTTCTGGGAGACAGAGAAATCTGTAGGTTCGTAGTGCTCCCTCTCCTTATTTCTCGTTTCAAACGTGTAGTGATGGAGTCATGATTCGTCGGTTGTTGCGATGTGTTTCAGAGCATTGTCACTTTCACGTTCGTACCGAGTCAACTATTTCATACAAATCGCAACTCGTGCCACTTTTCGGTACGATGTCTTAATGTTAATATTTACAGAAGTTTTGCTTATACAAATAGTAATCACGACTTCACATACAATAACTAGTCTGTCATACAAAATCACATTTTCAACACTGTGTATAGCTTCATTCGTAGCTACATTTTTCGGTGAAGCTTTGTCAAGTTCAACTTCTGTGGATTCACGACATTCACGAAAGTGTTCACACCATTCAAACACTGAAAAATGTATTACAGTTTGTTCCCCAAAGATACACGATAGTTGATGATGAACTTCAGTGGGTTTTGAGTCTTGTGTTACCAAGCATTTGATTACCACATAATGCAGAGCAGTTAACTGGTCTGTCATCATCTGCAATAGTATAGCACAAGAAAACAGGTATTTGCAATTTCTACTACCAGAATGTATTGTTAACTTTGGAATTAGAGTTACTGAAGTCAACAACTTTCATTTCGCATCTTTCAGAAATCGACTATATTTTCTTTCACTTCTTACATTTTCTACACACTTTCCATTCGTACCGTGTGTTATCTAGCCCCCTTCCGTTTCGGGGCAAATTGGTTTTTAAGTTCTAAGAAAGGAGAATATTACTAGCCGTATATAAGGATTTTATATATTTAAAAAAATGTTTAAAAATTGGAGAGTAATGTCTTAGGCCACATTAAGGAAACAGTCTAATAAACATAGGTTTAAAAAAATACGTTTCACAAATGTACTATAAGCTATTAAAAGTGTGGATTTAACCCTTTGTTGACTACTGTGGTAGTAGAGACACATGCAATAATACACACATCTGGTATTAATATCATCCAATACATATCGAAAGGTAAGGTTGCAAATTATTTGTTTTGTTCATAATTCGCAATCAGAAGGTCCCGAATTCAGATCATAGACCAGCAATCTCATTGAGAGTTTTCTTCAATTCCACCAGAAGAATGTCGGAATGATACTTTAATTACAGGCTTAGCTGATTTCCTTTTACTTCGTTTCTCATTATTATTTATTACTTAATTTCTAACAATTTTAGTGTGAGTTGGTCCCGTAGATTATATCAAGAACTTAATTAAAGTAGTTTGAAAGTGGGTAATTGAAAATCAAGATAAAGATGTTTACGAAATTGCTTATAACATAAATATACTTGACATCATAAGTTATATTTAGCTTTCAAACCTTGAAAGAGTCATCAACAGAATGAGGGAGAAGAGAAAAAGGTAAAACAATACTAGACAGGAAGGTTCGGTCATGTTTTACTGTAACCAATGTGGCCGTTTTAAATGTTAAATATATACTACTCCAGTTAATTTTTTTTTTTTTTTTTGTAATAGAATGTTCAATTAAAGAGTTACGTATTTTGGTGTTACTACTAATATGGGGCAGCAAGGAGGGCGTAAAGAGAGAAGATTATTCACTAATTTCTTAATTTAAAAATTCTGTAATTTAAATTATGTTTGATCAGCAGATAAAAACTATTACTCATAAATTTAAATGTATATTCAGACTATCACAGCATCTTGTATTCACCGCATTTGCCAATAAGTCTTAAAATCCACAGTTACGTCTCCGAAACGATATGTTTACGACTTATGTTTATTAGGACATTTTTCCTCAATTATAAATACACTTTAATAATATTCTGTATATATTAGAATGAAGGGATTTCTGTGAAAGTCACATAGAAACAAAATATAAAGTCTTTATATTGAACTTAACACGGAAAAATATTTTTAAGCTTTAAAAATCAGTGGATTCTCATCCTATTAAAAATAGGCGAGAAGGAGATGCGAAAAAGATGGGTAGATTGATTAACAGGAATTCAGCGTCTCTTCATATGAGACGGGATATATTTGAAGTGGACAGGGTTTTGTCGAGGGAAGCACTCCCATGGGAATCACAGAGATCACACGTGCTAGACATTGGTTACGAAAAGATGGAGAACACAGATAGTTTGTTTCTATATTCCGTTATATTAACGATGGCTAAATTCAAATGTGTCTATAAGTTTCATATACTTTATTTTGTTCCTTTTGTATAAGTTTCCACATTAATTTTCATGTATTTTAATTTGTTTCTTTTGTATGCGTATAATAGTCACGTAAATAGCTTATATATTGAATATTACAGTTTATCTGTAATCTAGTGACATTTTAACAGTATTTTTCTTCTTTTTCATATGCCTTCTCCAAAAGGAGATTAGTGGACAGGAAAAACCACCTCTGACATTACGTGTAACATTTTCTGTCTCTAAATGAAGCAATTCTTTCAGATTATCCATCCGTCCTTTCCTTCTTCTTCCTCTTACTTTTTCCCCTTCTAGTTTTACTTGGAACACAATTACGTAGTTATGTCCTTTAATCAAGTGTCCACAGTGTGATATTTGTCTCCTTATAATAGTTTGTATTATCTCTCTTTTTGTGTTAGCCCTTCTAAAGATTTCCCCATTGGTTGTTAGGCTTGTCCACTTAATATTAAGCATTCTTCTCTGGCATCACACTTCAAAAGACTCTATTCTTTTAATTTTGTTCTTTTAGAGTCCATGTTGTCCATACGTAGCCTCAAACTAAAATTTAATTTTGTTTCACACAAAGAGTTGCTTGATTAGTTAAATCTATTTTTTGCAATCATTGTTCTCTTTACAATTTTGTATTTCTGGTTGTTATGTTTGTAGAAGAATTACTCTAAATAATTAAATTTATTTACTTGTTCCAGGTTGTTATTGTTTAATTTTATATTAAATGAAGCTTTTTTTTTACTCATGCACATGATCTTGGTTTTCTTACTAGTGATTATGAGGCCAAAAGCTTAACTTTTGGCTGCTACTTCACTTAGAAGATTCTGTAGTCTGCACTGAAGCTGCAATAATGATTCCATAGCTTAAGTTGTCAATTATTTGACCATTAATTTTGATCATTTTCTGTTATTCCTTCCTGTGTTCTTTAATTATGGCCACAGAATATAAATTTACAAGTAAAAGTATGGAGGAAAGAATACAATCTTGCCTTATTCCCCTTTTATTATCAATAAATTCTATTTCATTTGTTCCAATTCATGTTTTAGTTTTTTGGTTCCAGTATGAATCTCATATGATATTAGTGTCTCGTGAGTCGCTGTTGCTATTGTGTAATATGTTGATTAGCTTGTTTTGTTTTACTTCGTAATAGCTTTCTTATAGTCGATAAAACAGAGAAAAATGTGAATACTCATTTCTATTGCTTTCTCTGCAATTTGTGATAAAATCAAATTGTTTTTTATGGCACCTACTCCCTTTCTGAATCCAAAATTGGGTGTGGTTGACAGCCTTTCAAGTTTATTGTATATTCTACTGTAAATAATTATATGTACCGTTTTACTGACCTAGTTGAGTATATAATTATTGGAGGTCCATTATGATTGTCTAGAAAATAATAATTAATTGTATCATCCTCATATGCAGTTATGCCTCTGTTCTTTGATTTCTTATTAGTTATGATTGTTCTATTTTCTTTTTCAGCACATTCTATGCCGTTAATTCTCAGTTCTAAATTGTACAGCTTTTCATAATTATGTCTGTTGCAAGTGTTCTATTTCTTCACATTTTCTTTTTATTAATTTTTCTTTTGTAAATTCCATTTAGATTTGATTTATCTATTTATCTAATTGTATCTGTTTATTACTGCTTTTTAATTTTCTTTCCTCAATCAGTAATATTATTTTATCAGTCATCCATTATTTTTTTTTTACTTTTTTCTTATGTGTAGAACTTCTTCTGCTGTGCTTTTGAATAATAAAAAATTACTGAAGTATATTAGAAACTTAAGTTTCCATTGCAACTGTAAATAGAACTTACTAACAGCATGTTAAATACATTGATAACATGTTTCCTATGTTCTCTATATGAGGCTTAAACAAAAATGTCGAGTAACTTTTTTTCTTTACTCGCATAGTTATATCTTATTGCAATAGAACACTTGCACGCACGCACAGTTTCAACACAATTTCAAAGCTAAAAATAAAGTAAATATACAAAATACATAATAATAAATATACAATAATAATTCATTTTAAATTCCTGAAAATTCCTTGTCACAATTTTAAAGTATTCAAGTTTCCTAGATTCAACCCGGTTTACAAAAGCAGAATAACATAAAAACAGTCAGTTACTTTAAGTAACATTTTCAGTGTATTGGATCTTAAATTATCATTTAAAATATAACAAATATAAGAAGCAGTGCGGTTCTCATCAAATAATATTTCGTCTCCAAAAGAAGTGTGTATTTTATTTCCGCCCTAAATTTCTGGTTGGTAACTAGGAACAAATCACATTGGTTATTTAGTACACTAAAGAGCCAACATTAAAATGTTACTTTGTGTATTTGTTTTCAACCCCTCTTTTCTAGTGTGTGTGTGTGTGTGTGTGTGTGTGTGTGTGTATTTTATAATTACTGATTATTTTTCTTAATTGTATTTGGTTGAGTATTGCAATTAATCATACATGGGGATAATAATCGGCACGTATAAAACATGTATACACTAGAAAATGACACTACAAAAGATAAAAGGTGGCTGCCTGTACTCTCACAACGCAACAACGTAAGTTTCTATGCAGCTAATGCTACTACTACCACTACGAATAACAATAATGGAAGATTAGGAATATCCATGAGCATACATCGCCAGTTAAACTTTTTGATGGGGGCGCGGTAGCTCAGTGGTAGAGCGTTCACCTCCGGTGCTTGGGGTCCCTGGTTCGATCCCAGCTTGCGCCGAATGAACTTTGTGGTGGACAAACACCGTACTCGTGGGTTTTCCCGTTTCCTCCCTCTTTCTTCATTCCCCGTTTCACTCATCGTCACCGTCTCCTTTAGCCTAACCGGCATAACCGTAGGACGTAAAACTTAAAGAATTCATTTCATTTCATTTTAAACTTTTCGATGGTAAAGCAACTTCTAATCATATCTTATTCTCTGGAAAAAGTTCTCTTTTTTGTTACAACACATTTGAAATCTTTCAGGTTATTACTAACTTTGAACAATACATATACAATACACTAAGTATTTCGTAAGACAACATAACGTAGGAAAGAATATATTTAGGAATACATGCAGAGACATTACCTAGAGTTAAATAATGTTTAATAAAATAATATTGTTGGAAATTCCGCAATTAATGGGTAATGATATTTGCATAAAATAAATTTTCTTCTAAAAATGATGTTTGTATTTTCATCTTTAACTGAACAATTTCATGTACAGATTTCTTATTCGATTTACGTAGTAACATTTCAAAAATATGTACGTTCAAATTGCTTTCAGATGATTTTTTTATAACTGATTTTGATTATTGTTCATCTTATCGTATTTCATCATGTACTAAATCAGTTTGTCACTCCTCCAGTTCTCTCGATTTATCAAGCGATAGGATTTCTCCTTTCCTAGAGATAACGAAATATCAATTGAAAAGAACTTTGCGTTAGAAAAGGGAGTTATAAGAAATGTATAAAGAAATTCAAGATGTCACTGAAATGTAAAACGAGTCTTCAGTTATCTTTTCTTCAATATTATGACTGACAACAACAATATTAACATCAAAAATGTTAAAACCAATAATAATAATAATAATAATAATAATAATAATAATAATAATAATAATAATAATAATAATAATAATAATAATAATAATAATAATAATAATAGTTATTAACTACTAATAACAATAATGACTAACAGAATAAGTTCTCAGATATTAAATTTTTGATTGTGCTTTTCTCTAATTTAGATCTTAATTATATTTTCATTTATATGTTGCTTTTACTTTGCTCATTTAAAGTTTTTGCTAGTTCTGAGACCAAATTTAGATGTATCTATTTTTGTCTCTGAACTATCGTAAAATACAGAAATAAAAAAGATATATTTTTAAGGTGGTAAGTTTTGGAAATTCTCCCTAAATTGTAGCACTATAGCTAAACAAATATAATCTTAAGTAAATAACTTTGTAAGAAAAGTAGAATAACTAAGAAGGAAATAATTTAACTATTACGGAAACTCACCTCAACCTTAATATGCGTTATTGTACTGATGGAATTATCTAGTGGGTTTTTGGTTACTTCAGTGAACACTTTTTCTTTTGCGTTTTCCATTATTATTTAATATATGTATAGCCTGGAAAACTAATTGAAGAATATTCTCAGATAGGTTATTGGTTATAATTAAATCTGATTTGTAATAGCAGAAACCCGAAATATCTTTATTTTAGCTATCGTCTCTATATTCTGACAATATAATTGCAAAAGAACTACAGGTGCATTAAACAAATAGTAATACTAAATAAAAATTCAGCATTAACACAACTAGAATAGTCATTGGTTGATAACAAATTTAAGATATATAATAATAGTTGCTGTAAAAAATATGTATAAAAATTCCACAAAAAAGTATTTTTTCCTTAGTGAATAACGCGCGTACTTTCTGTGTGTGGTCATGAGTTCAACTCCCATGGTGAGGCTATTATGTCTGGGATATAAACCGAAGATGTATTGCAAACCCGTTTTAAGCAGTAGTCTCGTGACATGTGAGTGGCCCATCGATGGGGTACATGATGAGAGGATATGCGATTCCCCTCAGCAGACGTGGCTTCAGAGTCTTTGAGCAATGATGGCGAGTAATCAAGCCAGTAGACTCAACATAAGGGAATTACAAGTTTACTATTGGACGTGTATTCCTCGTAAGCTAGTTTAGCCTAATCTTGCATTTCGAATGCCACTCTTATCTAGTTACGTCTGCGTGCACATATTGAAGAAGAATACAATAAAATAAAAATTAAAAAAAATCTTTAGAATAATGTCTCATAAATACAACAACAACAACAACAACTACTACTACTACTACTACTACTACATCACCATAATAATAATCATAATAATAAAGATTCTAGCTTCTTATGTGCCACGATTCAATTTCAGAAGCATCGACATATTTCTTAGTTTTGTTGTCCTAGATTATGGGTCATAAGCATTTTGATTTTCAAATTTAACGTAGCTCGTCCATGCTCCGAGTCTAAGGGGGACTCTGATGATAATGAACGAAATGGTGGAACGAAGAAAGTGAGAGGATACGGGATATCCATGAGGAAACAACCCACTCACAGTGTTTGTTCATACACTATAAATTTATAGATAAAAATTAGACATACATATACAAAGATAATTGGATAGATGTCCTGGGTAATTCTTATTGTCTGAGATTTAATTAGCGCTTTGGTCTCTCTCATCAATCTACAAAATGGTGATTATTTCATATTAAAATTAATAATAATAATATTTGGCTCGAAATATTAAGAAAAATATATAAAAGAAGATATCTAGGGGGAAAATGTAAGACAGATTTCTTAAAATGATCCTGAATTCAGATTTTTTGCTTGAAATCAAAACTCCTATAATTTCTCTTAACTCTTTGTTTCCTAAAAAAAATCTTTTCTAGATGCACTAAACTACGTTCAAGACGTTAGGTTTGGAGGTTTTGTTAGTTTTGTTTGTAACAAATGAAACTATATCATACATTATACTTGTTAATTAATTAGTTTTTAACGACCATATCTTTGAATCTGTACTGACTGGTAATGATTTCGAAATATGGATACGAGAGTGTAATTGAAACGGTTAAAAATGTTCACTACTGTTTTATATATATATATATATATATATATATATATATATATATATATATATATATATATATATATATATATATAACTCAGCAACAACAAATGATAAGATGATTTTGAAAAGTGATTCATTCAATACTTTAATAGATGCATTTAAAACTGTCGTTATGCTGCAGAAATGTCAAATTGCGCAAGTAAATTTTCGACCTATAACAAATACCTTGGGAAAGGTTATTAATTTAGGGTTAAATTCCAAAATTGGGCGTCCGTTTCCAGTGAAATTTTTAAAATTTACAGGAAAGATATGGATAATTTGATCGTTTGTGTGCTTGATAATATATAAGAGTCTCGAAAAATCTGTTTATTTGTTATATATAAGCGGTTATAAAGGGTTAAATTCCAAAGTTGGGCGTCCGTTTCCAGCGAAATTTTTAAAATCTACAGGAAAGATATGGATAATTTGATTGTTTGTGTGCTTGATAATATATAAGAGTCTCGAAAAATCTGTTTATTTGTTATATATAAGCGGTTATAAACATGGGACTATACGGCGAGCGGAGGGAACTACTTGGCGCAAGGTAACCGAACAGTTGCATTGTGGGAAAGAAACGAGCATTTATGTTATCAACATGGCGAATGTACAAGGGCAATGAACTAGCAGTTTTAACATTTGTGAAGCTATACATTGATAACAAGCAATATCTTTTAAAAGTTTGTGAAGAGTACGGATAATAAACCTAATAACAAATTGCAGAAAGTGTGGAAAGGAGATAACAGTGAAAAAACTTGACGAAAGCGGACGCCCAACTTCGGAATAAATGCCGTTATAAACATGGGACTATACGGCGAGCGGAGGGAACTACTTGGCGCAAGGCAACCGAACAGTTGCATTGTGGGAAAGAAACGAGCATTTATGTTATCAACATGGCGAATGTACTAGGGCAATGAACTAGCAGTTTTAACATTTGTGAAGCAATACGTTGATAACGAGCAAAATCTTCTAAAAGTTTGTGAAAAGCACGGATTAATAAACCTAATAACAAATTGCAGAAAGTGTGGAAAGGAGATAACAGCGAAAAAACTTGACGAAAGCGGACGCCCAACTTCGGAATAAATGCTTTAATTTATTTAAAAACGTTTTGTAAATGATATATGCCTCACTTCCTAAATAATTTTATATTTGTTATTGTAAGTTACTTACTAAGATAGAAAAATGGCTGGGAGCGTACCACAAGCAAAATTTCATTTTTTTTAAAAAAAATAAATAGGGGACAAATAAGAAAGAAAGTAGCGAAAGGATTATAACTTTTCAACTATTCTTTCTAGTGGTGCGCAAAAGTAAATCTACGCGAAATAAATAATATTACCTTAAAATTTAATTATAAATGTGTTATATTTCAGAATATTGTGTTATTTATAACCATTATTTATTCCAGGAAGTTTGTGAAATTATCTACTATAACGATTTCTCTTTCCTTTTTTAACCTCAATTGAGGTTTTACATGTTCAGATGCAGTCATAGGTCCCAATTACCTATATGTCTTTGTTTTGTTATAAATAATTGTTTTGTAATATAGTAATTTTAGTATAAAAATTGATGAAAATTATAAATTATGATGAAAATGGCAGACGAATCTTGGTTTCCAATGATTTCTTTCAACCCATTAAGGCATGGATCTTCTTGTTTCGTACATCCTCTGATTGTTCTCTTCAGTATTTCCAGTCCGCGTTCGTTTAAACCATTTTTTCGGTGATATCTTCTTTAACGTTTCTGTTAAATTTTTTTGTGAAAATTAAACAAATGATTATAAGTTATGTTTAATTTTCAAGAAACTTTCATTTAGTATTTGTTATTTTTATTTTTTATCGGATAAATGTATAATCATAATCACAATCATAATTTATTGCATCTGTTCATCGTCATAAACGAAATTGAACATGGAAGTTTGCATTATTATTATTATTATTATTATTATTATTATTATTATTATTATTATTATTATTATTATTATTATTATTATTATTATTATTATTATTATTATTATCATTATTATCATTATTATTATTATTATCATTATTATTCATGTTGAATTGCATTTAATGTATATATTCCGTTATATCTTTTGCTAATTTCCAATTATCTGTTGCCAGATTTGTTTCTTAAAAACGGACTACATGCTAATTTTTTTGTGGATTTTGTCTAGTAACTTTTCTGTCTTTCTAAAATATCTCACGATTAAATATAATATGATCTAATATCTTTATTTCTTTGTCACATTATCATAGATATGTCTAACTTTTTGATTTGGTATAGTTTAGTTACCGTTAGACCTCTATTGAAAATTAATCTGTAAAATAGAATAGTTTTATTTCTAGTCCATGCATAGATAATATCTAGTCCATGTTTTTTTTTTCTACTGTAACTTAATAATATTAATACTCCAGTAAAATGTGCCGGTCATCAGGATTCTTATTCCCTTAAAATCTTTACTCTCTTGTCGGTTTTCAGTTATTTCAACGAAAAAGTCAGAAATCACATTAAAAATTGATAACATTGAATGTGATCTCTCATGGTGTGCACTCATTTTGGGCTAGATAGCTTTATATTCGAAAATTTGATAGGAGGTATAATTTTCTTATTAAATGTATATATCCCTATTGGTTCCTGGCTACTTCAAAAACAGATTCAAATGGTATATTATAAAATAGCATTCCATGTTATCTCTTAATAGGAGCATTCATTTTGGTTAAGATGGGATTATATCCGAAAGTTTAAAGGGAGTAAAAATTTTTCCTGGGATATTAATGCCCCCTCTCGGTTCCTGATTGGTTCAAAAATGAAGTCAAATATTGCATTATAGATTGATATAATTCTGTATTATCTTTTAACAAAATGTTGTAAACTGTGTTATAATAGTTATGAACCTTATAAACCATAATTAATATTTTACACTATAAGCCAGGTTATATTTTAGAAACAAATTGTGCTTTTTGAGTTGAAAATAAGAGCGAAGAGAATTTAAAATATATTTACTTACATTTGTTTCAAAAGACTGTTTTTCCTCAACACATTTTTCTTCTACAGCCTCCACAACATTGTCAAAAAAGTAAAGTCGAATTTCAAAATCAAGATTCTCCTTTCGATGCTATTGAATCCGTATACCTCGTGTACTGGTAGAACAAATCAAGAGTTGCTATTACGAACAAAACTATGAAATATTATTTCAGAGTGCAATGTTTCTGAGAAAAGTTTCTCCCTCCTTTCTATACTAGGCTACCAGGATGTAGGCCTCATATCTGAATTGTTCTTCTTGAAGAGTATCATATCCAAATTCTTCGATATAATAAGGAAATAATTAATTAGAAAATACACACTTTGACACTCCAACAATCTCAAGACGCACTGACCAAACAGCAAACAAATGCAAGACTGAGAGAGTAACAATTTTCTAAGGAAATTTTATTTCCTATCTAATATTCTGATATAAGGCAAGCTTGCACAAAGTGAGTCCGTCTTTTAAGGGATAACATTGAATGATATCAATTTATAATATAACATTTGTCTTTGAAGTAGCAAAAAATCGACATGGGGAGGAATAATTTCCTAGGAAAATTGTACTCTTAATCAAATTTTTGGATAAAATTCCATGTTTCACGAAGCGAGTGCGTCTGTTAAGAGATAATATGGAATGGTATCAATTTATAATGTAGTAACCAGGAACCGACACGGGTTATTCATTTCGTAGAAAAATATTACTTTCTATCAAAGTTTCTGATATAAAGCTATCCTGCGCAAAGTAAGTACATATCCTGAGATATCACATTCAATTATATCAATTTTTAATGTGACATTTGACTTATTCGTTGAAATAACTAAAAACCGACAAGGGAGTAAAGATTTCCAGAAATTAAAAAAACGGTGACATCAGCACCTGCTCGAATATAATCTTGTTTACTTCTAAGTTTCCATATTTTGTTTTTCTTTTATTGCAGGTTTAAAATTGGGTACGGCAATTTGCTTAATGTGGATGTTCCTAAAAATCTTGAGATCTTTGCAGCGCTATCGATTATATCATTATATTTTATGTCTGAAGTTGACTTTGTATATAAAAATATTCTTTGAAACGTGTTCTTTTCTGTGTTTTATATAGTACCTTTATATTTAAACGAAGTCAAGAAGTTCTGGTTGACCATTATATAATTAAAAAAGTTTTTAATATACTTAATGCAGGCACGTAGCCAGGATTTCGAAATAAGGGGGGGGGGAGGGTCTGGATCAATCTAAACTATTTTACTGCCAACATATATTGGTTTATTAGGACAATAAAATGAGGATATGTTGGTAAGTAGTTTAATAACAAACTATAAAGAAATCTCGAGTAAAAGAATATAAAAAAATATTGAAAAAGATTTTACAATATCTACGTTCTTTCCTGTGTTCATTCAAATATAACAATTTTCCTTTCATTATGATCTCAACTATTATAAAGAGTACATATTCCCTATTATAAAAAGTACATATCCAATAATGTAAAATATTTTACAATATCTGCGTTCCTTCCTCTGTTGAATCAAATATTAACAGAACTTTTTTTCCACATAATTTTTTGTTTTTATCATTCTGTCAATTGCTATCTGTTCCAAATGACAAGATAAAGGAGCAATAGAAAACCGTTTCTCAAATAGCATGTTTGATACTGCAGAGAAGTGATGACGAAAAATTATGATAAAAAATGTCCATACTATTACAGAACGGCACTATATTTTCGAAAGCTTGAAAATTCCCTGACTAGTAGCAGAAATTCTGAGAATTCCGTAACTTTTCTACATATTTCAAGAATTTTTCTGGAAATTCTTTTTGTTTCAGCCATCCTTATTTTTTTTCATTTTTGGTTTCGAAGGCGGGGGTCCAAACCCCCGGACCCACCCCTTGGCTACGTGCCTGACTTAATGCATAAGCAAAAATACGTAAGTTATTATTTTTAATTAGTTAAAGTGTTTGTCTTGTGGTAAATGTTCTCTCTTTTAAAAAAAATGCTTCATTGTTGAAAGTTCCCATTTTTTTTATTTTTTGTTTGTAATTATTATTGATGTTCTTACATTTTCAACGAACTTAAAAAGTTTAAAAGTAACGCGAATTCTCTCTCTCTGTATATATATATATGTGTGTGTGTGTGTGTGTGTGTCTGTTATTTGCGAATTTTTCAATTTGAGCCCTCCATTCGATAGAGTATCAAAAGTTATCTGAGAAAGTGATGGAATTTTTTGCGTCACTTTTACCGTTTCCGAGATATAGGCCAAAAAATCCGATTTTGGGAGATTTAAGGAACCATATCTCGTGAAGCATAAATTATAGAGAGATGATATTTGTGTTGATCAATACCTAAGAGGATGGTGAACATTTTGGTACCAAGTAGTAACTGGTGGCTACTGACCAACTGACTACTGTTCCCCAGTTGTTGGCCAAAACATTTCCGATTTCGGGAGATTTAAGGAGCCATATCTCGTGAAGCATAAATTATAGAGATGATATTTGTGTTGATCAATACCTAAGAGGATGGTGAACATTTTGGTACCAAACAGTGACCAGTGGCCACTGACCAACTGGCCACCGTTCCCCAGATATTGGCCCAAAAAGTCTGAATTTCGGGAGATTTAAGGAGCCATAATTCGGGAACCCTAAGTCATAGAGAGATGATATTTTGAGAATTTTTCAATTTTGAGCCCTCCACTTTAAGCATATATCTTCTAAAAACAACATATGGTGGAACGTTTTAATAGAACCTTTAAAGAAAACATGTAGGAAAAAATCAGCTCTCAAGGAAAATATAAATGGATAGCTATATTACAAGAATTGTTTAATGAGTATAATAATGAAGTACATAGAACAATTAGTATAAAGCTTGTAGAAGTTAATAAGAAAAAATAATTGTTTTTAATTTCGTTCTGGCAATGCTCTTGGAGCATTCTCAACTAATTATTTACTGTTTTTGATGAATCTGTAAATATTAAAGTAAGCGTTTCTTTAGATTTTGCATTTTAGGTAGCAATTTGTGATACAAATTTAATTTAATTTGCATCGCAAATCAAAATGTTGGATACATTTTCGTCAGCAATGTAAATCGAAATTATTTATTTACTTTACTGTTTTACGTGAACATGAAATAATAAAAGTGAACAAGTTATAGTATATAACAAACACGATGACAACGAAAAATAAAATAGAGGAAAAACGATGATAATGTTATTTGTGTGTACTAACTTTAATATTCTACAATTTACATAAGATGGTGTCTGGGTATTGAATGTGTTGAAATGGAGCTTTTTATTAGGTGTTGAATCCGTAATTCTACCAACAAGGAGGAATTAGTATTACACAGCTCACGAAGTGAACCTATAAAATATATTTTTAAATAGCAAACACATAATAACTTAATTTCACAGTGTTAATTTCCTAACCCACATTGTAGCCAAATGATGTCAGGATCAAGTTCATTATTTTCGTTTTCTTTTTCAAAATTGTAAACCAATCTCTACTTTTCTTATGAAAGTAAACAATGGAAAACAAGAGGATGTAGCGAAATAATGTTCCCGGGCCAGTGTTATGAAGTAACTATGCAGATGTTTCATCTAGGATTTTTTCACAGAGCCTGAAAGAAAAAGAAAATAGAAAAAGCAGAGTTGCTAAAGTCCCGTGATTTCGCTAGTTACTTCATTTTCGAAAAGTAAACTAAGTTCTTGCACTTGTGAAGTCCATTGAGGCGCTTTCTTTCCATTCGATGTAAAGTGTAGAAATGCACATGGTCTCTTTGTCATAAATTCTAAGGGCAGCTCTTTAGTATATGAGAACCAAAGAGACTTAAAAGGAAAGGTTTAAAAAAAAACGAAATGAAATCTTTAAGTTTTACGTCCCACGGTTATGCCGGTTAGGCTAAAGGAGACGGTGATGATGAGTAATGAATGAAATGGTGGAATGAAGAAAGTTGGAGAAAACGGGAGAACCCCGAGAAAACCCACGAGCACGGTGTTTGTCCACCACAAAGTTCACACGGCGCGAGCTGGGATCGAACCAGGGTCCCCAAACACCGGAGGTGAACGCTCTACCATTAAGCCCCCGCAAGGAAAAGTTTGATCTTCAAGACCAGATTTATCACAGCTATATGAGATCAAAAGGAGCGCTTCTATCCTGAAGGAAACACTATATTATGCTGTTTCCTTGGTTTAAAAAAATGCTAATTTCGATAATAAATCACTATCATAGATGCATTGCAAAATGCGATGCAATCTTTCGTTTCCAACGACGCGATATGTTTAAAGAGCGCTGATATACAGGGTGTCCCGTAATTTCTATGACAGCGTTTGCGAGTTGAAAGTAGACATCAAAACAAAGAACAAAATATAAGGACAAAAACTCGAAAGCGGTGTCGTTTACGACTTTTGAGCGTGTTAAATTTGACTGCACAGAAGTTTGACACGCTATAGTACAAAGACGAATGACGTTGACAGAGTCGGTGTGGAATTGCACTCAGGAAGTTACAAGCGTAGTATTCAACAATATCAAAATCAATCCTCCAGAACAATTGCGCAAGGGAACCCGTAAGTACTACGCGAATGCTGTCAGACCCCACGTTCGCCATAACTTCCCGTTCTACCGCGTCTCCAAATTGGCGCTTCCTCTACCTTCTTGGTTATATTGAGTGTATATGCAAAAATTAACAACGTGTCGGTAGTTTTTCCGCAATATATTTTCGGAGTCTGACAGACTCCGCATAGTAGTAATGTGACAAAAAGCATGCATAGTACTTAAGGGTTAGTGGATTCCCGCTTATGTTTGCAAATAAAGATTGGTCAAAATGAGCTCGAAAGGAAAGAGTATTTAATATTCAAGTAGAATTCGTCTGTGTCATGTCGATAGTGAAAACAGAATCAGTGATACAATATGAAGAATTGCGGAGTTGCTATAATGGTTGCATAACTACCAGTAAACACGTTTCAACCATACCAGAAACATTAGTGTATTATTGAAGGTTAGATTAATTTGTTATCAATGCATGCAACACCACAAACAAGTACGGAGTCTTTTTCGTAACTTTTTTTTTTTTTTTGTGCTAAACCCACAAAATAGTATATTCTACGTCCTGTATTAACGTATTGTCAAACCTGTCGTCGACATGATATGTAGAGTTTCCTGTGCACTGATGCTCCTTATAATGGAAATGGCATACGTTGTTTGAATGTTTGCACTAACACAAAACTGCATGAAGTGATATGTGAAAGAAAATTAGGATGTCTGAAGAACTATTCACTGTGAGTTCGTGAGTCTTATAAAAAAAAGTATGCTGAAGATATGACCTAACAACATACTATACTACAGAGTATACTATAGTAAGGAGTCCCGGATAATCTGCCAAGATAGATAGAAATATGGATGGATGGAGAGGTTTTTCATTTTGTTCTCCACTGTTGTTCGATACATCACTTCCTTCATATGTCCCCATAGATAGAAGTCTGCCGCAGATGTTATATCCGGTAATCAGAGATGGCGTGCTACAGGACCACCACGCCCGATGCACCACATCCCAAAAAATATTTTAAGTTCATTTTTAGCACGGTGTATCCGATGAGATGGAGCATTGTCAAGCTGGAACCACATTCATCGGATAACACTGTTAGGATAACGTTAACACTTTCAAAAAGTTTTGGAAGGACATCTGAAAGGAACACACTGTAGGTACCCGCGCTAGGTCGTTGGAGTAAGACATACAATCCTACCGTGACACTATCTGCAATACCGGCCCGTACATTAACTACAAGACGTTCTTGATGTGCCTGATGAAAAATGGTATTGTATTCTACGCACACATGCCTATTCTGTGAGTTATAAAAGCCATCACAAGTAAAACAAACATGCCGCGCGAACTGTACAAACATCATACATTTCTGGTAGTGTGTGGGACGCAACTCTTGCACTCGGTGGAGGTGATACGGATATCGATATTCGTGGTGTAGGTCGTTTCACACTTGCTGATGGTGAATATTCATCTCGTGGCAAATTGCTCGCGTGCTTGTGGAGGGATTGTGCTCAGAGTGATTTAACACCGGTGCTTCAAATTCTGGTGTTCGAACTGTTCATGATGGTCATGTCCCGCCAGTGGACCTGTAAGGAACACAATTCTTGCAGGCGGCTGTCAGTTCTTGTAAAGGTAGTGTGATAGAGGCACCGTCAATATAGATAACATTCTTGATAAGGTCTTTATGCCTCCCATTCCGCAAAGCTGAACATATTCCAGATACACATCACTTAATTCTGTTCAAGTGAACTGCATCTCTCACTTCTGTTTTCGAAGCTGCAGTTCTGCACTCAATCACGCCAATACCAGTATAGTCCGTAACAGATGGCTAGTAAGATAATGCTCCATGACGTCACTCGTGTTTTCATCATGCATGTCAGTCTTCGGTAGTTTTGTTTGTTAAGGCACTGGTCTTTCAAGAGTAGCATGGATTCGAATCTCACTTAGGGCATTGATATTTTTGTGAATGTCTTTTCATCTATGCTATCTATCAACATATCGTAGGTATTAGGGAAAACTCATTTTATATATTTTAAGAAAAATGCTTTTTAATGTTTTGGCTTTATTTAAACTTCTATTTGGGGCTATGATAACATTGAAATGATAACTGTGCTATGCTAACATAGAATTTTAAATAAGACTACAACATTGGAAAAAAAAATTAAAGTTAATTTGAATGTCCAACTCGTGAGAGTGCAGTATAATCGAACTACAACCGCTGATTCATGTTGTGTGGTCCACTTGACCAACACGACTGAAAACAACAAATATTGTACCACTGAAGTCAGTCATTGGGTTGGAGAGTTGACTGGATATTGCATTATAACTTACAATCGAGACTCTCTTCTGCATTTAATAATATGAAGGTAATCTAGTTAAGCATTGGATCTCGTTCAATAATGATATTCACAAGGTATAAAAGGCACAAGTATCCAAGTGCAATGAACAATGCCATGCAGGTCTTAGATAGGTCGAGGAAGGGCTCCAAACTTTCCTGTGCCATAGTGGAGATGATGTGATCAGCTCTGAGCCTCAGAGCCTGTTGATGAGGAAACCACGAGATAGGGGCGGTCAGACTACTCTAACATCGCCCCAGGTGGCAGACAGACGCCGTACGCAACACTACAAACTCTCTACCTTCACTTGAGGAAAGAAAATAAACTTTGCCAGTTATTGCTTCCTTCTGGAATTTTCCACGTTCTGTCAGCATGAAATAATAGAGGATCGTCTCAATATTGATCAGCTAACTTAAACTTCATTTCGCAAGAAATCAACGTTGTAAGATTGGAACACCTGATGTTTTAGACCTTGCGGTTACGTAACATAGCATTGCATGTAGCCATCTTTACACTAATGGCAAGTGCATCTTATTGCTGATGTTCCAATGTCGCCAGGTGCCAGGTCATTGTTACGTATGTTAACAGATACCACTGTATGTCGTGCTTTCCGGGACATTCTTGCCTGCTATGATCATCAGAAAGTTATTGAAATACGCCTCTGAAGTTCATTTTCTCACACTTTCGGAAGCTAATGCCTCTGAAACAATGGGTTGTAGGACACACGTTTACTGAGATATTTTGCTCATTTTCTCGAACTCCCTAGGTCGGTTAAATTTTTTAACATCCTATATATATGAGGTAGACCATTCATCTTGATACGTCCTTGTAACTTTTAAAAATATTATGCAAAAAAGCTAAAATTTTGTACAATGCAAACATCGGCAGGGGGCATTGTTTGGCATACTCCGTTATACCACAAGGTTAGCAGAGTTGCTAACTCAACATAAAGTTCTACTTTTTTATGGCACTACCAGGGATAAAAGTGAGGGGAACGCAGGGGGACGCCATCCCCACCTCCAAAATATATGTATAGCGTCCCCCCGGTTCTTAAAAAAATACAATGGGCAAAGATAGGCAAGGGGACTCCGTGACGTCATACCGTTACCTACCGCCCCCCTTTTATCCCTGGATACTACGTCAGATTACACTAGTTAAGAAAGGTTTTGTTATATAAAAGGAAATACCTGTTCTTACAGGAACTTTTTGCACTGAATTCGAATATGCACTCGGTTTTTCTCCATCACGTACGATTTTCCCGTAACAGAGGGATTTTCGGGAAAATCCCTCAGAAATTTCCCGTTTCGTTTATTTTACACCCCAAGATCTTGTCCCCTTGCATATACTAACATAGAAATTATACCTAAGTATACTTTGATTCATATTTAACAAACCCTCCAAGTTTCGTAATAATCGCTTTATTCTTTCTAGAGAAATAAATATGTTTGTATGTATACTGTGTGTACTGTTTATTGCACCTTATAGTAATGCTTTCAGATCTCTTAAGTTGAGGTAAAACGTTTTGCTTTATAACCACAAACACATATATAAAATATAATACAATATAATTTACAAGTGTGACAATTTACAATAAACAATAATACAAATGTACCAAAAGGTCATGAAAAGTCAATCAAAACTATCACAATATATGAAACTTCCATTGGGTTACAAAAACGTACACTACTTCCTTCTTTTGTAAGAAATGTTGCATTCTCTAACAAGACCCCAACAATAGTCCCCCATCATTGAAGGATCCCATCGTCCCTGGTACCTTTTCTCCATTGCCATTATATCTTGGTGGAATCTTTCCCCCTGTTCGTCGCTGAGAGCACCTAGGTTAGCAGGAAAGAAGCTGAGGTGGGAGTGCAAAAAGTGGATTTTTAAAGACATCCTACAACCCAACTCTTTGTATTTCTGTATCATGTCCTGTACGATTTCTGTGTAACTTTCAGCTTTGTTATTGCCCAGAAAGTTGCGCACAACACACTTAAATGCTGTCCAGGCAGCTAGCTCAGCACTGTTTAACTTGCTGTCAAAGCTATCATCAAGCATTAATTTCCTAATTTGGGGACCAATAAACACTCCCGCTGAAATCTTAGCATCACTCAGGTTAGGGAACTTATCTCGCAAATACTTGAAACCTTCACCAGATGTGTCCATGGCTTTGACAAAGTTTTTCATAAGTCCTAACTTGATATGAAGTGGCGGTAGTAATATCTTATTAGGATCTACCAAAGGAGCGTATTTGACGTTGCATTCTCCAGGTACGTAATTCACTCTAGGTTCCCATTCCTTCACTTCATAATGTTTGTCATCAGCTCGGCTATCCCATAAACATAAAAAACATTGGTACTTCGTGTAACCGCACTGCAGTCCTAATAAAATATCAACTACCTTGAGATCACAACATATTTGCCAACAATGGTCCTTGTAATTTATAAGATTTAGCAAAGTTGACATGGTGTCATAGGATTCCTTAATCTTCACTGAGTGCGCAAGTGGTATAGAAGGTTTTTTTATTTCCATTATGTAAAAGGACAGCTTTAAGGCTGACCTTTGACGCGTCGATAAATAACCTCCATTCTTCTGGAACGTAAGGAATTCCTAGCTCGGCCATCAACCCATTTATATCCGTACATACGCACACATTATCTTGCATTGAGAAATAGCTTGAAAATTGAACATGCCTTTTCCTGTACACTGATATGTTCGTTTCTGCATCCAATAAGTTCCACTGCTGGAGCCTTGATCCCAGAAGTTCCGCCTCTTGTTTTGTCAGGTGCAAATCACGGACTAGGTCATTAAGTTCACATTGCCGGATGAAATGTGGCTCGCGAACACAGTCAGGGATGAACGTTGGATCCTTGGATGTACATGTTGATGTCGATGTTCATCAAGGTCATGATCATCATCAGAGTCTTTTGGCCATATCTCTTCCCAGTTGGTAGGGGGCTCGGGAAGTGGAAGTTCATCCCCGTGCGGAATAGGTCTAATTGCGAATTTAACGTTGGGATAACTTATTGTGTATTTGCTTTTTTAAGAATGTAGCTTAACTACTGTGAGACAAAAATAACAATCATCCAGATGGTTGGTGGGTTCTCTCCACACCATTGGTACAGCAAATTTCATGAACCTCCGTTTCCCTTTGGCCCATGCAAGTAAAGTGACGTAGCACGACGCACAAATTATGTTGGGTGCCCAAGTTTTGTCCTGATCTCCCACACGACATCCGAAATATATATAATATGCTAGTTTCACCGATGGCGTAATGGATCTACACTGTCCTTTAACTACAAACTGGCCACACACATAACAAAAACTATTTGGTGAGTTAACACACGAACGCCGTCCTCTTGACGCCATTGTACTAATCACAAACTAAACTTCTGGTCTTAGTTGGGTATAATGCCGTTAAGATCAAACATGAAAGCACTCTTAGCAGCAAAGACAACTTTGAAAGTGAAGTAGTGTTAAACCACACGTCAATATAAAAATGTACAAAACTCCCTCACCAGGTGTCAAGAACACAAGAAAGAAAGAAATGCGCGGGGGGAGGGGGAAACGATACCGTAGTGGAAAATTCAGACTGCATTAGTTCATTGTTGTCAACAATGAGTCTGTATTCCATTCTTTCTTTCTTTTGCATTCTGTTACATTTGATAACAAATATTGATAACCATTTCATGAACAAAACGAAAAAACTTGGAGAATTGTATATATATGTATTAGGATATACTGTACGTTTAAAAAAATATACGTTGGAAGTACATTCTATTTTTATACACGTTTCTAATTTACAGAGAGCAATACAAGTGTGTTGTTGACTATTGTAAATATTCATTTTTATGTCTGTGTTTGTAGTAATAAAGCAAATCGTTTTTACCCCAACTCAGGAGATCTGAAAGCATTACTATCAGGTGCAATAAACAGTGCACACAGTATACATACAAATATATTTATTTCTCTAGAAAGAACAAAGCGATATTTACGAAACTTTTAGGGTTTATTAAATATAAATCAAGGTATACTTAGGTATAATTTCTATGTTACTATATGTAAGGGGACAGGAGCTAGGGGAATAAAATATCTGAAAAAGGGAAATTTTTGAGGGAATTTCCCGAAAATCCCTGTTACGGGAAAACTGTACGTGATGGAGAGAAACCGAGTGCATATTCGAATTCAGCGCAAAAAGTTCCTTTAAGATCAGGTGATTTTTCTCATGTAACAAACAAAAAGTTTAAATTTGTTAACTAGTGTTATTGCATGTTTAAAATCTATATGTGGAACAAAAACATACAATACCACACTTGTTATGCAGTGTTGCAAGCTAAGGACGCTACAGTATCACAAACATCGGAAAACATCAAATTTTGAATGATTCTGCAAGAGTAATAACGTAAATGAGACAACCAGGGTAACGCACATCCAAAAATACCTAAATATCGAATACTACGTTCATCATATGACATTTTTCGAACAAGTAGGAACAAAGTTACAAGGAATTGAAAATTTGACCTATTTCAAAAGACTTTCGAAAAAAGTGTTTAGATAAGTATCACATTGAATTACGTTGAGGAGGGTTGCGAGGTTTTGGCCATGCGAAATTTTGGGCGGCAAGGTTTTGTCCGTCTACCATAAAACATTATGAAATGTTTTATTAAACATAATCATGCGCGCTGCAAATCGTAATTCTTGTTTGTTATTTATACAGAGAAGGCTATTTTACGAAGTCAATATAATAGTTTATAAAATTGCAAAATCTAGTGAATGCCCATACAAAGTTGGAATGAAAACTTTAAAGCCTATCTCTTTGTGCCAAGCCAAACGGTAATCAGAGAAAAAAAAATACCATACAATACCACACTTGTTATGCAGTGTTGAAAACTAAGAACGCTATAGCATCACAAACATGGGAAAACACCAAATTTTGAAAGATTCTGCAAGAGTAATAACGCAAATGAGACGGCCAGGGTAACGCACACCCAAAAATACCTAAATATCGAATACTACGTCCATCATATGACATATTTCTGGTTTTAAACGTACTTTACATATTTTAAACGCTTTTTACGCGTCATATAGAAAACTTTTTCCAACGTTATTATCCGACCCTACGCAGTTCATTTTCAGATATATCTTTAAAAAAAAGAATCTTATACTGCTATTAATACGGTAAACTTCTTCTTGTATGGACTTCTACCTTTAGGAACTTCAAACTGTTTACAGATATTTCTATCTTACAATTATTTTTCGTTGAATTCAAGTGTGTAAAAACATGGCTTATATTTATCCTTTTCCAAAATTAAACATTGGTCGAAATTTATGATATTAACAAATGCTATTCCTCTAAGGCTTACAACTGAATAATGTATTTTTTTGTGATCTTGGTTTTCCTTTTTCGTTTATCCCAAAATAGAAGCATCCGCCCTCACACACTCTCCATCACGTCGCTCGACGCTTCAATAAGGCAGAGCTAAATATAGGAGAAGGAAGATGGAGGAACATCTTTCCATCTTTCACAAGATTGACAGTAATAAAATCATTTCGCACGAAAACAGTATCTATAGTCACTTCGAACATTGAAGTGTATGCTTCTCTGTCGACAACCAGGTTCTGTAATGGTAATATTTTCATAAACTGGAACAGCATTGAAAAAAAAAAATGTTTAGACGCACACACACACACACACACATATATATATATATATACAGTGGCGGATCCAAGGGGAGGGTTATAGGGGCTATAGCCCCCACCTTGACGCTCAGGTATACACTGGATAAAATGGGCTTCGATCCTGCTTTACACTGGATAAAACGGCAAAATATGGTTTAGCCCCTCCCTTGAACATATCCTGGATCCGCCACTGTATATATATATATATATATATAAACAGGACGTCTCAAAAGTCCCCTGACATAGGATAAATGTTATTGTCAAAGTTACATCAAAATGTAAGAGGGGAAACTGTCTCCAAATACGATGTTTTCAATCTAAAGGGAAGAATTTTTTTAAATCGGACGAGCCGTTTGGACTGTACACTCTTTATGTGTGTGCCCAATGTTAAATGAAAATGCAACGTTGACATTTACCTGAACCACAACATAAAGTGAATGGGGGCATGTTTGAAATGGCGGCTGGCCATCGACACGTTAGCGTAAAAGACAGTATCTTCATTCACAGTTATGTTGTGAGTCCAGGTAAATGGCTACGTTGCATTTTCATTTAACATTGGGCGCATAAAGAGTGTACAGCCCAAACGACTCGTCCGATTAAAAAAAAAAAAATCATTCACTTTAGATTGAAAACATGATATTTGGAGACGGATTCTCCTCTTACATTTTGTTGTAACTCTGATAATAACAGAGTTACCCTATGTTAGGGAACTTTTGAGACATTCTTAGCAGAGTTGTTTTGACGTATGAATAGCGTCATACTAAAGGCCTGACTACTGCAGGAAACATATGTTAATCGAACTCTTTAGTATGGCACTAATCACGCGTCATATGGCACTAATCACGCGCCCAAACGACTCTGCATAAAACCCTAGGAATCTAACTACTATATCAATTCTAATTAAAAATAAATCATGCGCAGATTGAGAATATTTAGGCCACCATATTATAGTTACAAATCGGTCTATAGTTTTTCTGTATTTTCAAATCGTGGCTCCCAGTTCTTTGAAAGTTCACGTTCTATTGGCGTCTATACATTTCTCCCGCTCTTTATTATACAAAATGAAAATTTGTAGGCGTATATATTATAAATGTAATGCATTTCCATGCTGTTTTAATACGGCTATAAATATAGAACCTTCTGTACCGAAAAACTCTTAATGCTTTTTTAAAAATCGTGTCCTAATACATTCTTTATATCGTTCATACCATTTACTGTATATATTAGCAGTTGATCACCACACACCATTGCTACAAGTAATCTATTTTAATGGTATGAGAACTGGTATTATATTTACTGTTTTACTACATTTCCACACACACACACACACAAACACACACACACACACACACACACACACCCCTGTTTGTCTACCCTACAAAAGGCGTATGCGAGCTGGGCCATAGGAAAACCGAGTATGCATTCATATCTAATTTAGTATTGATGCTACTTTCCTGATACGTTTCCAAAAGTTGCGTCGAAGATAGAGCTACATTCCCAGAGGCATTAGAATGCAATATCTCGACCTTGACTGGACGCGTAGAAGTGAGTACCCAAACCAACTGGACATTTGCAAAACGAGTAATTTTAACAAACGAAGACACTAACAAACAAACAAGAATATTGTGTGTAAAATGTGTATAATGCGAGTTCAGTGAGTAAATGTGAGCAGTGCGATTAGAGCAACTGCTTTAAACACTAGTTAACTTTGTAGCAAATGAAACATATGGATTAATGCTGTTGACTTTCTTGGGTCCTCAAATTTCCTTTCCACCAATTATTTCATGATCATTCACTCTCATTAATCACACGTCTATTATAAGCTATAGAGTATAACCATGGGGTGTAAAACTAGAAATTTCATTTGATTTCGAATGGAATAGCGCATTGATTCAATCCCCGGAGAAGCTAGTTTGTGGTGGACAACATCGTTTCCATGGGTTCTCTCGGAGTACTCCCATTTCCTTCCACATTCTCATTCCACTAATTCCTCCATCGTCACTCACTTGCCTTAATCATCGACTCCCTTAACGTAACGACATAATCGTGGGACGTTAACTGTAAGATTTCATTTCATTTTGAAATGGAATGGCGAGACTAAAGTAGGGTTATATCTGTTTGTTTGTTCGATGAAGGTTAGTGTTTCTTTTCAGCACCAAGGCTGTATGAGACAGAGACTTATATGTTAAGGTGGAATCCGAACCACTATAATAGTTTAGATTTTATTAATACTTCCATCAGACCATGTGACCAAAGAGGCACGTGCTCGCTACAAGACCAGCGGGAGAACAATATTATATGACTACAAGAAACACGAAACAAGATACATTATTCATACCAGGTGGGATACCCGCGTTCGATTCCCGGTGGGAGTTCATGCGGTTAGTATCCCATGTTAATCAGTAGGTCCCGTCTCATATAGCCTCGCTGCTGAAAGGGACGTTAACTCAATTATTCGTACCATCGAATTTAATATTTTTGTTATAACGTCGAAAATGAGGTACTAAATGGCAAGAATATTGGAAAACAAGATAGAAGATAAAACGAAAAAGGCAGTAAGTTTAAAATTGACAAGGAAGGGATTTTAAAAGGTTAAGACGTTATCAAGTTACTTGCATTAACACTTAGCAACAACACACAAATATACTAATTGAATTAGTATACTATTAGTTCGTTACTATAACTATTATACTATTGAACGTCGTAATCTTGTATCACTTAAAATTTATGATTCTCTGAAATATTATATTATATTTGTCTAACCGAATCAACAATATCTATTTTATTAATTTAGGCGTAGTAACTATGAAACAAACCATAGCTTATGCTAATATGCAATGTTTTCAATTTTAATGCGAATGGTTAGCAATAACTGTGCCTTCACTTTTTTGATAACTTTTTTTTATGTTTGTCTTCACGTCTTTTACATAATTTTTTACTTCTCCATACAATTGCTCCCAAAGGATTCGACTAAAAATTTAATGAGATAATAGCGAGACCATTGGAATCCAAAATTAGTCACCAACAAAACTTGATCCGTGGCTTCTGCATGTGCAGCATTGTTTTCTGTCTTACCGGCATGCTTCAAAGACTCACTGCCTTTACGAAGTATTGCGAAACTCAAATGCTACACAGTGCTTCATATAGGCATTATATAGGCATTATATAACTACCCATGAGAATTTGTAGTTGACTTTCTCAACTTCAGGTAACAAAACCTAAATGCAACATTCTATTCAATATTATTATTATTATTATTATTATTATTATTATTATTATTATTATTATTATTATTATTAACAATAATAATAATAATAATAATAATAATAATAATAATAATAATAATAATGTGTAACTCTGTTACTGCTCGACTACTGACATTTGCGCAAGCCACTTGATATGCATATACTTTCAGTTGAGTTGATTTTGAGTTTCACATCCCTTTCAGCAGCGAGGCTATATGATACGGGACATACTGATTAAGGTGGAATCCAAAAAACGTGAGCTCCCGCCGGGAATCGAACCCGGGTGTCCCACTCCAAAGGCGCGCACGATAACCGCTTAGCCACGAAGCTCATAGACATCTGCTTTAGGTGCAGTTTTCATTTCTCTATTGCAAAAAAAAAAAAAACAAAAACAATTCGGTATATTATTGTCGCACTGTACTTGTATATACATAAATGCACTACCTCAGTCTCTTGAATCATTACAGGATCAAGTTAATGTCAATTTAGCAGACAAAATTATATTTTTCAATATAATCCTCCCGGTCCGACATTACATACTTCAATATCAGCACCACAACTAGAGAAAGAAGATCAGAAGTCTAACTTGAACGTCGTGGAATCTCCACACAAGCTGAAAACTACTGTTTAAAACGATTTTTCTTCCCTGGCTAATTAAACGGCAGAGCCCTATTTAATAGTTGCACAAACCAGTTTGCATAACCAAAATAGAAAGGGGAATTAAGGGAATAAGCGATTAAACAAAAAAAAACTATTAGAACGGGGTGAAGTATAGAGGAAAACGGGACACCACAAAACCTCCAACAAAATCCACAACAAAAGATTAAATACTGGACTTCGCAAAATGCAGAAAGCGTAGGTATTGTGCTTCTGCCTATTTTAAACGTCCAAAAAGCGAGTCGGGCCGCACCTTGTTCAGGAGTCAAAGATCAAGCAATTCTAATAACAGAACAAAGCCCATAAATAATCACTAAATTTCACAGACGAACACTGCTAGTGGACACCGGATCTACCATTTCCATCTGGCCTTTCGAATATGTACTTCCTAATGTTCAATTAATACTACATAAAACGGAGGTTAAAGGGATATGAAATAAAATTAACTTGAAATATGTAGCAATGGTATCATTCAGCGTTGGGGAACGACATTCTCTCATTCCTTTTGTATGAGAAGGAAATCATGTATTCCAATTATTTTTGGTTTAGACTCGCTTAAAAGCTTATATGTTACAATCGATTTAACAAAGAATCTTATCTCTCTATTTAAAAATCATAAGAAGTCAACATTACCAGAAAACAGGAAAACATTTTATCACAACACACGACTCATACTTAGACAAAGACAAAAAGCTTTGTTTTTTATATCGACAAACACATTAAGTTAGTTCCACTTTTTCAAACATTTACTGCGGTAATAGCAAAAGACAGATTGATGATTTTGCATCTTTCTTCGTATCGTTTCTCCATGGCTTACTTGACAAATACAAACTATTGAGCAAAGGTTAGACGTAAACAACTGACTAGTAATTTCAAATCTAATTAGTTATCCTGTAACTTTAAAGAAAAATACACCATTGATGGATCTTGTAGCATGCCAGGATTAATCTTTTGCAACAATGGAAGCGAGCTCTATAGAAGAAAATAAAAATTGTACAGGAAAAGAGGTTCAAAATTCTTTGAAGTATAGATAAAAACTTTTCAAAATTGATGTTTTTGATATTAATCCTAATTTAGACCAGTCGCAGAAACAGGCCATTCACGAGTTATTATAAAAATATAAAATGCTTTTATACACTCCGGACGGCATTGGACATTATAGGGGCTACAATCACAAAACAAGAATCCCTAAGTCGGCAGTGTTCCAGAACAGATCTCCCTGTTCCAATGAATGTTCGAGATCAGGCAGATCAACAAATTCAAGAACTCAATAATGCTAGAATTATACAACATAGAGACGATAATAGCTTCGCTTCGCCACAGATTATTGCCAAGAAATCAAATAGGAACGCATTTAGAATTGTTTTGAATTTACAGCAGTGTAAAACATACATTAAGTATCTGTGGGTGCCATTCCAGTCAACTGAGTATGTGTTAAACACTTTGAAAGGCAAAAAAATACATAATGACTTTGGATATCTCCTCGAGCTAGCACCAAATCTTGCTCCATCCGAGAAGCCGCTGATACATGACCTTCGAGGTCAATCACACAAGAAAATCTTACAAAATTCTCATATGCGTGATGGATCATAAAACTACCATGCAAGCTCTCTTAATTGGAACTAGGTTGATTTTACATTGATAAACGAATAAGATCTTTTGCCGATGATATCTTGCTGGGAGTCATACTTTTCAACAATAGCTATAAAAATTTTATTTTTAAATTTAAGAAATTTTTGTGCTTCACTTAAGACAAATTAATTTAACTCAGAGCTTAATGTTCTCGCATATTTAATATCAGACAATTCTATTAAAATCTCAGCAATAATAGCCAAAAATACAGAATTCAAGATTCCACCAAAAGAAAATTTTGCAAAGTTTTACGGGCTTATGTTCCTTCTTACTGGCACATATCAAGGATTTTGCCATGGAAATAGAACCGTCTTAACAGATGTTTCTAGAGCAATATTTGTATTTTTCAAATAATCTTCTGGATTCTGTTTCTGTTGTGAGGGCTGGAAGGTTCCGTACGTCAGGTGTAAGCAAGTACTAGAAAGCGTGCTTCATTAACGAACACATGTTTTCTGTTCACAACATAATCACCAACAGACGGTGGAAGGAGGATACCAGAAAGACGCGAAGTTGGTTCCGAGGGAAATCGAATGCGGCCAACACTCTCCCCACGAACTTCCCCTTCAGAGGACAGCAATAAAAGAAGACCTCAAGTGGACAGAAGAATAAGTTCCAGTGCTGATCGCTAACCTTCCTAAACTATTTCTGAGGTCCTTTTGTGTTACGGAGATTTCTTTAATTCCAACTTCTGTTGCCGTAATAGGCAAAAGAGTATTTCTATAACTACCTACTCCGGAGGCTGCAATAAGCAGAGAGATACAACTATATTATCTTCTAAAACTACGATAGGTAAGAAAGATATCCTTTAAATTACCACCCTAGGCCGCTGTGGGATAGAAGAGTTTACCTTTTAATCTTAAGCTACTTATAACCATCGACTTCGGTAGAGGCAAAAGCATTGCAGCTAAGCCGCATAGTGTTGCTACTGTCGTTGCAACCATACCACCGATCTGAGAATAAGCTAGCAACTATTTATTTCAAATTAATTTACGGCTTTAAGCTTTTTTCAGAGGAATATTGAAACATGTGTCGCATGGATGGTGCTCTGAATAGATTCGAGTGCACCGGAATATATTCACTGAACCCTCAGATATTTACAAGCTCGACTATCACTCTGTAAACTTGATTTGTGTTGTAAGATTATACATTAGGACTAATTGTGATGACCCACAATGTTCAACTTCGGTAGGGGTTGAGGAAAAGGATGATATTTCTTGTTTGTCGTCTCCAGCGAATCCATTTTCTCCACATATGACCGAGATATCAGAATCTTCTCGTCCATCAACTAGTAAAGAACTCTCCAGTAGTGAACAGTTATCATCATTGCCGGAAAATCGCGAGACGTTTAGCGTCACGCACCAAAAGAACTGTGTAGACTGCGATACCATATAAGAGGTAAATTGAAAGAAAAAGTGACTTCAGCAAACGAAGTAGCAAAGTCCGGACCTGACTCCGCTCGACTTTTTCTTTTTGGGACCTGTCAAAGGCCTTACGTCAAAGACCTGTTTTACCAAGACTGTCCTACTACATGGGAGGATATAATGGAGAGGATCCGTAAAGGCTGTCACGAACTAAGTGCAAACTAAGTGTTAAAAGAAGTCAACAATGTCCCGGTACACATTCACATATGCATCGCACGTGCTGGACGATGCTTTGAACCTTTATTGTAAGTAATTTTGGTCCAAGTACGATATATTGGTAAGAATGTTCGGAATTTGCTGTTCACTTTATTTATTTATCCTCAGTTTGTTTATTTGTATATTCCTGAAAAATGATTCGTGTAGTGAATTCCGAAAAGTGATTTCAATTAAAATGTAGTCTATACAAAAGTTAATTAGAACTTTAAGAAGATCGACAGAGTGGCAGAAGTTTCATAAGTCTGAAACTTTAGATTTCTTTTGATCTTTTATTGCTTTCACTTTACATCCAAATTTCTTTCATAAGTAGTTATCTTATAATCAAAGAGTGTTTCTCTGTTTTAAATGGTTTCAACCCCGGAATTTAAACTACATACTGTCTTGTAATATTGTTTTCGTTGATACGTGCACGAAATTTGTCGCAACGTTTGATACTAAATGCTGTAAAGAGTTTCCGCAGCAGAATATTTGATAGAAAATGAGTTATTTGGTGTTGTCTTGGAGTCATTGCTAAGTAAAACTACTGGTTCTGTAATTACAATTCAACAACAAATAATACAGATGCCAAGAGAAATAAGACAGCTTTCTTTGTCAACTATACTTCCAAAGAAATCGAAAAAGAAAACTTCACATTTGAAATTTTGGAGATGACGGACCGTATAGGTAATTCGCTACGTCATTGAATATGAAATCACCATTTCATTCTTCCCATACAATTTACTCATTCAATTTTTCGTTTAAAGTGTCTATGTGCATCAAGAGCCGAGGGAAATGCCTCGGACGTATGATCAGATAGTAACAATTCCACAAAAAAGAACAGACAATGCTAAACTGTATAATTTATCGAAAAGCGTTAACTGTAAAAGTTGTTTCTTTGTCAATAGCATTTCCAAAGAAATCGAAATTGATACTTTACATTTGAAACTTTCTAGTTGATCCCCGTAGAAATATTCCCCCTACGCCACTAGACATAGATGCAACACCATTTGATTCTTCACATACGATTTGGTCATTCAGTTTTTTTGAAGTGTCTACGTTCACTACGAACAGAGAAAAACGCCTTTGTCGGGTGGACTGATAGTAGCAATTCAACTTCAAATAACAGACGTAGATCCCAAACCGCAGAATTTAACGATAAGTGTTTCCCGTTAAAGTTGTTTCTATTTCAATAATACTTCCAAAGAAATCGAAATTGATACCATTTTCCATTTGAAATTTTGGAGTTGACCACCGTGGATGTATCCCCGCTACGTCAATTGATATAGAAGCATCACCATTGATTCTTCACGTACGATTTGGTCATTCAGTTTTTTGTTGTAGTTTGAAGTGTCTGCGTGTACTACGAACAGAGGAAAATGACTGAGATGGCAATTGGTGTGAAGTGGCAATTCAACAAATAACATAAGTAGATACCAAATCGTAGAATATGACGAAAAGTGTTTCCCGTAAAAGTTGTTTCTTTATCAGTAATACTTTCAAAGAAGTCGAAATTGATACCAGTTTCCATTAAAAAGTTTGGAGTTAATCCCTTTGATGCATTCCCGCTACACCACTAGATATGGAAGTATCACAATTTTATTCTTCAGATACGATTTAGTCATTCATTTTAAGTTTGAAGTGTCTCCGTGCACTACGAACAGAAAAATGAATTTAAAGGGCTGTCTGATAGTAGCAATACAACAAATAATAGACGTAGATCCGAAACCGTAGAATTTAACGAAAAGTGTTTCCCGTAAAAGTTAATTCTTTTTCAATATTACTTCTAAAAATCGAAATTGATACCATTTTCCATTAAAAATTTTGGTGTTGACCCCCTTGGTGTATTCCCGCTACGCCACTGGATATGGAAGTATCATCATTTGATTCTTCATGTACCATTTGGTCATTCATTTTTTGTTTCCAGCGTCTACGTGCACTAGAAGCTGAGAAAAATGTCTAAGACTGGTGGTCTGATACACCCTCTTTCCCTCCCTACATTGGACCGTCAAACTAAAATGATAAAAGTCATCCCAGGTCCGAACTTCATCCATGTTGAAAATTTGAATGAGATCGGTTTGGTGATTCCAAAGTTATGAGGTTTTACTAGTATATACCCGCTTCGCTGGGTGAAATGAAAATTTAAATGCACAATTCCGCGTCTCATGTGTTCTGTACCCGTAAAATATGCTGTTTTCGTTTTTAATGGCATCGAATTAAACGGCATCGGAAAGATTATTGATCACCTCGGCGATCCCGAATACCACGTATTCGACGCTAATATTAATCATTTTCGATCATTTCATTATCTCCCAAGCTACGGGGCTGAGTTTGGTTTCAAACGGGATCGGAAGTGTCATTCTTCATCTCAGCGACCCTAAAAACTACGGATCAGACACTAGTGTCGGATAATTTTGAACATTTATATATATATATATATATATATATATATATATATATATATATCCCCCTCCTCTTCTTTCATGTTGTGCGGCACGGCATTGGATGTGTTACCGGTCATCTCAGTGACCCAGGAAACTATGGATTCGACACTAATATGGGTTATTTTTTATTTCCCTCTCCCCCTCTCAGAAGACGCGCGGCTGAATTTGGAATTAACACCATACGAAGTGTCATTGTTCATCTCGGCGATCCCAGAAACTATAGATTCAACACTAATTTCGAATCATTATATCCCCCTCCCCCTTGTTGCGGCCTATGTCATCGGAAGTATCACTGTCCATCTGAGCGACCCCAAAAATGTGGATTGAGCACTAATATCTGTCATTTTCGACCATTTTTAAACGTTTTACTCCCCCTCAACCAAGTTGAAGGTTTGAATCTGAATTTAAACGGGATCGAAAGTATCACTGCTCATCTAAGCGACCAAGAAAACTATAAATTCTACTGATAGTGGACATATTCGACCATTTTTAACATATCTCTTTCTCCCCCTTCTTCAACTTGTGGAGCTGATTTTGGATTTAAACCGGATCGGAAATGTCTCTGTTCATCATAATGATCCCGAAAACTATGGATTAGACACTAATATTGGTCATTTTCAATCATTATTATATACAACTCCTCCTCCCCTCAACCGTGCTGCGGCACACGGCGTCAAAATTGTCACTGTTAATCTCAGCAAATCCTAAAACTATGGATTCGACACTAATATTAGCCATTTCCGATCATTTTTAATGTTTATTCCCCTCCCCTACGTTGCAACTTCCCCCTCCTCAACTATCAGGGCTGAACTTGGATTGTTACAGCATCAGAAGTGTCACTGTTTCTCTCATCGATCCCGAAAACTATGCATTCAACACTAATATTGGTCATTTTGATCATTTTTAAATTTCTCCTCCTTCCCCCTCCACTACGTTGCATCGTCAAAGTGAGTAGCCTTAATCCCTGCCCGAAAACTCATGTATGTTGAAAATTTGATTGAGATCGGTCGGATGGTTCAAGAATAATAAAGTCACAAAGGCAGTCATTTTTATTTTTTACATATTTCTCCCCCTCCCTCTCCCCTATGGTGGCTAGTCGTAGTGAAACGATAAAAAACACCCAAGGTCTGACCCTGATACTTGTTGAAAATTTGATCGAGATTGGTTGGGTGGTTCAAAAGTTATTAGTTTTATTAGTTTTTATTCATACGTTCCCCTCCTTTCCCTCTTCCCTAGGATCTACCGTTAAAGTGAAATTACAAAAATGTTTCCACATCCGAACCTTATGCATGTTGAAAATTTGATTTAGATTGGTCGGGTGGTTCAAGAGTGATGAAGTCACAAAGACAGTCATTTTTTTTTTTTTTTTACATATATCTTCCCCTTCCCCTCCTCTATACTTGCTCGTCATAGTGAAACGATAAAAAGCACCCAAGGCCCGACCCTCATACATGTTGAAAATTTGATCGAGATTGTTTGGGTGGTTCAAAAGTTATTACTTTTTATTCATGTCCCCCTCCCAACCCCCTTCCCTAGGATCTACCGTTAAAGTGAAATTACAAAAATGTTTCCACATCCGAACCTTATGCATGTTGAAAATTTGATTGAGATTGGTCGGGTGATTCAAGAGTGATGAAGTCACAAAGACAGTCATTTTTATTTTTTTTCATATATCTCCCCCTCCCCCTCCTCTATACTGGCTCGTCATAGTGAAACGATAAAAAGCACCCAAGGCCCGACTCTCATACATGTTGAAAATTTGATCGAGATTGGTTGTGTGGTTGAAAAGTTATTAGTTTTATTAATTTTTATTCATGTCCCCCTCCCCACCCCCTTCCCTAGAATCTACCGTTAAAGTGAAATTACAAAAATATCTCGAGATCAGAATCTCATGTATGTTGAAACTCTGAATGAGATCGGTCGGATAGTTCAAGATTTATTAAGTTACAAAAATAGTCACTTTCAGTCTTATATAAATTGATTTTTATATACCTCCCCCTCCTTCTCCTCCCATTCGTTGGTCAGTCAATTTAAAATTATAGAAACAATCCCAGGCCTAAACCTCATCTACGTTGAAAATTTGATCAAGATCGGTTGAGTGGTTCGGGAGTTATTAAGTTTTATTTATTTTTTATACCCATTCCCCCTCCCCCTCACTTTTACCATCCAAGTGAATAGCCTAAAACCAGCCCGGCTTTGAACCTCATCCATGTTACAAATTTGATCGAGATCGATCAAGCGGTTCAGCAGATTTAAAGTCATAAACATAGTGATTTTCAATTTTATATATATATAGATATATTTTTATATACACACGTCTCCCTCCCCTCTCCCTCTCCTCAGCTCTAGTAAAAAGAGCATTTTAGGCATAGGGTTATTTTTACGTAATATTCATATCCGAGTTCTTACTGTGAAAATTCCTTGCTATAGTTGCTATTTTTCTTTAACGTTTCAACAAATACTTGATTGGCAACAATGGTGAACGCAGCCGTTGGGAGTTTGAATTGCTCTAGTTCCTGCTTGGAATACACACGTAGATGGCACTGCGTCGGAATACACACCGATCGAGAAACGAAATTTTTCAGTCTGAGCACACACTTTACACACACAAACCGGCTGTATCCGTAAAAACGAGCGGAGTCAAAAGAACTCGCGGGGGGACCCCTATAATGGTCCTGCACGCATTAAAAGTAAAAAACTTTTCGAGCAACCACTAAAAAATGCTCGCTTTGCAAAAATTGCTCAGAGTGCTGCTCTGTAGCCGATCGACCTACAAAGATTGGCGGGTTCACCAACGCACACACACACACACACACTAACACACACACACACACACACAAAATCCATTCGTGTTTACCGCGGTGGTTTGAAGCTGAAGGAAGCTATACCAAACAGAGGCAGACTAGTAGTACAGATGGTTAGGCTAACAAAAGAGCGTCATGAACAAGAATAGTTCGTTTTTATTTTCTTCTGACCTAGACGGCAATTCTCAAAATTAGGCATCACAACACAAGTAACACTACAAATACAACTTGATACATACACATACATATTTTGGATTTAAACTATCTAGGTGCCAGATAACCAGTCACCGTAGCTACTGTATCTGACGCCCGGGATTTTTTGAGCCCGAGCAGGACGAATATTAGCAGAAGTTCATCATATATTGCATGTGTTATTATTTTGAAATTCGACTTTTTCTTTTCAACAACCTCACACGAAACAGTGTTCTAAGCACACCAACATATTTATAATTGAGTCGTTGAAAGCAAGAGTGGTCTATGTTACAAAAGCATTATCTGAAGAAAAAATGGCGTCAAAGTGTTACATCTCTCATGATTAGAATATGTGCTGTTAGAATCCTTTTGTGTATAGTTTCTTAGTCAGTTAGATAGGGCCTACGCATACCCCCCATTACCAACAAATAATTCTTCGTTGTTCTGACTTGTGGGTACCAGTATCTCAAAAACACCCAAAATATAACATGGACCACTCTTGCTTTCAACGCCTCAATTTTTCTCTCATCAGCTCTGATTGTGAGTAATGCGTGTGGAATATGGTGGTATACCTGCAAAGATTAGATCCTGTTTGTGTTTTGTACCTCTTCTGACAGATTCACAAGAGAAAAAAAAAATCCGACAAGCAAAAGTTATAAAAGTTTACTATTATTATTTTTAACTGTTTAAGTTTCGTTAGTGGGAACATCGTGGATAAGTGGCTCAGAAGACATGGTGGATAAGTTTTTGGAGTGCTGACTTCTGGTGGGAAGGTTCCGTGGTTTGATTCCAGGCCATGTAAGTTTATAGTGGGCAACATCGTGTCCGTGAGATTCCTCGCGGTTCTGGCGTTTCCTCTCACATGACCATTCTACCAATTATTTTATAATCATTCACGTTTGTTAATCATCCGTTTATCTTACTCTGCAGGGTATAAACGTGGAACGTGAAACTAGAAATTTCATTTCGTGTTATTCAGTAATCAGCCAATTAGAACTACTTTGTTGCCGCTAGTATGCTATGTTAATTTATCGATTTAAATGTTAACTCATGTGTTCAAAACACTTCAGTCGATTGCTAAATTTTCACATGGATGATTGCTTCCCAAATTCTATCAATTACATAAGTTATAAACATTTCACGGACTAATATAATCAATTTAGGAGTGTGTTTCATTGGTTAAAGAAAACTACTTTGAAATAATATTGTTAATGTTAAGATAGTTCGATAATAGTACTGGAGAATCCCCAAGAAGCTCATAGACATGTTTATCACCTTAAGTTTGTGGGTGCTAATATTGAATTCGGAAGAGAATTAAAATTATTTTTTCTTAGAGAAATGTTTTCTCTGGGGTAAATTTCCTTAGCCTCCCCCCTTATCGAATCTATGACAACTGGTATACCAGAAATTAGCACTTTGCAACCAAATCACCGTGCTGGTATATTGTTGATGTTTTCTTAAGTATGAGTAAGATTTCGCTTCGTAATATCGGTTGGTAACCCAAACATGAGGACATTAATTACTGTATTAACTCAGGTTTCAAATCAGTGGCGGATCCAGGGGGCGATCGCCTCCCCCAAAAGAGGAAACTTTCTTATTTCATATATATAAATAAAACCCATCTCAGACTTTGGAGCTCTTAAAAGTAGCTCTAAGTAGCAGTATTACAACCCCCCTAGAAGTCCGTCCTGGATCCGCCCCTGCTTCAACAATGCCCATTTACCGCAAAGGTACTAAATGAAATTACTGTGTGTAACAATAGCCTTCGTATGCATTTACGTCTAGATCACATTACAGCTTTTAAAAGAATTACAAAACTTGAATGAGTACGTACTTTGTATGTTCGTAGGCACTGGTTGTATTATGCTGCTAAGGAAAGTAACACTAGTTACATATTTAAGTGGTCAAGTAAATTCATGCACTGACTTTATTATTGAGTAGTAATTTGTTGTATAATCTTGTAAATTTAGTACATTACAACTTTGTCTTTAGATAATACAGGCACACAAAATAAATAAAGTCCTATGCAGCGGACCCAGGGCATGGATTTCATGTATTTTATTACACAGAATCCAAATTTCTAAACTCCAGGACAATTGACCATGACAGTTTTTTTTTTTTAATGGCGAAAAATGTGTGTACCCTCCCTGTCCAAAATCGATCAAGTTTTTCGACCATAAAACAAAACTCACATGGTCGATCGCCCTGGGATTTCGAAATTTGGATTTTGTGTAACAAAATACATGGAACCCATACCCTGGGCTCCACTGCGCAGAACTTTGTGTGTGTGTGTGTGTGTGAGAGAGAGAGAGAGAGAGAGTATGTGTGTGTGTGTGTGTATGTGTGGCTGTGTAATCAAGTACATTCAAATAATTGGTAATAAATAAATAGATAAATAGTTTATTTTTAAAAGAAGCCTTAAATTCTATTACTTTTTTATTCCTTATTTTATTAGCAACATCATACATATTTGAAAAATACACGTCGTATCTTTAACTAAACCGTTTTCCTACTGAGCAGCGTAGACAGTTTCCCTAGTTCATATGACATACAAACATGTCTAAATGATTGTTGTTATTGTCTTCGCTGCAGGAGATCTGGGTTCCCGACTTAAGTCACGTATAGCTTCTGTGTTGAAAATGAAACTAAAACTTCGAAACAACCAACCTATACTGTTAGTTCATAATTTCTTCATCAGGTTCATGTTTCTGTTCCAGGCCCGTAGCCAGGGAGGGGCTAGAGCGGGCAATGCCCGCTCTAAAATATTTTTTGCCCGCTCTAAAATATATTTTCCGCTCTAAAAAGGACGTTGTCAAGAAGTTTCAAATTGTTTCAGCAAATCCCAAATAGGAAAATTTTGTGATTTTATTTACTAAATAAAATTGAACTTAGCTCGCATTTACTACTACTAACAAATGAAATTGAACGTGGCGTATATTTCTACGAAAAACAACAGTTATTCTTATTGCTATATATACTCAATAATCTCCCATTTTTATTATTTTTCCTCATTTCAAGAGTTTGAAGAATCACAAACACGACAAGCATTCAGTACATTGGACAAGATGCCCTTCCAAAGAATACCCATATGAAAATTGACCCGAAAACAGGCTATATTACATGAATGTGAGTGCCTGGCTTGTGCATGTGTAACATTGCAGGTAAAAAAAAAAAAATGTTTTGCCGACTTGACAGTGCATGTCCCACGTGTGCCTGTAATTAACGTATAAAACATGCTACATGTCCATGTTCCTTACAGTGCAAGGAAAACGCATGTCTCATAATATGAAACTGGTACCAAAACTGTGATGTCTGGAGAAAACGTACATGCGCCTCTAGAATAGTCAGATTAAAAAAAAAAAAAAAAAAAATCAATGGAAAATTCGGAAGTTTTGTTTATTGTAAAAGCGGCAACAATGCTGTTTTTCACGTGATTTGAGTCTTTGCGGGGAGCACCCACGAAAATAAATCAATGGTTGTAAAATGTTTCTAAATAGCAGTTTGCATCGGCTCACTTTGTGTTTTCTGAGAGGCCCCGAACCATTTGTTTCACGATTTGTTTACAAATATACGGAATGAAGACAACGTTAATTCCTTATATGCACTCAGAGAAAAAAATCAAGACGGCAGCAGAACACCGAACCTATTATTTTAAAAAGATTTTGTCATACACCATTATAATTGCGCGCAATAATACGTAGCAGAGTGCTTAGCGAATTTCCAGAAGGAAACAAAAACAGTAGAAAATTAACTACAAGCAAATGTACCTCGCCAGACGTTTCCAATTACTCTACTGACTATTATAACGTCATAAATATGAAGCAGGCATCCATCAAGTCATTTTTTGGTGCAAAAGTTATCGAAAATGAAACTAATTCAGAAGCAGGGTCATCTGTATCAACATGTGTAGAAGGTCAACAAGAAACTAAACGTCAAACATCTGATTTCCACCATGTTGGTGTTGATTTCCACCATGCATCAGATCTTGGCGATACAAAACCCGCTCAGCCACATCTTGCAAAGTTTACAGGTTCCAGCATTTCTTGTTCAATTCGACGATTTCGTCCAATATGGTACAAAACGTGGGATTGGCTCGAGTATTCTGTTATGTTAGATGCTGCCTTTTGTTTCCCATGCCGGAAATATCCGTCAAGAAACAGTGATCTCTCATTTGTGCAGAATGGTTTCAGAGACTGGAAGCATGCAATCGAGAAAAATAAGGGATTTTCTCGTCACGCCGATTCTGAAACTCATAGGCACGCTGTGGCTTGCTACTTGGAGCAACGGAAACGTGAGGACTCGGGCGAAACGGTCGTGAAGAAGGTGTGTAGTGATGTAATTATGAATAATATGTGCTATATGAAAAGTGTGATGGAAGTCATTCAATTCTTAGCTGTGAATCAGTTGTCCTTTAGGGGAGATTCTGGGTGTGAGCAACTCGGAAAACAATCAAGTGGTTTGTTCTTAAATTTGTTTGAATTTAGTATTCCTAAAGATCCTAAATTAGCAGAAATTGTCAAAACTATCCCTGCCAATGCAACATACACTAGTCCGGATATTCAGAATGAGATAGTTAATTTTATGGCAGAATCTGTTAAGAGGAAAATAGTAAATGAAGCAAACGAAAGTACATTTTGTTCATTACTTGCAGTTGAAACCAGAGACAAGCAACGAACCGAAGATTTGTCTGTCGCAATTAGGTACCTTGTGAATTTTAAAGTGTAAGAAAGATGCGTAGCTATACTGAAGTTGGACAAAAAAGACGCTGCAAGCATTAAGAACGCCATTGTAGATTGTTTAAGACAAGTAGAATTCAAAACCGACACGATAAAAGCACAGTGCTAATGGAGCATCTGTCATGAGTGGACAGAAAAATGGAGTGCAAGCTCTTTTGTCTGAGGATTTGAAGAGGAACATTTTGTTTGTTCACTGTTTCAATCACCAATTACATTAAGTTATTTGTAGAGCCATTGACACAATTCCTGAACTGAAAGAGTTCTTTGATATTTGTCAACAATTATATTACTTTTTCAGAAAAGGACGCGTTGCAGCAGATTACGCAGGAAGAAGTTTAACGCGATTGTTGGAACAACGTTGGACTGGACATCTTGACACAGTGATTGTAATTCGTGACGACAGGTTTCACATATTAAGTACACTGATGGCAATTTAAACTTCCCGTGAAAAACAGGCCTCAATGAAGGTTGAAGCTACCGGTTTACTACATCAGATCTCCACTAAGACTTTCTGTTTCCTTACTGAGCTCATGTTCAGGGTTCTTGGATATCTAAAACCGACAAACGCACTGCTACAAAGAAGAGATTTGGATATTAATGCCGCTGTGAAGTTAATAGGATTGGTAACGGAACAGCTCAGGTCTTGCCGGCAAGACAAAGGAATATTTGAAAATATCCTTCACGATGCAATGAAGGCATATGCCTTAAAAACTTCGATTCAGCAACCATTGAAACGCAAATGCACACTCCCCAGTCGCTTAGCTGATTCGTTGTTGATTTGGAAGGCATAAATTTGGAGAACGGAAAGGAAGACGAGAAGGAGCTGAAAAGATTATTCTGCGAAGTTCTCGATATCTCCGTTGAAGAAATGCGGAGCAGATTCAGTGAGACAGGGACAGCTGTGATTGGTGCCATTCACCACTTACTGAGCGAGAAAAGAAGTGAAGAAAATTTGAAACCTCTGTGTGATGTTGGAAAGTACAAAGACCTGCATTGCAAAGAGCTTCAGAATTTGAAGCAGGAAATAGATCTAGCAAATCGAGTGATCAACAAGACATCATCTCTGGAAGAGCTCACAAAACAAATTGGAAAATATAGCGAGGTTTTCCCGGGCCTAAAGATGCTTACAGAAGCTGCTCTAATTATTCCGTCTTCTACGTCCACGTTCGAAAACTGCTTCTCACATCTGACAGCTCTCCTTCAACCTCAACGTCTGTCTATGGGACATGAAAGAAAATCGGACCTCGTTCTCCTGGCTTACAACAAAGATATTCTGCATGCACTAGATCTAGACCAGCTTGTAATTGAATTTGCAAAGTGCTCACGTAAACTCCTTTTGATGTAATTATTTACATAAGGACTGTAAAAAATATTTATTTTACTTGTGTCAGGGTTGTTTCTTAATTTTATACATAAAAATATTCCTTAATTTACTTGTAATAAAAGTATTGTAGTTCTAAAATACTATAATTGAGATAACAGTTAATAAATGTTCCTAAAATAAATTATTATTTTTTACTTTTACTACTGCTTAGTGTATTAAAATATACCGCTATATTGAATTATATACCATCATTTTAACAAAATGATGATATTTGATAGTCGTGGATTTGTACTGTAATATTTATCAGCATAATACAGTGTTTCAACTCTCTTATAGATTCCATAAATAATAAATAAATATATAAATGAACATAGAAATTGACAACGACAAGCGCCTCAAGGAACAAAAACTATATATATAATAGAGAGAGAGAGGTTTTGTGTTCCTTGAGGTCCCAGCCATTGCCCCCTTAGTATTTATCATTGCCCGCCCTAAGCAATCAGGCTGGCTACGGTCCTGTTCTGTTCTGTACAGCACAATGCTCCGTGTTTGATGAATCTTTCTTCTATAAATTTTCATTCGGTGATATATACATTATACTTTGTTTTATCTTGTTTTTCACAATCTCAGAGGCGGCTCCTGAGGAAAGTAACACTGGTAAAAATTAAAGTTTATCTTTTCAAACTAAAGAATTATATGTTATCTATTGTTGTATATTCTACTTTTAAAAAAAAGTTTTGTTCTTCTCGTTTCAAGCAAGAAAATTGTAATTTGTTTTACCGGGTGACTTCCCTCATGAGCCCCCTGTGGACAATCTTTCGTCACTTCTAGCTGGCTTTCTACTTCTCACTCATATGTTAGATCTTAAATAATAATATTACCTACATATCAAAAACAAGCTGCTCAAATAATTCTTAACTATGCTTGTAAGTACATATTGAGTAATGTCGAGAAGATACAATATCCTTCTATCAATCTTTTCCAATTTTCCTTTCTCTTTCAATCTCTTCCAATTACGTTATCCTTTATTCTATTCTAACATTATTTCTTCTACTCTAATTCATATGTAATTTTCTTGTGAGTCATCGATATTTTTATACCGTCTCCAGATTTAGTCTTCATCAAAGTTATGCAGTTCACGCCGTTAAAAGCCTTGTTGAGGTTTTTAATAAACTTCTGTTTAAATAAACAAACACTACATACACTTTCTTCATTTTGTTTTGAAAATCTTTCACTTTTTACTCAATGCAAGCTAATTGAAACTCTTTTCCCTTCATAAGTAATATAATACCCTAATACTACCGTAATTAATTAATCCTGTTTAATTTCCCCATGGAGGAAGATTTGCTCAATCCTAGTCTATGTAAGTTTGTAATGAACAGTATCATTTCCGTAGGTTTTCTCGAACTTTTGTTTCACTAATTTTCACTATTTTTTTTTTTTTTTTTTTACAATTAATTACTTTCATTAATCGTCCATCTCCTTTAACATACAGGGTATAATCATGTGACGTTAAAAATGTATTTATCCATGCTATCTTTCCTTCAATACTGGAAATTCTTTCTGTGTATGATGTGAGACTAACAGTTCTATAATTCCTATTTCTTTTTGTATCCAATTTCCTCTCTATTGGAAGTTTAACTGTCTCTATTTCAGTTCTTTCTCTGTGACCCCGCGTAGCATAGTTGCTAACGCTCTCGCTTTCGGTGCGAGCGGTCCCGGGTTCGGTTTCCGGTGGGGTCACTCGGTCGGAAAAGTGTAAAAACTTTTTCAGGCCAGCCATCCTGAATGAGGTTTTCCTGGGTTCTCCTCATTCATATCAGGCAAATGCCGGCGTGGTACGTAACTTATAGGTCCCAGGTCGCTTCCTTCCTTCTCTTTCCGCGGATAGTGTGTTCGCCGAGGGACGACATCCCTCGTACGAGACGGGCTAAATGGCCATAGATGCCGAAAGACCAGAAATCTAAATCCTAAAATCAATTCTGCTTCTATATCCTTCATAGACTATGCATGTATATATATGACTTTCCCCCGTTTGCTAAGAACTTTCTCAAAACTTGTTCTTCAGTTGCAGAAATTATTGTCAAAGCCCCACATATACACACACACGCGGGGTTTAGAGCAGTAGAGTCATTTCAGATTTTGCCAGGAGTGAGGAGATTGTCCACTATATGAGATTCTTACGTTTTTTATATAATATATTAGTACTGTATACATTATAAAGCATTTGTTTCTCAAACTTAGGAGGGCAATTGCCCCCTGTTCTCCTTAATGACATCTCTGATCTAAAGTCCTTCGAAGTATTCTACCAAAGAATTACCGGTAATCACACACTGCCAACGATGTGCAAGGCGCCGAATGTTTGTAGCCTCACCATAAGCGAATCTTCTGATTTGACGACTCACTGCTATGGCAATGTCTTCAAGCGTGTTCCAAGCGAACTCAAAGTGAGTATGTGAGGTCGAAATATAAGGTGACAAGTCTGTTGAATATAGTAGATGCTCGAGTACTTCCCATCTCCCTCACGTGAGAAGATTCTGCAGATATGTTACTACAGTGTCATGATCCTGCCATCTAGTGAATCGTTTGTGAGATCACTTCGAAGGACTCTAGATGCCAGTGGTATGTGTTTCTGGGCTTTATGCACAACTGTAATTGTACTTGGAATGGTTTGTAATGCTGTAATTCGAGGTAATACGTACGAAACGTACAATTCGTTGTATACATTTTTTTCATCTGATACCCTAATGAGGATATGTATGTTCATCCAACTCCATAGTTTAACATTTACATACGTACTAATCATCCATTTGCATATTTCAGAATTTCTTGTTTCGTTCTCATTTCTATTTTTTTTTTTAATGACAATTTCTGCGATCCCTCGATATTAAACAAATGTTGATAAATTTGTTAATGGTTATAAAACTTTTATTATGGTTAGAAATTAGTTCATAACAATGATCAGTGCAGCAGGTGATTTTGCACTGAACGTTTATGTTTGAGCATTGTAGCACTACAAATTGAATGTTAGAGTAGGCGAGAACAAAACATTCGAGTTTAATATTTTACTACTACATATAAAGTTACCTTCTACACCATTCTTACGGAACAAAAATTCTGAGAATAAATTTTAATTTCAACATCGAACTAGAACATTTTACATTTGATCTGTTATATTCAAGATATCCAGGGATATGAATATTCCAAGAATATTCACTTCCAAGAACATTAACATGCGTCTCATGAAGAATCTTATTAAGACTTTTGTTTGAAGTGTATGGGAGTGAAACTTGGACATTTAGGAATCAAGACAACAAAAGAATAGCGGCATTAAAACACTGATGTTACCGAGCATGTTGAAAAGTCTCTGCGCTGATAAAGTGACTAACGAAGAGCTATTGGGGAGAGCTAGAGAGACAAAGCCGTGTTTGTGAGAAATACTAGACTAAGGGAAAGAAGAACCACCTGCATAGGTCCCTTCTGAAACACAATGGACTCCCACTCCACACCATAATCGACGATACAGCAGTGATGCTAGTTTGAGGGAAATTTACCGCAGCGTAGGGATATTTTGCAAAGAACTTTTTAAGGAGGGAAAAAGAGTTTACGAATATGGGAAAAAATGTGGGGAAACTTAACTTTTCAACATGCTCGGTAACATCAGTGTTACTAAGCACTGCGGCAGTATGACGAAAGACGGTGGCACTTTTTTCCAGAATCCTACACACAAAGTTACAAACTTTTTTCTTTTCCACATGCCTTCCGCAGCCTGGCTTGAGGATGCCTTTATAGCTATACAAGATAATATTGAGGTAATAACAGACAACCAAAAGCACAAAGGTATGTTGTGGAGATATGAGCATAGTATCATAATCTATAAATAGGCAATAATGCTCTCTTTAAACAATATATATATATAGTGAACGAAAATTAGGGAAATTTTATGTTAAAAAGGGAATTCTTGAGCATTCCTGAGGATAATTTTAACTTAAGGACCTAGCATCACTGCGATACAGTTGAAAGAAGGAATGCCAGGGACCGACCACGGCTAGATTTCAAAGTAATGGAGGACACTGGATGCACCAACTATTGACCATGTAAGTTTTCTCGACCTACACTATATCGTTGTATGAGAACCAGAGGAACATAACTCCATTTTCGTAGGTTTACAGGCGAGAGAACAAAAACATTATTTTCTTCGAAAGATGTGTATTTAATAAGATGGTAATTGAGCCACATTACAACAGATGATCAACAAGGAGAACAGATGGCGTTACGTTCCATTTACACCAAGTGGGGCTTTCAAAATCATGTCCAAACATGAAGTAAACGAAGACAGCATTGGAGTCATGTTCCTCTGGTTCTCGTGCGACGATATGTAGTATGCGTCCAACTCAGGTGAATTCATAATGAATCGAATGAAATCAAATTGAACCTAACAGTTCCCCATGGCCGCAAATGAGGAGTCTATCTTGCACATTTTTATAGATAAAAAGCTAATCCCATCAATGGTAGCATCTGACGCACTTCAACAGACATTTTCTCCATGGTCGCAGATGACGTGGCCGCGAATGACAAATTAACTATTGAAAATTATATTCGTACAGTAACAATTATTAATTAATAACATCACTGTCAGAATAATATTGGAGTGACGTTAAGAGTGAACTGCCACCTCTGCTTTGGCACCGTTCTGTGTAAGGCTAAGGAAAGATTATAAGACATATAGCGCGTGTAAACAGTTCCATTTATCATTTGTTTAACCCGAGAAAGGTAAACTACGTAAATTTTACGTGTATGAGTTGGAAACACTGATGTGACGTAGCAGGGACTGTGTGTAGAAATACAAACCTCAAGATATGCTATCGCTGGTTAGTTGGCTTGATGTTCCGACGTTAATTACTTCTGTAGGTATTATATTCTCTGTACCAAACGATTGAGTGTAGAACCTTATACGTAAATTTGACGTATGTTTACCTTTGAACGTAAAATCTTACACGTAAGTTTAGCGTGTGTTTGCCTTTAGCGTTAGTTTTCTTGCACGCATTTTTTACGTAGGTTTATCGTCAATGAGCAATTATCATTCGCAAAGAATTAATTACTACTACAAAAATGAACGAGTTTGGTTCAATAAATAGCGAGGAAGCTATTTTAGGAATATTAGAGGAGATCTCAGATTCAGAAATTGAGGAAGATAACGTTGAATTTGATGTGAGATCAGAAGAAGAAACAGATGACTCCGACAAAGATTCATATTACTATCCCAGTGAAAAAGATATTGAACAACATTTTGTGTCAGCAATTTGAACTGTTGAATGTGAAACCACAAATTCAACCAAAGAAGCGGAAAGTTTCCAAATGTAGTAAAAACAAAAATAGCAGTCTCGCCATGCATTCAAAAGAAGAATCTGGATAACATTAGACAGAGTGAGCAGTATGTTTTAGAGATGAGAAGGCAAATGTACTTCCATTTGACGAAAGGCAAGTGAAAGTTAATGGTGTTACTGAATTGCTAGGAAAGAATGGTTTTCCTTGGAAGACGAATCCAATGACAGATTCAAGTGGGAAGATCCCAAGAAGGAACATTGCCGTAACTGTAATAAGCCAGTATGTGGTGAACATTAGATCAAAATGTGCCATAACGGTGTGTGATTTACGAATCAATCTCACATGTAATGTGCAAGAATGAATATGAATTCAATATTTCCAAGTAAGAACAACAACAAAAAAGTGATAGGCCTCTATCTAGACTTTCTCAAACGTTTGTTCTTAAGTGTTAATAATATTTATTTTGCTCTTCTATGTACTTCTAAAAAATTTATGATAATAGCAGCACCGTAACTTAGATTTTTTTCTGGGGGACAAGCATTCATACGCGTATTTGGGCCCCCTAAAAAAAAGTTGTTTTCTAATTCATGGGCCCCTCGTCTTTCCTTTTTCTCTGACTCTTTATGGGCCCCCAAAAGCCTGTGGGCGCTCCTACACGGCAAGATCTGCAAGGCGGTTATTTACGCCCCTGGGCCTGTTCCATACTTCCAAAATTAATTAAGGGGACAATATTGACAAATCTCAAAGGCATACGAATAAATATTATTTCTAGGGACCTAATAGTAGATATTTTTTACTGAAATGGGCCCACGACTCATCTTTGTTTTATTTACCTTTTGTATAATGTTTTGTTTATATAATGTAGGGAACCTGTTTGATGTTTCATTTATAATTTCATGTTCCCATCGTATATGGAGTAGGAAAATTTTTGTTAAAATGGGGCCCCTCGAAAAGCGGGAAGCTTCCCTAGGTTGAAGTTGTCCCCCTGCCCCACAAATTACGGCCCTAGATAATAGTTGTGCTGTAGTACTATCTAAACAATAACACTTCAATTTTGGAACCTAGAGCAAAGCAACAATAATAGTTTCTATATGAATCGTATATTTATAGATCATTTTTTAGTGTGTACGTAAATATTACGTATGTTTACCTTTAATGGGTTGATAGTGAAGTTTGCCTTTCTAGGGTTAATTAATGAAGTCTTTTGTGTGTGTGTATATATATGTGTGTACGAACACACCTGTGTATGTATATCATGAAATAAGATAAAATCATTTGCAGATTACCTTCCATTTAATGAAATTGACTAAGTTCACTTATGCTTATCTTAAGGTTCTTTCTATATTTTATCACTAATGAAGTGGCTGCTTTGTTCTACGGAAAACAAAAGCAGAAGAACGTAATACATGATGATGATTCTCTTTAATTGTTTCAGTAGAAGAAAATGCCTTTTAAGATATCTACCATAGTTTTTTCCGTTTACAACCTTCAATTAATTACACGAGTATTTTTAGTCTAATTGTCATTATACCTATGTTGTATAGCCGTTCCCAATCTTCTTCTTCTTCTTTTTGGACGACGACACTTTGCTGAACACCCAAGACATCACGACATTAATGATAATATAAATTAATGTAGTGCAACGCCTACCGCTTATTGGCGACAAAACAGTTGCGCAACTATCTCGTCGCTCTCGCTTACAGTCAGCAACTTCACGGAGACAAAACAGTTGCGCAACTATCTCGTCGCTCTCGCTTACAGTCAGCAACTTCACGGAGACAAAACAGTTGCGCAACTACGGAGACAAATTAGTTTTATTGCCACACCCTCGCTCACTAGCGAGGCAACAGAAAAGTTGCTGGGCATTTGATATCACAATTTGGCGGGATTGGACACAGTACGATGTACTTCCTAAGAATGTGCTATTGCTTGTGTATTAATGCTGGATTTAAGAAGGAAAAAAATACTGGATGCATCCTATATACAGTGAGGGATTGCTGAAGGAAAAATTTTACATGCTATCTAGTGATATACGCAATTATCCCTTGAAGCATTCCAGTTATTTATAACAGTGAAATACACTTTATCCCGCAATTTCTTCTGTATTCTTGCAAACTTATATATATATATATATATATATATATATATGAACAAACTCCATGGCTCTGGATAAGTAGAGTAACAAATAAAACACAGTTCTGACCAGAGCAGAATGAAATATAGAATTATAAAAGAGTGTTTGTGTCCGATGAAGAGGACGTTAGGTCCTTGAAACTGTAACACATTGTAAGTATAGTTTTTAATATATATATATATATATATATATATATATATATATATATATATATAACGCTGGACGTTTCTCTGTTTTCTAATGAATTTTTCATTGACTTCATCACTAATTAAAAGACAGATTAGTTTCCAGTGAAAAGAACGAACTGTTGTGTCAATATATATATTGTAGAAACCATTAATTTTTATATCCCTAATTGAAGGCACCTCGGTAACATTTTGTCGCCCTCGCCGCAGTGAGCGGACTCCTATAAGACTCAATGTATTTGGCCGAGGCAAGAAGATAGTTGCCCAACAGAAAGTTGGTAAATTTCTATGAAGTACTGACTCTATGTAGTACTGATCATTGCTGCTGCCACTGGAGACGTTGCGTTGGCTGATACGCTCTGTTTCAAAATTGATTTTTAACTAATTATTCAAGACTTCATGATTTTTAAATTTCGTGACACCATATGGGACTGAGTGACACGCCACTGTGTTGCGACACACCGGTTGGAAACTACTAATGCAATAGGCGGACAGTAAAAGTGACCAATTTTAACTGTGACTTACCCTGAACGTAGCTCTGAAAGGATTCAACACATCACCGCTCGCAGGTCGTGAAGCGCCGCCGCCAAATAAGCTTCGATTGTTGAAATGATACTTGCCAAATGACCAGGCAAGATTTCCAAGTCGTCCAAGATTTCCGAGATCTAAGCCTGCAACACGAGGGTCTCTACAATGAAAAGAAATAAAGAAATAAAATTTTAAATAATAGAAACTAAATCAAATTCAATTAGCATTATTCGTAGAAATCTGGTATTTCTCTTTTCGTAATTTGACATGTTGAATAACCCCTTTATAAAGAATTTCAAATCCTTTTTACAGATAATAAATAATTTTTTATTTTAATAATTTGTCGAGAAAATAAACAAGACACAGAACTTTTGAGAATAATACATATTTCCAGAAAAAAACATTATTTATTGTAAAAATCTTTGAATTTAACTTCCCATGATCATATCCTTTAGGCTACGGGAGACGATGATTAAAGCAAGTGAACGATGATGGACAAGGGTAAAAGTGGATCTGAAATGGTGAGCGGAAGCGTGAAGTCACGCCGTCCCCTGTGCCTATCTTTGCCAATTGCAATTTTTTTTAGGAAGTAGGAAGACGTCATAGGTTAGATACTTTTTGAAGTGGGGTAACGGCGTCTCCCCTTGATGATGAAAGAATTGGTGAATTGAAAAAGTGGAAAGAAAGGAGAGTACCTCGAGAAAACCCACGAACACAATGTTGTCCATCACAAACTTACTTGGCCGGAGATGGAACCAGGGACCCAACGCACCAGAGGTAAGTGCTCTACCACTAAGCCACGTGCCTCCTATTTTTTATTATAATCTGTCAGCTATTCAAATAAAGATAATAAATGTTTGAAACAATTTGTGGGTATCATCAAACAAAACAAGAAGCACAGTTTTATTTCACTTGTAGCTGCTGAATGTTGTTTGGGCTGGATTCAGATTGTTTATGGTTTTTATCAAAATTTTAGTGTAAACTTTGAACAAGTAGTAGAGTATGTGAAATATGTGATTAACACAAAATATAAAAGTAAAAACAATAAAATTTACACTTCTCCAAACATAAAATTCCAATATATCTACCATTTTGAAAGTTTGTTATCGACAAGTAGATTCATGGTGGAAAGACTACAAGGTGGATGCAATGCAGTGCTACATTCTTGTCGCTCTGGCGCATGACGTCATCTTGGTCTCAGACGTGGCCAGCAAGAGTCAGATGAACTTTTAACAAGCGCTTGCTCGCTAGTAACACGCAAACTTCTATTCCTAGTGATTTTCAACGAAGTAAAAATTTTAGTACAAACAATAATTATACAAACGTAATGTAATCAATGCTTAAGCTAAGTGAATTCAAAGGAATTCAAAGGAAGCTAAGTGAATTCTTTACAATAGCAAAAGAAACAGCAATATCAGTTCATATTAAACAACTTTGAAGCTTGAACAAACCAATATTACTCAGTACATTTTCTGCTTTTACTTTTCTTTTCTTTCTTTCTTTCTTTTCTTTTTTCAACATCTGAAGAAATACACTCGAGTATGTATAGGCCTGAATAATCTATAACACAGTGTGTCGTTAATGCATTTCATTATTATATATTTATGTATGCTCAAGTATATTTTCGTAACACATTGATCTGTTGTGATTTACTGTTATTATCATCTTGCTTGAAAGAGAATTCTTTACTGATGACCCCATATAAATTTTGAGAATATCTCAAAGGAGAATTAATGGTTTTCGTAAACAGAAATGCACGTACGTATATTTTCGTTATGCTTATACAGTTTTTTTTTTTTAAGAGTTTGCTCCCATGTAAGTTTTGTCAGAATCTCAGGGGAGGTTAAAAACTTTATTGAGCAGGGACGCATGTATTTAATATTTTAAACATCGTTTTTATTTTTGATTTATAAAAGAAATCATCTTATCGCTGATCGCTTATTTATAGAATTTGTATTTGAACAAAAGGTTTGGTGAAACTGACAGTTCTCTGAATATTAGTGTCAAAATTTACGCCATAACAAACTGTATTATTAAACATTTGTACGAAATAAAACGTTACATATACTATTGTGTTCTTAAAATATATAGAAATAAATATGTATATACAAAGCACCTCAAACAAACAAAGAAATTGCAACATGACTATTTCAAGCAAGAAAAAATACAGGCGTAGGTAAAGACGATGTAGGGGTGTTACAGCTAGACTAGAAAGCATATAAACCATAAAATTACATAATTTTCTTAATTTTCTTGATAAGTTTTCTCTTTTCTGTCCCGTGGACTAAAGAAGACAAAAGATAAATTCAAGTGAATGATTATCTGGAATTTGGTGGAATGAGAATGCGGGAGTACCCGAGAAACTCACGGACACGATGTTGTCCACCAGAAACTCACTTGACCGAGAAGCGGACCAGTACCCCTTGCACCAGAGGTGAGCCTTCTGCCACTGAGCCACCGTGCTTCCTTGATTAGTTGAGAATCTACCATATTTTTAAATTTACTGTAGTTATTCTTAATTTTGTAATTCTGGAGGGGGCCCCTAAATATTTATATGTAATTATCCAAAGTTATGATTAAAATGAACAAAAATTTCAAAATCTGAGTGTAAAAATGTCCCGACAATGTCGCCCTGACATGGTAGGTGGATACTTTATTCTCTTGATCTAATACATTGTTATATATCTTTGTAACCGTTAATCGTTATTACGAACCTTCCATTCGTTAGTTAATTTGAAGTGCAACGTCCCGTTTTAGCACCGAGGCTACAAGGAATGCAGACCTCCAGAATGATATGGGACCTGAACTACTTTAACGCGTTCAATGCTCTCCATTTGCGTAACTCGAGGGAAGTAAGCCTCCTAGATCATCGTACCTCCCTTCTCGAGTTACATGCCTGCCTCTGTGGGGAAAATTTTGTCTCAATATCTTGCGGAAATGATGATAGAAATGATCACCTCTGTCGGTTCCCCTCCCTCATGATTTTGAATCCAGGTCTTGCTTCAAAGTTCGTCTTTTTAAATCGTACTATTGGATTTTTGTATGCAGAATCAACACAAGCTACTGTAGCCCTATATACTACTATTACATACTATTAATACTAAAATGAAACTGGGCCATTCCACGCGAAAGTGAGCCTGAACCCAAATTTTCGAAAACTGTCAAATCCAATGCATTTTTACGTATATATGAAGTAAATAGAATGAAATTTACTTTTCCACAAAGAAAAACTTATTTATACTTAGAATTCATGTAAAATTTTAAGTATAAGTTGTGAATTTGTAACATGTCAGCTGCGAGGAAATTTTTTATTCTTGTAATCGGTAACATTTTACGGTATATTGTACATGTTTGGCTGAAGTAACTTCGAGCTATTCAAGATGCTTCTTTTTGCTACAAGTTGCAGTTAAAAAAGTGTTTACAGGATAAAAATTGTTTATAATATAATTAAAGATATAAACGTCAACTTGAGTGTCCTGCCCGTGACAGAAAACTACCAAAAGTTATTGTACTGAATTACTAAATTTGAGAATGTGGTTCGTACTTAGTAGAAGTAACAATTTGCACGTGTACTTCACAATTACCAAATTTTGGACTAATGCTAATAATATATTTCGATTTATTTCAATTTGAAAACTTGTCCTGCCCGTGACAGTGGGCATGCTACTGGTGGGATAGTTTGTGTACATTGGTTATTCATGATAGAAAATGATTCCATGTGCACTAAAATAAAGTTTTCTAAGCATGAACAATATTTACTTAAATAGAGGATTATCTACTACTGTCAGTATGATGTTTTAACTTAAAATAAGTGTCATATAAATATTATCATTAGCGTCACCTTTTCGTTCGTTTCAAGAAAGAAGTGGATGGGATTGGAGTACGTACAAAAAGGCCAGTATGGAACTTTGTGAAACAAAAGAAAGTAATTGTAGAATGTGCTGCTGATTTCGTAGTAGCTTTAAGCTCTTCGTTTCAAAATATGTTTTACTACTAAAGTACGGGACAAGAAAAAACGACCAAAAATGCCATTAGTTTTAATGGTATTTTTGGTCGTTTACTCTTGTCCCGTACTTTATCATCAACACAAATTGAAAAAAAAGACGCTTTGAATAAAAGACGGGAAAATGCTCTTGTCAATTGAATGTCTCCAATCAAAACAGTTTTTTCCCTTCAATTTGATAGCGAAAATTTGGTAGTTCGTCGAACTTTTAAATCAGAGCTTCATCCGTGTAAAATCTTTAAATTTCTAACAGACTTTTATTCACATTCTGAAAATGATAATTCCGAAAGCCATGAAGCTATCCTGAGGGACGACTTAGGTGTGCATGTTAACAAGGCTTGTGTTAGACCAGCTGTTGAAGATATAACACAAGGAACATTTTTGTTGATGGAATTTTTCTCTTGTGGACAGAAAAAGAAAACATAGACATGCAACTATCGCGCAAAGCCCAGTGGAAGAGGACGAAGAAGTCAAGGAAATTCGTATGAAGACTGTAGGCGATTGCGGTAAAAATTTTCAAGACTGTTGAAGATGTGTCTTACGTGCATTTCGATCAAATAATACATGTGATACCAGCAGTGCCGTGCCGTGGGGGGAAGGGGCGAGCGGGGTGACAGCCCCGGGCGTCAAAGTAAGAGGGCGAAAAATTCAGGAGGAAAAAAATAAAAGATAGTATTAAAAAGTGCTCAAAATCAAGGAAAGGCAGGGTTTATTTTCGAAAATTTTCATACGCGTCGCGTCAGCCGCAGAGGTGACGCTTTGCGACTGGTCTATCGACCTTAATCATATTTACTGGGCGCCGTCGTGACGCGTCGTATACTCTCGCCCCGGGCGCTGATTTCCCACGGCACGGGCACTGGATACCAGCACCTATTTTATATACTGTTAGACAGTGTTTTGTACGAATTTCCCTACAAGGTGGGAGTAAATGGGCAAATAAAACCATTTCCTAATGTGTAGGTGGTGAGAAATAAGTGTACGACATATTATTATTTTTATGTGATAAAAGCGAGCCTCAAGTAAAGTAAAGAGCATTATTTGTGTACAATACTATAACAGAACAGCAGAAATTGAGTTATTTTCGATTTTATTTCATTTTTGAAATCATTCTTATTGAGATTTTGTATATTGATTCACACGGTGTCCTGCCCGTGACAACCATGTGTCCTGCCCGTGACACAGTAAAGTTTAGTTTATTTATCAATATAAATATTTGGCAAATTTCTCTTATGTGAAGTTTGTTTAAAAATTTCATCATTTATACATTTCCGTTTAAATAAAAACATTTTGAGCTAAGAATTCACAGAGTTTTGTAACATTCACTTGGTGTGTCGGAAGTCACTTCTCTTTTTTGTCCCCGCCCGTGACAGACGTTAGGGATTAATATTTTCTACTCTAAACGGAAAAAAAATACTGAAAACATCAGCTACATATACTCCTAAGTCTGTACTGCTCATATATCATACAATTAGCAGAATTTATGTTGTACTTTTAGAAATATATAACTTTAAAGCATCAAAAACGTAGTGTAAATGTCCTGCCCGTGACGATGGAATGGCCCAACTACATAATGAAATCGCTTTTTTATAGTTTCATTTAACATTGCATTTATTTATTACTTTTATGTAAAACTTACCATATTTTAGGTTTATTTTGTCCTGTCGCCTGCAAGCTAAAATCCATTTCTGGAGACATGCCCCCTCTTTTTGAGGAAATCTAAAGTATTTTATATTAGTTCCCTTAGTTTTTCTATAATAATTACTACAGCCGTACACTGCACAGTTAGGCATTCTCGATATCATTTAAAAGAACAAAGTAACAAAGAATTTCGACTTGTCACTTAAAAGCCGCGCCTTTTCCCGTTGTCTCTTGCAAACCAAATGACGTCACAGCCACGACAGCGCTCCAGGCGACATGCGCATGCAACCACCTTGTAGACTTTCCACCATGAGTAGATTTATATTTAGAAAATTAATAAATACAGCAATATTCAAGTGTTAACGAAACGAAAGAAAAGGAAATAGAGAGGCATTTATTCGCAATAACTCAGAAAAAGTGCTCTTTGTTATTCAAAGTAAACAATATACGTATGTCTGTAACTTTGCAATGAAAGATTTTACGTGTTTTCGTAAACGTAACGGGTCTTATGCAGAGTCGTTCTGGCGCGTGTTTAGCGCCATACTAAAGAGTTGGACATATTCCTGCAGTGGTCAGGCATTTAGTATGACGCTAATCATACGTCAAAACGACTCTACATAAAGCGGAACATGTCCAACCCTTGGCTCGCGGGCCACATGTTAGCTTGCGAAGCCGTGATTCGTATGGCTCGTGTCCTCCTGCTTTCTAATAGAATACTTTGTATGAAAGTTGTATGTGAAATGAAAAAAAAATGCTTATAATGTAAACAAACTGAAACCACTGGCTTATACAGCACCGGGAGGGTCATAATCGAGCTTAACTAACTCATCATCTCCCAGCCTAAACCGCCAGAGCTAAAGACGTTTATTTTGGAGAGTGTATTGCATGTATAACTAGACGCACAAGTTTTTCTTATATAATTAACTAACTAATTAACTAACTCTATGACCTATGGGACCCGGAGGTTCAATGCCGCGCTCACAAAAGCTCTCCACTGACTTCTATCCTTAGCCAATTGGATCCAGTTTCTACTTTGTATTCCTATCACTGCGAGACCCATCTTAATATTGTCCTCCCATCTGCGCCTAGGTCTTCTTAATGGTCGTTTTCCGATTGGTCTTCCAGTCAAGACTTTGAAAGCGTTTCTATTTTCTTCCATTCTAGCTACATGACCTGCCCACCTAAGCCTCCTAGACTTGACGACCCTAACAATGTTGGGTAAACCGTATAAATTATGTAGTTCCTCGTTATGAAGTTTCCGCCATTCCCCATTCCCGTTCCTCTTGGGTTCGAATATTCGTCTCAGGATCCTGTTCTCAAATACTTTCAGTTTATGTTCTTCCCTCAGAGTAAGCGACCATGTTTCGCAACCACACAGAACAACAGGCATGATTATCGTTTTGTATATTTTAAGTTTCAAATTTCTAGACAGAATTCGCGACGACAAGAGATTTTCAACCGAATAGTAACACGAATTCCCTGCTTTTAGTCGACATTTAATTTCTTCGTGAATATGATTTTCCTCTGTTAATATTGATCCTAGATATTTGAAAGTATCCACTTTATCAAAAGTATTATTTAATATTTTAATGCATCCACAATTTGCCGTATTACGGCTTTTCTTATATAAAGAAAATATTTCCAGAGTTCCAAATAATGGGTTCCAGAGTAATGGGTTCAAAATATATATATATGAGACGTTGGATGGCAAGGTGGCGTAACTCACTTTTTTAAAACAGTAAGATTAAGTCATTTCCTTGAACTTGAAACAATAACTTGCGTATCTCAGAGCTAAAAGCCGAGATCATAGGCCAAAATGTGGCGGTACATACGAGTGGAACAGATTTTGTCTGATTTTTCTATATCTATTACAATAAAAGTTTGAATATCTCAAAACGTCTCAAAACTGACTTACACCACTTTGCCATCCAACGCCTCTTATATATACTTCGAGGGTTTCTAAACTTGGAAGTATGAAAATTGGTAAATTAAATTTTCATTAAAAGTAGTAAATTAAAGCATTATGTTATTCAATTTATATAAATAACACAGGTTTATTTAACTTATTTCCCGTCTGGACGAATTAGAACTTAAGCGTTCTTTGGAGTCTTTAACACTAAGAGTAAAAAGTTTGAAATTCTTTTTTAAGGATTTTAGACGTAAAACAGTTATTATTAAGAATATGTTTCTCTTTTTTCCACTGGAACAAGTTTTTAAATAATTAATTTAACAAAAGAGACCGAAGAATCTCGTTGTTGAAACTCTACTGAACCACTTCTAAGTATTTACAGTGCCAAAGCTACATTCTCTTTTTGTGCAGGGCCGGATATAATGTTTTGCAGTTTCTAGGCCGAAAGGTATTTGCCGTTCATCATCCCGATGTACAGAATGTTAAAATACCTAGCTAATAGAAAATAAAAGACTTATTTTATTCATATTTCTCTTTCAACATGTTTGTATAAATTTTTAAGAAATTTTGGTATGGTGATAGGATATTATGAGGTGCACATGCGCACGGCGTGCTGCTCACCAGTAGAGCAGGAAGATTCAGTGTAGGTAAGTTCGGTGTAGGAAAACTTGGTGTAAGCAAATTTGATGTCCGCAAAGCTCGGTGTGGGGAATGCTAGGTGTAAATAAAAGTATTCGTTTAGTAGACCGTAGGATCCATTGGAAACTATGAACATAAAGGAAAGTATTAGTTCCAAGTTCAAACTTTGTGTAGAACATACTTCTACTACCTACTATAAGGAAATGAAAGAAATGTGATCATGAAATATAAAATGAAATGACATCTTTGAGTTTTACGTCCCACGGTTATGCCGGTTAGGCTAAAGGAGACGGTGATGATGAGAGATGAGTGAAATAGTGGAATGAAGAAAGTGGGAGGAAACGGGAGAACCCCGAGAAAACCCACGAGCACGGTGTTTGTCCACCACAAAGTTCACTTGGCGGGGGCTGGGATCGAACCCGGGACCCCAAGCACCAGAGGTGAACGCTCTACCACTGAGCCACCGCGCCCCCCGATCATGAAATAATTTGAATTCAAGATTTTATTCATAAGATATTCATAAAATGTCCATCCCTGTGATTTAGCGAAGCGACCATCCCTATCAATCGACATTTAATTTGAAACTTCAGTTTTATGCTGTTTTAGAGTCTTCTAAAAATTTTTACTTCCAAAAATAAATGTAGGCTACTGGAGGAGTAAAGTTGAAGATTGTAGATTTTTCGAAAACGGTTACACGCAGGTCGCTTCCATAATAGTAAGAAGAAATAGAAATGCACTACTTGCAAATTGCAGTCGCTTGCAACCACTTTTGAAAATGGGAACATTGTTCAACATTTGAGAGGAGTGATCTACAATTTGTCATTTTGACAAATAATTCTGAATGTCGCATTTGCTCTGTATATATTGTCCATAGTGTATATTGTAGGACATATTATCCACAGTGTATATATTGTAGTGTGTGTTTTTAGGACGTAGTAAATATTTTACTGAACTTGTTAATATTTATTATTTTAGCCTTTGTTCATATTATTATCTCAATATTATTTCTGCAACTATTATCTGATAAAACTATCCCACTTTATGTTGCCCATGCGACTAAGACTTTTTTGATCAATATATTTTTTGCTTTTTACATATGTGTAGGCCTATGTGTTCTATGGCGTACTATGTGTTCTATGTGTTCTATGGAAGGTGTTCTTAGTTATTTCTATAAATTCTTTTTCTGTAACTATTCTCTGAGCTTCTAATTGTGTTTGTTTTATTTCTGACAAGAACTGTCAGATTGATTGGGTGATGAAAACAAACTATAGAAATCACAGAAAAGACATGTAAGAGACATCGGACCCAATGAAAAATAATAATAATAATAATAATAATAATAATAATAATAATAATAATAATAATAATAATAATAATAATAAATTTTATTTTCTTGAAATACGTTATAACATTTTATTCGGTACATTTTATGGCGTTTTCTTTTTCACACTTATAAGTTATCGTAAGTAGTAATATGCAATATGTATTACACCGAATCCACCTTATACCTAAATTTCCCCACACTTAATTTTCGGTGCACCGATTTTCCTGTACACCGAAGTTTCTTACACCGAGTTCTCTTACACCGATTTTCCTAGACCCTCTGACCAGCACAATTATCAGAAATGCAGTAAATTTTAAAACAATTGATTCTAGTAAAGATTTTTTTAACAGTCTAATAAGAAGTAAGTTGGAATACGGATCCTTAATATGGTCAACTTTTTATGTCCGTTAGTTAACTTTACATAGTTACAAGAAATAAAAGTAATCTTCATGAAAAACAAATAATAGCTTTCTCACTTCTATTTAGTTCAGTTGATAAAGATGAAACGTTTAGTAGTCAAAAACATGTCAATAATATATATACTAATTTTTCAAAGGAACTTTCTTGTGCAATTTCCCTTCAATTTTATTTACGTGATTCTTTAATTGTCCGCCATTTTAGGTATAACGAGAATTAGGCTTAAATTGCATGAGTTAATTGGTTAGGCGAAATGGAGATTATATGAAACGATTAGGCACGTGTTACATGCCAACTGAAAAAAAAAAAGATTTATCAACTACCAGGGGAAAAAGCTAGAAGCTAAAATTGTCAAAATTTCCAAGATTAAAGATATCTATAGAATAGCTAAGTTTGATACCAGATGAAGGCTCTCGCTGCAAACTATTCCAACATGACATGCTTATAGTCTGAAACGAAGTGTACTTATTAAAAGCCGATTGTATTTATTGAAATTGTTTGAAATAAAAAAGTAGGTGGGCATAGAATTCGAACTCTTATGCATGGATAGTTGAAACACGAAAAGAAAACAAGTATCACCATCCTTTGATTTACAAAATTTCAGGACAGGGATTTATTTTTATTGGTTTATTAGTTGAAATGCGCCTTCTTTGTGCGGGGAGAATGAGTTTTTACTTTACTTCATTTTACTTTATTACTTTAAACACTTACTTTATTTTACTTTAACACTTTCAAAATTACTTTAACACCTATCCCCTTACAATACGCATTTCAGTGAAAGTCTAATGACAAAAATTCGCAATGTTGCCCTCTTTTCCACCATCATCTCTCTCCTCCCATGCCACTATACATCCCAACTACCGCGATAACTATGGGGTGGGTTAATATGGTAGTATGCTTCTGGTGGACTAGCTATAAAACTAGTTTAATACTGCACTGTCCGAAGTGAAAGGTAATGACTAACTGTCGTTTATACCGTGTTCGAGTTGCTTAGTGATAAATTATATTAGTAATTGAGACGAATAAAATAATTGTGGATTAATAAAGCCTGTATTGATATATTATTATTATTATTATTATTATTATTATTATTTTATACATTTAACTATTGGATACTAACATCGATCGTTTTCGATTTTTACCTGTCATTTCCTTCCCTGAACACTCCATATGCCAATCGGGATGAAATTTGACTTAAACAGCATTGGGATGTGATTATTTATCTCAGCGACACCGAAAACTCTGGATTGTACTCCAACATAGGTTGTTTTCGATTATTTTTACATGTCAAATACAAAGCTCAGAGAGAGCTCCTTTATGGCTAAGCGGTTAACGTACGCGCCTTTGGCATGCGAGACTCGAGTTCGATTCCCGGTGGTAGCTCATGTGGTTCGGATTCCACGTTAATCAGTAGGTCCCGTCTCTTTATAGCCTCGCTGCTGAAAGGGACGTTAAACTCAAAATCAACTCAACTCAACAAAGCTCAGAGACAGGAGCACTGAAGATTACGTACAGGAATACAGTGGGGTAGGATCGGGTAATCGGGCTCAAACCGGGTACCATTCTACAAGGTAAACGTACGCTCTTCGCTCTCCCTCTGCTCTCGTGGGTAAACAGGAGACAAAGAAGTCCCCATTACAGCGATTGCCTGCGATCAGTTGTGTTATATCAGTGATGTTTTTGGTGTTTTCTTGCAGTTTGATTTTGCACCTTAGATCTTCAAGTTTTCTTTAATGTCTGCTGTAGAGAATTTACATAACATTATGCATACAATATTTAATACGGATTGTTTAAACCAGTGCTATTCAGCCGGGGGTACGCGTAGTTCTGGGGGTACGCGAAGATATTTCTGGGGGCACATAATCCTAAAATAAGCATATTTCCAATATTTATTGAATTATCATAGTTGGAGATTTTTTCCAATGGTTTCTTTTCGTTAACATCAATAAAAATGAGAGAAATTGCTTGAATCCAGAATTAACTCTGACTCTCGCACTCTTGAAGATTCGTCCAAGAATCGAGGAGCTGGCATATCGGAAACAAGTTCAGTGATCTCATTAACAAGTTAGTTCCAAAGTTACTTTTAGTTTATAAATTTTTAACATTGCCTTCAGTGTTCTAATTATCAAGCAGGATGAGGGGAAAATCCTCCTCAGTAGAACTGGATGTCTCCCATGTTTTGAAACTTCCCATGTTAATTTTTCTTATGTGCACTTTATCCCCCTGTAAATAATATTTTGTTTGACACACTGATTGTCCTTTTGTTGGGTCTCTACTTGCCTCCCTTTTTGATCAACAGAACATGCGTATTAAGTTTAATAAGTTCATTTCGATTTAGTTTCTTTTAAACAGCTTCAGAGGTACACAATTAGTGGCGAACTGTGTCTAGGGGTACGCGAGAAAAAAGGTTGAATAGCATTGGTTTGGTAAGTAATCCTATGTAGTCCTTTGGTAGGTTTGGTGACACCATGTTTTGTCTAAAAAGGACAAATAGAGCGAACCGCGAAACAGGACACTATTGTGAGGCAGGGCTGAAAGCATCCGGTCGTACCCCACTAGTTTCTGGAAATGTTTAAGTAGGTCTAATTCTTCAATCTGAAAATAATAGAAGCATACTTAAAAGGCTACAACTTTTGTTTGTGTCGGGCTTATATTGCTTCATATTACGTAAAATTTACGAGTGTATCTGGTGTTGCCCTACAGGTGACTTAAAACCGAGTGGTTTGACCCTTTTTCATTTATAGCATTATTATCCTACGCAATAAATAACAGAATTGCACAACTTGCACGGTTATGATAGTAAACATGAATCTATACTTGCCATACGATTATGTATAATTTTTACAGCGCTTTAGTGCAAAACTTTAGCTTCCAGTGGCCACTAAACCTTAGCTAACCAGCTCTGCTCCACTTTCCCTATGGGGGGTGTCCAAGTAAAGTGTCTATTAGAAGTCAAACCGGCCAAAATTGGGTCGTATTAACAAACGAGCTACCTAAATTCAAGATCCGTGGCGATTGCGTAGAAGCAGGCCCGTATTTAGGTAAGTACTATTCTGTGCTGGAGCACAGGGTGTCAGAATTTAGGGGGCGGCAAAATTTTGGATTATTAAAGAGATTCACAATAAAGTAATATTTAAAACTAGCAGCCCGCAGAGTCCCGCGCAAGTGTGAGGAAACATGTTAATGTATTTAATTCGCTCTAATTACAGTAGTTACTAATTAGCTAGCTTATCTGATTATTTTTAAAAAGTAATTCTTCCCACTTCCACCCCAAGGGGTGAGGATGAACTTGAACATCATGAAAACTGATACCGTTAAACCCAGCAACCTCGAAAACTATGAATGCAACTCTAATACCTGTCGTTTTCTGTTACTTTTAAAATCTCGTCCCCTCCCTGGGGAGTGGAGTATGACCTTGAAGTTGAATTGGATTAAAACTGTCACTATTCATCTCAGCGAACCCAAAAATCTATAAATTCAACTCTAATATTGGTCTTTTTCGGGGGAAAGGGAGAATAAATTATTTAGAGTACAGGGGCGCACAATATATAAATACGGGCCTGACTAGAAGTGTACACACTTTCATCACAAGAAAACTGAAAGCCTGCCTCGTTTTATCAGCAAATGAGACGAATCAATATGTAATGTTGGTGTAGGACACTTCGAACTCTTAAGGATTGAATATGGATTAATATCTTTAACATCATATTTAATTACATAATATTAATATCTGTAATTTACAATTATCCGATTACCACAAATACTGTACACTTCCTACCATATACTGTACCTACTTTTAGGTCACTCTATATAATTCCATTTCCTCTCCACAAAATACAAACTTACGAAGCAGGAAGTTTCATGCGAGAATTCTTGAATTAAACAAACTTCAAAACGAGATAGGAAAGTTTTTCTTTAATTATCATTTTCTGCGTACGTTAAAGTTGGGTATAAGCCAAGTTTCCACATGGTGAATATTAATTACATAATCAGAAAGCACCAATGGTGAATCCCACACAATCAAAATCAAGAAAGCAGACAAATGTTTTGGACACTGGTTGCCTTGAGAAGTACATACGTATGTTGCTTTGCGCCATTTTTAGAATGTCTCTCATACTTATATAAACAATCGCTAAAGTTAACTGACCCCCTCTAATGATAAACATCTGAGTTACAGAAAAGAGAACTGAAAGCATAAATCACGTAATAGCGATTGTCGTCTTCCGGAAAGAAAGAACATAAAAGAAATCAAGATGGGTGAATGCCAAGTGAGTCAGAGGGAAATCGACTTCATGCCAAGTTCTGTCTTTTTGTAAGGCCACGTGTGATGAGAAACACAACTATAGTAAACAGTCAGTCTAACTGTCCACTAAAAAAGTATATTTGGTTGCTTTCATTACAGCATTAACAATTTCTCATTAGCCTCAGTAGTATCCTTTATCCAAGAAGGAGTAGAAACAATGCAAATGTATGCAGTACTATTCTGCATGAAGTGAGTAATGACAGAAAAATGTGTTGTGTTGCTGAGGGTCAGTGCTAAAAATGAAATGAAATCTGTTTTACGTCCCAGGGTTATGCCAGCTAGGCTAAAGGAGACGGTGATGATGAGAAATGAATGAAATGGTGGGATGAAGAAAGTGGGAGGAAGCGGGAGAGTCCCGAGAAAACACCGTGTGCGTAGGTTTCCTTGCGGTTCTCCTGTTTCCTGCCACTTTCTTAATTCCACAATTTCATTCATTTCTCACCATCACCGTCTCCTTTAACCTAGTCAGCATAACTGCGAGACGTAAAACTCGAAGATTTCATTTTTTATAAATTCACGAAGGAACAGAATCAATAAAGTCTACCTTTTAAGACTGAATCTAGAAAGGTGGTGGGAAAGTAAAGCGTTAATTCTTTTGTAACGTAACAAGTTACTTTTCTGGCTTGAATAAAGTAAGTAATGCGTTACATTTTTCAGGGAAGTCAAATGACTTACATTGCATTGCTTTCCGTTAAGTATTATCCAACATTTTTTAAACATTAGTACAGCTAAAATGCCCGATAGGTAGAATAGGTTTTTGGAAAACATTATAACTCCTTCCATTTAGAATGCATAATTCAATGAAAGTGTAATTATAAAAATCCATAAGATATTCTGTTTTTGGCATAAATTTTGAATTCCCTCTTAGAACACACCAGTTAGTCAATGTGACATGATAAAAAACATTTGAGATAGGTATTATGTTCAAAAATTCATTTCAAACAGGTAAACAGTTTTCTATTATGCGATGATAAACAACAAAGTCGATTCCAATGTGAAGAAAAAATATAGAAACTGCCTCTTCCCACCTCGAAACCACATTTTGCAAAGTGATGGGTAATGTGGCCGCTTATTTGTAATGAGTTTATATACAGAATTCAATATCCCTAACTCTTGTGATACTTAGACCTAACATAACGTAACCAAATCTAACAAAACCTAACCTAAACTAACCTAATATAAGCAGAAATAAGCAAAACTCTATCATTTTATGGAATCCCTGTGTACGTAAGGAGCACTTTACTTTTTTAACTTTAGCTAACCTAACCCACATTCAATGTAAAAGGGGCATAATACTTAGTGAAAATTCGAAGGGGGTTGCTACAAAATCAATTGACCTGTTTTCTAAATGATTTAATATACTGGTAATCTGTTAAATTCCAAATACCTGCAGAAAGTTAGGAAAGATATGCCAATATTATAGCTATTCATAAACTAAATCAGTGCCAGTTTCGCTTTCATTTGTTTTCATAGTTTCAGTCACTAGTTTTGGACTGCCACCTATCAACAAGTATATAAAACATGATTCAATACCTCTATGATCGTGTAAAAGTTGTTTCAAGACCATTCGAGACTCTTGTTCAAGTGTCTTGAACAATACTCCTTTGAACGTGTAAATTTGAGGTATTGAATGGTCTTGTTCAAGCTTTATTGGATCGTCTACAAGAAGCATAACAAAAGAAGTTTATTTATCAAAATCCCACGTTTCTAGATATACTAACATGGCCTGGGCGTCTATGAGTGACTTTCACTCTTAAATGTAATAGTACGACTAGTCCCCATATGCCCTCTCAGGATTGGACTTTTCGAAAAAGCTGAAACACGTATTCCCTTATTTTTAAAATTAAGATTTTATATAAATTTCACTTCCAATTGAAGTAAATCCTTATGTTTAAGCATTTTCTCAATAATTGGAGATTTATTAATATAGAAATCTCTCCCCTTTCGAGGTGGAATTTTCGCAGATGCTGAAATATGTATTCCATTATTGTTATTGTTATTATTATTATTATTATTATTATTATTATTATTATTATTATTATTATTTACTATTTCAAAAATTTGGGTACCGTTGTGTTTGGTCAAGTACCAAAAATCTATCAAAACATTGTGGACCCTGTATTGATGTCCCCGTACTGTTTTTTTTTTTTTTTTAAGTTTAACATCCCACATTACGTCCCTTAGGCTAAAGGAGATTACTGGATTTTCCGGAGGCAAATGATGTCTACTCGCATCGACAATCGACCTCCAGTTGGTTGTACTTCTTTCGTATGTATTTTTCTCCTTTCATAAGTGACGACTCTTGAAGGGAGCGATATCGATAAAAATTAAGCTTGTATTGCTTCAAACTAAGGGAAGAAAACTCACCTAATGTTCTAACGATTGTATACAAGAATTAGTAGATCAGGTAATTTTTCTTCCCTACGTCTGAAGCGATACAAGTTTAATTTTTACTGACGTGACTTCTCTCAAGATCTACCACTGTGATGCACTAACTAAATATTGATAGGAAATGTTATTAGCGTGTTATAATAATATGTTCGTGTATTACAAGCTTTTATATAGATAGTAATCAAAATAATGGAAAACATATGAAAGAAATTCAACGTACCCGCTTATTATGGGGTTGGATCACCGTTAGCTTACAGAAAAGGTCTGATTTGTCGTGGGATCTAACAAGGGAACCTTCCGAAAATGATAGTTGCAGTGAAAGATGTGGCCTATGCCAATTGAAAGAGCTGTAACAGAGATGTTAATTCCCAAAAAATTAGCTGCCCATAGCAATAGGTTCAAGAAATATAAGGGGTGAAATTCGGGAAACAGCAAGGTTGGACAAGTTGGAAAAGTGCAAATTCCGCAAAATAGGGGGGTACGGCAAAATAGAATGCTGACAAGTGATGTATAGAAAGAGACTTGCCACAATAGGGAACAAATGAAGGCCATCAGTGGGGTTAACAGTGTTGCCAATTACAATGAAAAGTACATGTTTTGCAAAGAGCACTATATGAAGTGAGTGCAATATTCAGTGTCAACCTGTCATGTAGAACATAAGATATGGCATGTATAATCAGTGGTACAATCTAACAAAAGAGAATAGAAAAACAGAAGTACAAAAAATACGGGAAAGACGGAGTTGGCCATAATGCGACACATTTGATCACGAGCTGTGCATATTAGAATGAAAAAACAAGAAGCACCGATTATGCAGGAAACCGACGTACCTAGAGTCGAGAAGAAAAACAAGTTCCAAAGTTGGCAACACTGGCCATGAACATCCAGACAAGTCTAATATAGTTAGGCCACTCGCTTCACAAAAAGAAAATTCCGGCAACAGGCATCACTCGGAATGCATCAATGCTAGAGTGATTCAGGCAATGTCAAGTCGGGGAACATGAAATGGTTGGGTTGAGCCAACAATCGATAATAGAAGTACTGAACATTATGTCATGTTTGGGTCGTATGTGGGAATATACAGGGTGTCCCACCAAACTTTGTGACCTGAAAGATTTGCGAAACGAACAAAAATGTGACGGATCCAATTGTGCAGGAATGTACCAATGTCAGGGGGTGAAAATGTCTGTGAGAAGCAAGTGCCATCATAGGGTCCCAGGAGCCAACTTCAAATTTTCAAATGGCAACAGGGACCGAGTGGTAACTCTCTCGATAAATCATGGAATGTGCAACAACACCTATAGGAAACAGTTTTATATGAAACATGTTTTTCAAAATGGCCGCCACAAATATATGTTCTGTCTTAACATGGCATCGAACATTGTGATCTCAAATTGCTGCGAAGCGGAAAGAGATGTTGCAAATCTAATTGCACAGGAATGTACTCATGTCGAGGGCCAAGAAAACTTTGTAAGAAGCAAGTCTCACAGGGCCCCCATCATAAGGCTCGAGGGGTCAACCGCAACAATCCAAATGGGAACAGGGGGCGGATGATTTTTCTCTGTATAGATACAACACCGCCTATAAGAAACATTTGCTATATGAAGCACGGGTTTCAAAATGGCCGCCAAAAATGCACGTCGTTCTTGTCACCGAGTAGATATTTTTGGCGGCCATTTTGAAATCCCATATAATAAATATTTCTGATATGCATTCTGGCGTATTTTAAGATTTATCGAAAGAAATATAACTCGACCGATAGTGCTATTTGAAATTTTGAAGTTGGCCCCTGGGACCCTATGAGGGGGACTTGGGGGCACTTGAGTCTCACAGAAGTTTGTCGCCCGCTGACATGAGTACATTCCTGCACAACTGGATGTGTCACCTTTTTTCCGCTTTGAAACTATTTCAGTCGCAGAGTTAGGTGGGACACTCTGGATATATCATATAGGCGGTGATAGTACTGCGACAGCAACACACAGCAGATCGAGCCTTTGATTATATTTGCTTTCTACAGGTGTGGATATGTGATAGAAAGACCACCAAAGGTTCCGACACCTCTAGAGTACTGTTTCGAGACATTCACAGGCGATCATTGTACCATGTGTGACGGATTGGCAGTATTCCGCTATGCTCACTGCAAATGTATCTTCGGTTTGGACCATTGTCTCATCGAACAATTGCACGTACAATGTGGACGAGCATGTACAAATGATGCGAAGGCTAATGCCTCTTGCCGGAATTTTCTTTTTGTGAAGCGAGTGGCCTAATTTTATTAGAAATGTTTGGATTTTCATGGCCAATGCTGCCAACTTGGAAACTCTTTTTTTTTCGACTCTAGGGACGTCGGTTTCCTGCATAGTTGGTGCTTCTTATTTTGTTCATTCTAATATGCACAGATCGTGATCAAATGTGGCGCATTATGGCCAACTTCGTCTTTTCCGTATTTTTCGTACTTCTGTTTTTCTATTCTCTTTTGTTAGATTGTACCACTGATTATACACGTCATATCTTATGTTTTACATGACAGATTGACACTGAATATTGCACTCACTTCATATAGTGCTCTTTGCAAAACATGTACATTTCATTGCAGTTGGCAACACTGTTAACCCCACTGATGGCCTTCATTTGTTCCCTATTGTGGCAAGTCTCTTTCTATACATCACTTGTCAGCATTCTATTTTGCCGTGCCCCCCTATTTTGCGAAATTTGCACTTTTCCAACTTGTCCAACCTTGCTGTTTCCCGAATTTCACCCCTTATATTTCTTGAACCTATTGCTATGGGCAGCTAATTTTTTGGGAATTAACATCTCTGTTACAGCTCTTTCAATTGGCATAGGTCACATCTTTCACTGCAACTATCATTTTCGGAAGGTTCCCTTGTAAGCATATAAATGACGAATGATTTCCGGTTGAGTATTCTATTACTCGTAATGCAGTGCAGCACTCAATTCTCTCAGCGGAGATAGAGAAGCGAAAGATACTTGACCCGGAGTCTGAGGTCCAAGGCTTACAATAATGTTGATATCTAGGGAAGTACATATAATTCATCCTGTTCTTAACGAAACCACACCTCAAAAGCTTCAATGTGAATTAAGCATTGTCATATGGGAAAATTGAGTAACTGACCGGAAACAACATCTGGACCATATGATGCATGTAATAACCTATAATGTCCACATAAGCACTTCCAGTAATTCTTCCTGTGAGTGAAATCACAGAACTCAGGAAATAACAAGAAATTGTGGCCCACGGCATTACAGAGTCACTGCCATGTTTCACGTCAGAAAGGAGACAGTTCAAAGAATGATGCACACGCACCCATACATAAACACCGCCTGTTATTGGAAAAAAAGGTGTAAAACGACAAGCTGGACCACATCGTTTCCAACCATCAACAGTCGGTTTACTTTGCTGGTTCTTAGCACCTTTGTCTTTTCATCAAAGCATTGTTGGCGGTAATTTGGAAAGTGAAGGTCGACCGCGGATGTTTATGTTATGTAACTTCGTTGGACTGTCATTTTCACAATAGGTTGTTTCAGATGCTAATTGACTCCCACAATCACTTTTGTCACTGTAGCTCCATGGTCCTTATTGGTGACAATTCTCTTCAATGCTTGAAGATTCTGGTCTCTGAGACTTTCTCTTCCGTCCATTACTATTCTTCGCCGATGTCGTTTTGCCATGAGGTTTCCAGTCATCGCCTTGGACAGCTTCTCGCAACACACTGGCCACCTTATATTCACGTGCGCCAACTAATCGTACTTTGGTCTATTTTGAAACTCAGGGAGGTTTCCCATTTTGCATCACCAGTCTGCCTGCTTCAGCACATGCCTCCGATCTACCAAGCCTGACGTACTATAGACGATCACCTAACACAACAATAACAATGATTAGGGCTGCTCATAACCTTTAGTGTTACGATCTCGCACATCTTATTCTTGCAAATTACATGTATTTCTATAATTTTGATATTTCCCATAAATAGAAGCTTTGCTTTGTTATAATTAAGTATAAACTAATTATTTGCTGAGCAAAACTATATATTTTTTCATTAAAATTCAACACGTGTTACAGTTTCGCCAACTAACTCTTTGGCTTCATCAGACACTATGTGATACAGGATAACTGTACAATCGTATATACATTGTACAGTTATCCTGTATCATATAGTGTCTGATGAAGCCAAAGAGTTAGTTGGCGAAACTGTAACACGTATTGAATTTTAATGAAAAAATATATAGTTTTGCTCAGCAAATAATTAGTTTATATTTAACTATAATTTTGATAACATTGTGCATATTTATCTTCGATTATTTCTTTCCAGCGCAACTTTATTTATCATTCCCATCAAAATCTTGCAGTTCATACGGCGGAAAGCTGAGCTTCCTAATGAAGATACGATTAGCGTGCACGTCTTCGGCCCGTTAGTCCGGGGTTCTGTTCCTAATAGAGCTCAGACTATAAAAAGCTTTTACCTTTTACTAGAAGTAATCCAATACCATCTCTACTAGTTCCTTTCTCCCTCCCTAGCTCAAATTATTCGTCATCAGGTTATAGGAAAGAATCTAGTAATTGAAATTCACTGTCTGTGCGGGATTCCAGAGTTGGATTTAGTAACAGTAAAATAACAATAACAAAAAAGAATTAGGAATACATTTCAACCTTCAAGTCATTTACAAAGAATATAGAAAAAATATTTCTCAAGTAAACATGTTTTATTTTTCTAGTTGTTTTACCCGAGCCTTCAGCGCGCTGTGCATTGTACGTTAAAATTGTGCTTAATTAAGAGCCTATCAAGTTTCAAGTCCTAAATTTGGGGTGAGAGGTAGGTATCAACAGATCAGATTTCACCAAAGGTAACTTCTGACCAATGACCTTACACTATGTCCTGTACTGATCTATATCATCATATTATAGAATAAAGTCTCTCGTCTCAGATGTGGTCAAAATCTCCAAAACTTAAATTTTGGCAATGTTTTACACATATAATAGATCAACGTGAACCATCCAAATATACTGTAAGGATTCGTATACTCATACGTAATGCAAGCCACATGTCTCTACTTTAAACACGTGTTTTTACGATTCTACTACACTGTTTCTACTACAAACAGTGACAGAAGACGAAAGGAAACTACACCTCCAAGAAGAAACGAAGAGCACGCCAAGAAGCACGAAGAAGGCCGACAACCCCTCCACATGTTCTCCCTCCAAGAGGATGGCTATATTTAAAATGAGACGATGGGACTAGGGACGATGGGACGATGGGATTATTATCAGTGTAATAATAATCGTTCACCTACTAAAACTTTTCCCGAGGCCGCCATGGGCTGCGGAGACTCCCGGGGCTGCTATGAGCTACGGAGTATAATCCTCTAAAACCTTCTCCCGAGGCCGCCATGGGCTGTGGAGACTCCCAGGGCTGCTATGAGCTTCGGAGTATAATCCTCTAAAACCTTCTCCCGAGGCCGCCATGGGCTGTGGAGACTCCCGGGGCTGCTATGAGCTACGGAGTATAATCCTCTAAAACCTTCTCCCGAGGCCGCCATGGGCTGTGGAGACTCCCGGGGCTGCTATGAGCTACGGAGTATAATCCTCTAAAACCTTCTCCCGAGGCCGCCATGGGCTGTGGAGACTCCCGGGGCTGCTATGAGCTACGGAGTATAATCCTCTAAAACCTCCTCCCGAGGCCGCCATAGGTTGTGGAGACTCCCGGGGCTGCTATGAGCTACGGAGTATAATCCTCTAAAATCTTCTCCCGAGGCCGCCATGGGCTGTGGAGACTCCCGGGGCTGCTATGAGCTATGGAGTATAATCCTCTAAAAACCTTCTCACGAGGCTGCCATAGGCTACGGAGATTTCTTTTTGAATCCTTTATGAATAGGCGTTGTTCTTGTGGAAATTGCATGACATTAACTATTATAACAGAATCGTAAATTATTAAAAACTGGCTAATCGGAGAAATTATGAAGTAGAACAATTCTATAAGAATATTCTTTTGGATTGTATAGGCCCTACTTAGGCTATAGTCTACGCACTTCGTAGAATATAATTCCAAAGAGTTCCTACATTAATTCACTCTATTAAAATATTACAAAGAAGTCTTATTCTTAAACTACGTATCAAGTTTCAAGAAAATAATTATTTCAAAGTAGGGGAGAGGTGGGCAATGGCGATCACCTAAGAAAAATTGGTTATTACGCAGTTTCATTTGCAAAATATATTGAAACAAATTTGTAAATATATACTCCAATCCTTCTACAATAAGTATGTAAAATAAAAAGAGAATCACTCTTACAGTTCGAGAACATGATGGAAAAAACTCAAATTACTACTTTGGTCGCCATTCCCATCACATGTTGGTAATGATGATTACAGTACCAGCTTAATAAACACACATAATTCCATAGACAATTCTTTTTTTTTTAAACTGTGCCTTCGAAAGACTGAGAAACGTCAACTGAATATTTTATTGACGTTTTTTCAGACACGTCACAGATACATCCACGTGGTGAGTCCACAGCAGTACAGTCAGCATGCACCCACGATCCACAAAGGTTAAACCGATACCCAGGGGTGCCCATCCCCCCCAAAGCTGATGGCGCACTCCCCCCCAAAACTAATAATCTCTTCCCTCCTCAAAACTCAAGTCCTCTAAAAACAATTGCTCAGTGTAGCAGTAGTTTTTATAGTACTAGTAATTGTTATTTTTGTTGTTGTTTTTATTTCCTGTAGTAGTATTATAGAATGCTTGTAGTAGTAGTAGGGGCAGTAGTAATTATAAAAATGGCATTACTTTTATTAGTAGTCTTGGTAGTGTACAATACTAAATATGTTGTATAAGGATATTGAAGGGTATAAAAACTTCTACACACTGTGTATGGCACAGGTATTCTTTTTTTTACAATTAGTAGTATTATTTTTTTCTTTACAAAATATTGATATAATTCCCTTGTACATGAAAAGTAAGACGCAAGTTACAAGTTATTGAGTTTGATACCAAAAGAAAATGTTGTCCTCGAAATTAGCCTACAAAAAGAAGTGATATCCAACAAAAAACATTCCTGTAAAAGAGCCAAGTACGAGTGGCCTTAAAAAGAATTGAAATTACAAAAATAGGCACCAAGTTCTGGTGGACAACAGTTACAAATACTCAAGGAATCACTTTCAAATTTAGATTTGAAACTTGGCTGTTGTCTGTATGGTTACCATTAGCTCACAATTATGTCAAACTACTTTATAATTTTCAACAGACAACATAGGCAAGTTTCAAATCTAAATTTGAAAGTGATTCCTTGAGTGTTTGTAACTGTTGTTCACCAGAACTTGGCGCCATTATTTCATATAGCAACTTGCGCGGTACTTCATTCATAGAGTTTCTAAGCAGGGGGTAGGGGGATTCATTCTCGAGATTAAAAAAAAATCGCATCATGTTCCAATGTTATTCTGACGACAGCAAAATTACTTATTCGACATTAGAGTAAAATTCTTCCCCAATTTTTTTATTCCCCCCAATTTTTTTCTCGATGGCACAACTTGCGCCATTCATCCCCCGTGTGGGCGGACCTTCTCTCTTAAAACAAACCAACCTTTCCTTTCATACGGCTACTTGCGCAGTACTTCATTCATCGAGTATCGAAGCAGGGGGTACGGGGGTTCACCCCGGAAAATTTTTGAAAATTAGCTTCTCAAAATCGTGTCTTAATGCTATTTCGACAGTAAAATTGCTAGTTCGAAAGTAGAGTAAAATCCCCCCCAAAATTTTTCTCAATGGCGCAGCTTGCGCCATTCATCCCCCCTGTGGGCGGCCCTGCCGATACCAAAGTTTCAGTGTTTGACTCAAGTAGGCGTATTTCTTATCTTAGGTCTAGCCTCTTTTAGAATTTTTGGCTGGAGAAGTATTCCAAAAGTTTGTTCGGAATGACGATCACCATGATGGTAAACCTATCACGTTGATCGGTATTCCCAACATTGCGCCATTTTGAAATGAGCTGGTTATACTGTAAAATGAAGTTTATTTGAAATATAACTATGTGTCGTGTATTAGACGTAAATATAACTTTTTATAAATCTTAGTAACTTCAAGATCTTACAACTTAAAATTGTACGTATCGTGAGTTGAAATATGCAGATCCTTATAAGAAAATCAACAAAAACAAGTTTCAGCACGCTGTAGAGACCTTGCTACAATACATAAAAAACCTTGCTACAAGAGGCAGATGGCAGCTCTAGTTTGACTTCTCCTCGGGTCACGCAAGAGGGCAAAGTGGGCTGATCGCCATTCCCTACCTCTCCCCTAACTTATTTACAAAAATTGTATACACTTTTTCGAGAGATTTCAGACGGTTTAGTTTTCTTACAGAATGTCTTGTCTTGAAGACGTGGCAGGTACTACATATATCGGGTGTTCTAAAAATGACTTCCACGCGGACAACAAAGCGCTGTCTTACAGGTTACAATAAAGCGAAAATGCATATGATTGTATAACTTCCGGGGCCTCCTTCAGCCACTACAGGATATAAGAAACTTCACTAGACAATGTCCTAGGTTAATGGCAACTACTAGCATTGTTCTATGAATCCCTTGGGCACCTACATCAATTGTTACGCTAATAAGTGGGTGCTATCCCAATGTCTATCGACTTTAACCACCAACTGCAAGGAATCGATGTGACTATTTGATGAATTGATATATCTACTCTATAATTCTTTATCTGTGACGTTGCCACAGTGCAATTCGGATCTCCAGACGAGGATCCAAAATATATACGGGTCTCCAAAATATATTTCACCTTATTTTGACTTTTAGAACAGTGCTCTGTAGTTCGTGTAGACCTACGTCATTTGAGAAGACCCAATATATCGTGTCGTCTTGAATTCTAACAAGGAACAAACATAAACCTGTCAATCGGACATCCAAATTAAACTTAGTTCATTCGATAAACAAAGCAAAGATATGTTCATACACAAAAAACTTAGGTGTCATGGACAAGAGAGTAAGTCCCTGGGGCCCATTAACGCTGCTAGTATAAAGAAAATAGTAGACTCGCAGTGAAATAGCTATTGCATCAACACTGTTCATTGGAAAGTCATGGGTTTTAGCCCATTCTCTTCAGCATGAAACAAACTTTCCAGAGGCGCTATGTATTGGGGCCCATAACGTACCTGAACAGGGAAAATTGGAAAATCCCTCTAATCGACTTTGGACCCCTCTGGAGTGGCTCAGTGTAAAAGCACACAATCCAAATGTATCTCGAAAAATACTATAGGAGATAAGAAATGTGTGTACTAAGTTTTGTATTGATAGACAGAATAGATATGAGAGGAAGCGTGTATTGGTATACAATGTTGACCATCACAAACTTACTTGACCGGAGGTCGAACTAGGGTCTCCACGCACCAGAGGTAAGCGCTCTACCACTAAAAAAGCGTGCTTTTTTTAAAAAAATGTAAATAACCAACTATGACTTCTGATAGCTTTGCACATCGTCTATGTGAACAAGAAGCTGGTTAAGCCCATCCGTTGATTTTTATTTTCCTATTGCATATTCTAACTGAAGTTAAAAAGTAGCAGAATAAAATGTAACACTTGGTTCCAGAACATTATAAATTCAACATGATTAAGTCAGCTTTCTATAGTCTAGGACCATTTTCCTTTCTATACCCGTTGGGTGAATGAAATGTCCACCCGAAGTGCAAAAGCAAAAAAGAAAAAAAGAAAGAAGAAAAGAAAAGAAATTTGCAATACTGGCTAATAAAAACAGTCGCTGTCTGCAAGAATACCTTCACCACTGCAAATACTGTCTATGGTACCACATTTTTCATAGCAACAGGACTTCATAGGCTCCATGACTTCCAGCATTTGCACACGTCCCCGGCAATGCCGGCTCCGGCACCGACAATGCCGGAACCGGAACCGGGCCTGCTTTGCACAGGTTTTAAGCGGCCATCTTGAATTCAAGGTGGCATTAGATTTTCAATTAAGCTTTTGTTTATATTTTGACCCACCGCAATTTTGCACAGGGTTATCGTAGAAAGTCGAGACGTGCTTCATCTTCTTTCATTTAACAAGAGTTTTCAAACGATGTGCTGCGTAACCCCTCTTGCCATTTGCAACTTTTTAGTTGGACTACACCTGAGACTCTGTAGGGACCCTGAGACAAGACTTTTTAACTTAAATCGTTGTGTTTTGAAAATAATGCCACACTTCCTTTCCTGTTTTCACATTTATCTCACCGTTTCCGATTTATAGGGGTGGCCATGGACTTTTCAATTAAGTTTTTGTTTACATTTTGACCCACCGCCATTTTGTACAGGATTGTCGTAGAGAGTCGGGACTTGCTCCATTTTGTTTCATTTTACAATAGCTTTCAAACCATGTGCCACTTATCCCATCTTGTCATTTGAAAATTTTGAGTTGGACCCCGTTTCGGACCTTGAGGGGGACGCTGGGGCAAACTTTTTTACCCCAAAAAGTATGTCCTTGAAAATGACGGAATAAGTGTTGGCCGAGTTTTCCATTTACCCAACCGTTTCCGAACAAATGACTCGGTTCAAACTTTTCTGCCAGGTAATTTTTTGTAGCTTTTGCATTACAAAACATGTTGTAACTCACGCTATTCTGCCCGGTGGCACGTATAACTTTGTGATTCACCTAGTTATAACATATCAAATGCAAACACAATTGTCTCTTTCGGATCTCAGCGGAGACACTGCGTGACCCTTCCTTGTCAGTCCATAATCGTTCTATGGAACAAATGTCAGACTAGACACAGAGTACATGAATATTTTTTATTATGATCTATAGGGTAAAGCAGCATGCAACCACAAAAGTGGAAATTTTCTTGTTCTGTTTGTGCTTTTTCAAAAATGAAATTATATCTTTAAGTTTTATGTACCACGGTTATGCAGGTTAGGCTAAAGGAGATGGTAATGATGAGAAATGGATGAAATGGTGGAATGAAGGAAGTGGGAGGAAACGGGCGAACCCCGAGCACAGTATTTGTCCACCACAAAGTCCACACGGCGCGAGCTGGGATCGAAGCAGGGACGCCAAGCACCGAAGGTGAGCGCTCTACCACTGAGACACCGCGTCGAGGCTCGATGTTCGAGTGAATTGAATAATTACTTGTAATTAACTTCTTTAATTTATATGTGATGTAGACTTTCAGTAGCCTGTGCCTCCCTATGGTACTTTCACGTCCTAAGATACCTGCTCCCCAAACTAGGAATCATTAGAACCAAATATTTTACTGTGTGGAGTTTAAGTCTGAAACAAATGTTATATTCTCAGAGCATATTAATTGACGTACAGTTTGGCAAATCTTAATTTGATGCATTTGATGTTGTGAATGTTGAATCTGATTTTAAAAGAATTATTTTTCAATGTTACCTACGACCTGTGTTAAGATGTTAGGAAAGTTTTAGTTATTTTCTTCAATAGCATATGAGAGACATACACTTATATTTCCCTTGTGCCTCAATGTTTCTGTTGTTAACCTTTTATACTATGCCATAAAAAAGACAAACAAAGGCATAAACTGTTGTAAAGAAAAAAGTCGTAAAGCGAATGGAGTTACTATAAGCACCGACGCAATCAAATTAAATCCATCAAAACAGATAAACAGAGAAGTGAAATCACCAGTTCCGAAGTGTATAACTAGATTAAGATCACGATTCTCACCAGACGTGATTTTAGCGAATGTTTTGTACGAATCTCATTTGTGTCAACTACAGTAATACTTTCGGAGTTTGGTTTTACCTTCCACTTTAATTTTCATACAGTAATACATATATTTTCAATCAATGCACCAGATCGCTTCTAGTTTTAAGTAGATTTTGAAAAAAAATAATAAAGAAAATTCTGAAAATCTTAGCATGATCTTTCCAGATGTAGGTAAGAATTCCCACGGTGCTAGTTTAAGAAAGTAGACACATTACCATTGCCGACAGATTTATTATTTCCACTCTTACACCTAATAAATTATCACCGGGTATCCATATATTCAGTTATCAATACATATATAATGTTAATTATGCATAGACTGCAGTTAATTAAAAGGCTAGGAGCAGGCCCGCAATTAGAGGGGAGCTGGGGCCTAGCCCCTAAATTTTTTTGACCCTCAAACCACAATGCATCATTGTTCCTTTAATACAAAAAATACAATTTAGATATTGCTATGAGATCCATTATTGTAATTGGTTTTTGCCTTTTTTGCGCTACGTTGCTGTACGTAAAGTTCGCGGAGGTTGATAAAGATATGGATCAGAATATGCCTCGGATGAGTTAGGGAGACATTAGGGATCTAGAGTGAAGGGGTAGGATCGGGAGTAAAGTGAGGGGGAACGCGGGCGAACGTCGTCCCCTAATTTCCAAAAAATATCAATGGCGTCCCCCACTTTATAAAAAAAATTCAATGGTCAAAGATAGGTAACTGAGACGGTGTGATGTCAAGCGTGTCCTTTCAGATCCACTTTTATCACTGGGTAGGATGAGAATTACGAATATCAAATAGGGTCTATTAGTAATAATTGGTATACAGAGGTTTAGAATTGTTACGACTTTGGCCCCCTTAGCACATTTATGCCCCTCTCCCAAACTTTTGTGGCTGGTTGCGGGCCTGGCTAGAGTCTCATTTGATTTCAAGTGAGCATTAGTCTAAACTCCTTTTATCTACGTACAATGTTTTCTCAAACTGAGACCATTTTGGAAAGAAGTGATTCAAATATCACATTGCTTTTGTATTCATTTTCCCAGAGTATAATGTAATAAATAGTACTGATTCAAATAAATACAGCGGAATGCTTTTAATTTAAACTTCAAAGGGGCACAAGAAAAGCTCGACTATTCAAAATTGGAAATATCAAAAAAAAATATGTATTTTTTAATACCTTTAAATCAATCTAATATAGTTAATTTAAATAAATTAACATACAGTAGGCACTTAAATTAACAAGTGAAGAAATGCTGTATCATTTGTGTACTACAGGGGCCGTCTCGTGGGGGGGGCGAGCGGGGCGACGGCCCCGGCCGCCCAAGTAAGAAGGGCGAAAAATTCAGGAGAAAAAAGGAAAAAAGATACGAAAAATTGTTTGGAATATATGTATGGGGGCGCCGTCGTATACTCTCGCCCCGGGCGCTGATTTTCCACGGCACGGCCCCGTATATTACAATACTTTGGTATTTCATTTTCACAGCCAATATTAAGTCGTGAAAAGACGTTATTTATTGTTGTTAATGAAACGTACGTTTATTATTCTTATTTTCTGTTATTTTTCTGTCCTCATCCAAGAATAATCAACGTTATCGAAAGTTACAATTTTGCGTTAATTATAACGGATTCAAGTCAGATTTACTGAATATTGTGTAATTCTTAGGGTTAATGCTAAAGATAATAAATAATGTTAATAAGATAATCTGAAAATAATAAATTTCCACTAAATGCATTATACATAATTCATACATTACAGAACTAGTATCTGTAGTTCCAAGATCAAATTATTGTATGTAAAAATAAAAATACAAAATAGTCAAATCATGTCATTTGAGCGCATGAGTCTTTCAAATCTATATTTGATGCGCTTTGTGTTTCCGGGATCCATATTCAGTTTATGTATCATTCATAAAAACCGGGAAAGAAGGAAGCGAATGAACACACCGAATATATGATTATTTACTGAGTATGTACTATCTGATACTACTAAAATGTATTGAAAGACACATTTTACGAATCGCTTATATTTTTAAAAAAGTGTAATTCAATATAGGTTATGCCACACAGAAATACTTTCCAATTGGTTTAATGATTTTTTTAATATAGGTTCCTAGACACAGTACACGATTGTAAAAATAATGTAGAAAAGTAAAGGTGAATGATAATGAGAATAAATTATGTGATGAGAATATGTGCACTCCGAGAGTACCCCCTATAAACATTGAGTGCATGCCTAGCTGATGGTGTTAAAATTATTTATATTTCCTACTCCACTATTATACTTTTATTCGAACAATTAATTGAACATCTATTGCTAGAATAAAATACGAACCATTATTCGTATATTCTAATTTGAATTGTCTGAATGTTAATGGTACTAAACATAAACCGGCAGATTGTTTTACAGATCTTTGGTTTTGCAACTGGTCAACGTCTTTAGAAAAGCAAGAAGAAAACAAGAGTTTGTTACACTGCAGATCACCTAATAATCACTAATTTACTAAAATCTGTGTTATTTGAATTACAATAATTAGCATTCACCATGCAGTTGAACGTGTACCTTCATGGATTGTAGCGCTACCGTTCAGATGTTCTTTTAAATAGATTTAAAAACATGTCAATGCAAATTATTGCTTTTTCAATAAATATTTCTTTACCATTTACGTCGTATCTTGTTCTCTTAACTTTCTCTCTAACTATGCAGCTCCTGCTCGAAACTCGTCAATGCATATGGAATCAGAAAATTATAACTGTTTTTTTTTTTTTAATTTTTAAAATAAGACACATGATTATGTGAGGGCTGAAAATGTCAAATGACTAGGGATGCGCACGAGACGAATCGAGACAGGAGTTTCCTGACAAGGCTCTTCCAATAGAGAAATATACATTTTTCGAGTCGAGACATCACTTTTACAACACATTTTCGAGACGAGCCAGCCACAAATCGTGTCTCGTGCGCATCTCTACAAGTGACTTTCTTAGTGCATACTATTTTCTGCTGTATGTAAACGCTTTATTAGATATACGGACGCAATAAAGAATTTCAACTAGATACATTTCAGAAACTAATTTTCAGCTTTATGCAGATAGGTTGCGACACTGATTCACCATCAGTTTTTTTTTTTTTTTTTTGTTAAGGTTACAGGGTTAGGGATTGGTACTATAAACTTTATTCATCTATTTTCATTTCAAAAGGTATGCTGGTAGAGTGTCTCCTAACCCTAGCCATTAGAGGGTTACGCCCTCTCTTTGGCACAGAAGTGACGACACTGGTGGGTTTTAGCATATAAGATGGTCTAAGTGCAGTTTTATAAACGAATAGTGCTGAAAGTAACAATAAACAAAACAATAAGTGAGTGAATAAATTTAAATGTGCAGATAAGTAAACAAAATACATATATAATTATAGAATTGGTGCAGGTAGAAAACAGAATGGAACTTTGGCATGAAAGCAGTGCGTTGAATTATGAAATAAACATGATAGTATAAAATGAAATGCAGTGCGTACACGCCACAATCACAAACATAGTGTTGGATACACGAATGCATGTTAGTTCTTCTGTCTCGGGGCGACTCGAGACTGATGGAAACACGGGGAAAGCCCAAAGTTAGTACTGAATTGAGACATAGTGCTAAAATGGAAACAAATGATGAAGATGATCTGGTATAAGATATATATGAAATATGTCGTGGTCTTCAGCTGTAGGATGTATAGATTTTAGGTATAGCGTGAGGAGAACGTTTAACGGTGTATGCAGATATTTATGCGGTGCATCAGTTTCAGCATCAGCTTGTAAAGTATCTAGGAGTAATGGGTGCGAGACCGGTAGGCGAGAGACTATATGTTTCAAACGGAGGTCTGCAAGATGTTGAATAAGGTGAGGAAAGTTGATGTGTTCGTATGTCATGAAGTTCGGGTATGGTAATTTTATGCGGTACGCAAGTCTAATAGCATGGCGTTCTAGTATCGATAATCGGTCGTAAAACTTTGTTGGAGCATTGCACCAGGCAATATGGCCAAATGTTAAAATGGGCCTGAGGAACATTTTGTATGTGTTGATTAAGAGAGGTGCGTTTAAACCCCAAGAAGTTCCTGTTAGACGCCGTAGAAGATTGAGCCGCAGAGTGGCCTTTTGTGTTATTTTCTCTAAGTGAGCTTTCCAATTTAATTTAGAGTCAAAAACAACCCCGAGATATGTAGCTGTAGGTGTTGGTCGAAGTGGATGGCCTTGTAGAGATATATTAAGGTTGCGAGGGTTTCGTTGAACCTTGGAGCGGCGTTTAGGAGGTAGAAATACCAGTGCTTGTGTTTTGGCGGCATTTAAAGTTAGTCGCCAAGTGGTGCACCATTGTATAAAATTATTTAGAGTTGATTGCAAGGTTATGTTGATCTGTTGCATGGTCTTGCCCAGAGCTAAGAATGCCGTATCATCTGCATATTGAAATAAGTACACATTCTGTGTAGGTGGTGGTATATCGGAGGCGTACAATATATAGAGAAGTGGGCTGAGTGCAGAACCCTGTGGAACTCCGGAGTATGGAAAAATAGGACGGGAGATGGCAGATCCTATGTAAACATATCCGATTCTATTAGTTAAGAAGGTATATATAAAACGTAAGTAACTGATCGGAAGGTTAAGTTTCTGCAACTTTCGTATGAGCCCATAGTGCCAAACTTTGTCAAATGCTTTTTCCAGATCCATTAAGACGAGACATGATGGAAGACCTTTGTTATATTGATTGGTGATAATTGTCGAAAGACGAAGTAACTGGTCATTAATAGAAAATGAGGGTCGAAAGCCTGCTTGATGTGTAGGTAATAAGTTATGTTCTTGGATATATATATGAAGCCTTTGTACCAGGACTTTTTCGAACAGTTTACTAAAGACTGATGTGAGCTGGATAGGGCGATAAGACGTTACATCATGTGCCGGTTTATGAGGTTTGAGAAACATGCAGATTTTGGATACTTTCCAATCGACAGGATAAAAGCCGGTACGGAGAATAAAGTTGAATACTGCAACAAGTAACGTAAGCAAAGAAAGCGGAGCCTCTTTCAGTAGTCGGTAGGAAATATGATCAATGCCTGGTGCAGTATTGCGTTTCTTATGGAGAGCACGTTGAAGTTCGTGAGTAGTGATTGGTGATGTAAGAGGGGCTTCCTCATCGATTGTGTGTAAAAGTGACGGCTGTAGAGCAGGAATAGTAGCCAAGTCTATACGGTTACGTGAATGAGGAGATACTTCAGGTGTAAAAACTGTCTGCAATTGCGTTGCAAAAGCGTTGGCCTTATCTAGGTCAGTAAACAGAGGAGCACTATTGTCCAAAAGTGGATACGAAATTTTAGTATTTCTGCCTGTGAGTCTATGGAAAGATTTCCAATACCGGCTTGGAGATGCTTCATCGTTTAATTTATTACAGGCGCTGATCCAGCTTCGACGTTTATATGCTATGAGATAATTAGTTACTGTGCGATGGCATTGCCGGTGATGGCGAAGACATTCCTCGTTTCCGGTTTGTTTGTATTCTCGGAAATGCTGGCGTGATTTTTGTACTAAAGACAGATATTGAGGAGGTAATTTAGGTTTAGAAGGATAAAATTTCTCCTCAGGGAAGGTTTGTTGAGCACTGGTATGTAAGATGTTTGTAATCTGGTTGACTGTGCAATACATTTCGTCTTCATTAGTTGGTGGATGAAGGGTTGAGACCTGGGTATGTATGAACTGTCTAAATTGAGGCCAGTCGGCTTTATCATAACGGGGAATAAAATGAGGTTGTAACTGCTTTACAGAGGAACGACCCTTGTTAATGGACAGTTTAATCGGACAATGATCACTTCCGATCGTATCGAGAATCTGCAATTCACAGTCATTTACAAACGATAAAGAAGTTATTACCACATCTGGAGTTGTTTGACTGGCTGGTCGAGTGGGACCAGGAAGGTTGTGAATATAAAGTTGTATGGTGGTTGAAATAAATTCCGTAAAGCGTTCTCTTTCCCTGGCACTTCTGCTATGAATGTTTACGTCGGCCATGATAATTATGTTTTTAAAATTACGGGCTATATAATCGAAAAAAGAAAATGGTATTGGATGCCCAGGGCGGATATACATAGTGGCTACATTTACTGTGAGAGAAGGATAGTATATAGAGTAGAAGAGATGTTCAGGTAGCTGTGCAAATGCCGGAGGATTATATTGCCGATAAGGAAGTTTTGGAGAAAAGCCAATCAGTACTCCTCCTTGAGCGCGCGCATGTGCATCATGGTAATCGCATCGATGAATTTGATACCCTGAAAGTCGCGCAGTAATGGTTGGTTTTAAAGCTGTTTCATTGAGAGCTACAATATCAACTCTCTCTTCTAGCAGTAGAGGCTCTAGAAGTACTTTGTGTTGATGAAAAGATCGAATATTTACAAAGAGTAAAGTCAAAGCCATTATGTATACTGCCATGTTGGTTTCAGACTGCTGTTTCTAGAGGTGCGATGTGGAAGTGGACAAAATTGCCTGAATATGTAGCTGTAAAGTTTAAGTTGAACAAAGATTTAGCTGTTGAAATGGCAACCCGAAGAATGTGCTCGCGTTGGAATGGAAAAACATTTTGGAGTACTATGGTGATGTAACGAAGGAGATCTTCGACAGTGAGAGGCTGAGCGAGAGACTGAGTAGGTGGTGTGGATTTGTCAAAGCTTTGTACCGGTACTGTGAGTTCTGGACGTTCAGGTTGAGCTTGTGGTTTACCCTTACAGCGATAACTGTAAGTTGGATGATTTTCGTTACACGCAGAGCAAGTTGGTGGTTGCTGCTGATTTTTACAAGACTTGGTTTCATGAGGTCCACTACAGTACCCGCATTTAGATGTGTTTGGACATTGGTGTGTAAAGTGAGAATTATAGGTTTGACATTTCTCACACCGGATTGGTAGAGGCCCTGTTGTCTTGGAAGGTTCAACACGATGGAGTTTCTTATAGATAGGAGCTCCATGTGATAATAGATAATCTAACGAAGTTTGATTTTGAGATAGAACGCGCACCATGTATGTGGGGCCATTGTTATTTTTAATGCGAATGCACTTGTTAACGTCGATTCCCTCTTGTTTGAGTTCCTCAAGAACCTCGTCATCGCTTATTTCGGGTATCACTCCTCTGATAACGATAGAAAACATGGGTGGTTTTCGAGGAGGTGGTGGTTGTTTGATTTTCCTATCAGTTTGTTTTGTTAATTTCGCAGTTTTACCAAAGATCTCATAAGATGCCTTATTTCGGAGTGTTGTACCGAAATTCGGGTCCTTAGAACGAATGATAAATCCATTCCGAGTTTTAACAATAGTTTCCATGCTGGCTCGTGGTAAGTACTTGATGATTTGTAGAAACACCATCTTAGGATGGGTGTATTTTGTATCGAAATCAGTAAGTAGAAATGAAAAGATTGGTTCTTTGGTGTTGTATAAATTAGAAGAAGAAGCGGTAGCAGTGTCCATTGCAGAGTCCAAGTTGGTAGTCAGAACAGGAGACCGAGATCTATCGCGAGGCCGTTTACTGGAGTGTGCCGAGTCACCAGAATCAGTACGATCTCTGGGTCTAGTTATTCGTAAACTGGTTTGACTACCCCATGAGAGGTGCCTGGTACGACCGGAGCGAGACACATTGTCACGGTCTACTGTAGCAGAGCCAGGAGCCGGTGGCCCCACATACGGGGGTAGGTTCTTGTGCATTGGTCCAAGGACCAGCACTATCTGTCCGTGTGATTTAACTACAGTGAGAAGTGAAGTGAAGTGAAGTGAAAAGAAGAACGACGAATGATAATGATGAAATCCCAAAAATACAAGCGACCCTCCGAAAGTGTCAACTTTCGTCAATCCCCTAAATAACGTATGTCTGTGGTGCTCACAAGTGCGTATGCTACACCTGATCCTCGCTAACAGATTAACAGCTATAAGAGAGGCTAGGTTCTGCTCAAAGGTAAAGATGCGACCATCAGTTTCCAGTGCTGAAGCTATATAAAACATCGGTACAAAGCTAAGTATGAGATCTTAGTCACATAACTAATACTTGGAATCGAATATGTGTCTGCTATACCCAAAGCGAAACGTTAACGTCAAAAAGATTATCTTTGTATGCATATGCAGTAGATGAACAATATTACAAAGTGTTAATATTTTTAAGTTACTTCCAAATCTTCCAGTTTTTAAAATAAAAATTTCACTTTTTATTATTTAGCAAATTCAGTTTCTCTACCTATTTTTATCCAATATTTTGTTGTAATTATTATTTCCAGAGACCTGCACATTTAGCGAATGGTGGTCCTCTTGCGCAAATATTTTTATTAATTTAAGAAACTTTCCATGCTTTTTCAAGAAAATAACACATTTGAAACACTAGTAGCAAGTAACACTTTAATTTACTTGGACGTTCATGTACACTCATGTCCAAAATTATTGTCGCATATCTATAATTGTCTTTTTGTAAGAATATAATTTGATAATGATTTTGCAGGGTGCTTTTAATACTGATACAGTACTATGTGTATTATCGGAAAATGTATATTTGTTGTAAATTTCATAGGAAAAGAATTATAAATACGAAAATTATAATGAGTAAAATAAAAAGTTGCTAAATGGACAATAAAGTTTTATTTTCATTTTATTGTTCTTATTTACTGCTCTTTTAAGATGAAATTTACCACATACATGTCTTCGCCAATTATACATATATTAACATTATAAGAAATACCGGACGAATTTGTTATCAAATTATATTTCTAGAACAACATATTTATAGACATGCGACAATAATTTTGAACATGAGTGTAAGCATATATAGACAACTCTCTCTTTGTTTTAGTATAAAAAAGATTATGAAACAAAAAAAAATATTAATTATCAAAGCTGAAGAAACCAAGAAAAATAATATGTCTGAATATACTGTACTTCCTAAGAAGAATTTTAAAATTTTAACCTCGATAGTATTGCTCTTTCGTTGGTCCCGACACTGCTTCAAAACCCGAAGAAAATTATGTTATAGATAATATGGTGTCATGGAAATAATTTCAATCATAACGGGGCACATATACCATGATGCTCCGTTGTCTGTGACTTTAGGTACATTAAACGTTAATACATGGTATTATAATAAAATATTATAGCAATAAAATTATTTTTTAAAAAAAATAATCTTTCTAGTAGTTAAAAAGTTTCATATTTTATGTATATGAATACAATAAACTGATGAGGATTATGAGAAAGGTAGTGAGCGACACTAAGAATTAATTGTTCGTATTTGATAAGGAAGCTAGAAAAAGAGAGTGTAGCCCGAGAACTGTTCTCTCACTAAACAAATTTCAGAAAGCTTCAGCAATTAAACTTTGATTTGATCAATTCAATAAAGTTTAGTGTCCTTTTCAGCAGCGAGGGTATATGAGATGTATACCTGTAACTAACGTGGGATTTGTAATAAGTCCAAGTCACTGGATCTGTTTGGGACTCAGGGTCTGCGCTGGTCAGATCGGGTTTGAAAAGACACATCTAGACCCGCTTCTTCACTGAATTTTGTGAGTGCTCTACCATTGAAGAACTGTGTAGTCTTTTATTTTTTTACAACTTAATGTGTTTTTAAAGTTGGTGGTTAACGAAAGAAAACAACTGTCCTATAAGAACTCTCAACATATTGGTGATAGGCTTTAATCCAAAAGTCAGTCAAAATCGAATGATAATTTTGAAAAACACATTATGGTTTTCAAGTTAAGAACATAAATTATACTAATGAAAACTGAATGAATAAATGAAAATGGGTTGTTATTAGTAGTTGATTTTGTAAGGTGTTAGTTACTGGTTCAGATTTCAGATAAATTACATTGTGTAATAGATTAAAGTTAAAACATTTCCGCAGTTTCAGATATCTCCTTGGAATAATTATGAAAGAATAAAAAAAGATTAAAAAATTCAAGCTTTTCTTCTTGATTTCTTAGGCTAGTTAATGTCCCTTTTTGGTTATTTCACAAGTGTTTCAAATAGAAAATTAATCAGATTCACTAATACAATCAATCAATCGCCCTATCTGTTTACTTCTCTATGTATGTGGCTAGGGATGTCCAAAAATTTTCGGATCCGGATCTCGGATCTGGATCCGAAATTCGGATATCGGATCTGGAACCGAATCTCGGATCTGGATCCGAAATTCGAATCTCAGATCTTGATTCGTATCTAAACCTATATCTGAAATTGTGATGATAAAATTGAATATCTAAAATTCATCTAAACTTTTTTCGGATTCACTAATATAGTAGGTTGCTGTGCTTTTAAATGTTTCCATAACACATTTGTGCTACCTTTGTTCTTTATTTTAACCTTGCAATATTTACATGTTGCACTTTCTGTCGAAGTCTCTTTAGTAAAATGTTTCCAAGTTTGACTTCTTCCCATTTCAGAGTATACTGAATTGTCTGAAAACTGGTGTAAATTGTAACAAATTCTGTTTAGCTCCTCTTCGAAACTTAATGTTAGCTTCACATTGAAAATATTGATTTTATTCTTAGAAAATAAACTTTATTTTCTCATATACAAATGAAATATCTTTTAGATAAGGCCCTTCTAATCGCAGGAATATTAGAAAAAACAAACTCTTTATTAATAGTAGTTTCTGACTCACTAGAGTCCAACCATCAACAAATGTAATAATGAATATCTTTCACTTCGAAGGTATATACAACAAAAAATATAGATTGGTTGGCGTGGAACAACAGTAGATTTTTAAACATACACACGAGAATTTCAGGAGGGCGATATGGTTGTGTTTGTTGTATGACTTTATTACCTAGCTTATGGCTTGCCCTTCTGAGGTCGGGAGTTTGTTAAAGGAGTAAATATAAAAGAGATTTCTGTTATTTTTTCTTCACCCTCCAGATTTCTTTAATCATACATTGCAGGACGTAATCAAAACATATCCATGCATCGTATCATTGAAGCGTTTTGTGTTTTGTATATTAAAGTGTTCAAAAATATTTAACATATTCGCATTTGTTCATGTGATCTCAGATTCAATTCTCGGTGGGAACATATATGAGAAAATTGAAAGCTGAAACAATATGAAAATGGTATTTAAAATACAGGAAATTGATATTAAAACTTTAGCTATCTATTGGGACTGTAAGGCTGTAGTTAAATTAACCCACACGTTTCGTGAAGATATATTACGTCGTTATTGTTTATTTACTATAAGCTACCGGATATATCCTCAGAGACCACTTTACACTGTAGTAATCAACAGATGAAAACATTGGAAAAGGAATGGAAGGAAGGTCTCTAGAGCCTTAGATCAAGGTACTAACCTAGCATTTGCCCAGCATAACTGAGGAACAACCCTGGAAAATCTTGTCAGGATGGCTGGTCTCCGAATTCGAACCCGGTATTATCCAATTGCGAAGCAAGAATCCTAACAAGTAGCCTGAGCTCGCTCCGTATTATTATTATTATTTAATTAACGCAATGTTTTAAAATTAGTACAAATTAAACCCTACTTCCTTTATTGCTGATGTTATAGTTAATAGGCCTACATGAGACATCAGCCCCCATCAAGAAAGAATACTAGAACTGGAATTCAGGAAGCGGGGATAAAGAGATTAATGAAGAAGAGGAAACTATGTACGATGCAAAAACTTCATCACAGATATATTCACTTACATGCGTCAAGTAATATTTCTCTGATGCAGAGCACTCTTACTTTCTATAGTGGCAGGAAAATGGCCTGCTTTTGTAAACAAACACACTAAGCACGTGCGTATAGGGGCAATGTCCGTGCAAAGAAACATAGGTAAAACTAGAAAAAAATAGGGAAACCGAGGGGAAAATGATAACTTCACTTAAACTTTAAAAAAAGCTAAAAAATAACTACACTTAGAGCTACGAAAGACGCGAGGCGAATTTTATTGAAAAGGTTGTTTTTCCTTAGCGATTAGTTGTTCTAACTATGAACATGAATTAAAAAGAAAACAAGTAGCTAGCTCTGAGTTTCACAAACTAGTTGAAAAGAAAATATTGGATAAAATTTAATAATAAAGAACGCATTTATGATAATTAAAACAAACTAAATTCTTGGCACGACAGTCATTTGGTTCCTACCAACGGGTTTACGTTCAAAGTGGGGATGTGTAGTCAACGCATCGACACCCGAAATCCCTAATGCCGGCTTTCTAGACTGGGGTCCGCTACCTCTTACTTAAGAAAACTCCCCAATTGTTCTCACGATGCTGGGTCAACATCGAAATTGTTGAGTGCCTCTCCGGAAATTAAACCCATGACCACGGGCACCGAAGGCACGTGCTAACCATTGTTTTTTATATATATATAAAAAGGTAACAGCTTTTTATCAGATTATTTAACCTGTTGAACGCTTTGCTCGGATTACACTGTAACCATTATGACACCACACAGACATAGAAGTAAACGAGGACAGTTAAAAACATCTATGCCCGAAGCGCGATTTGAATCCAAGACATTCACAGTAAACAATCCACAGCCTAATACCGCAGACCACTCGACACTGGCTGTCGGGTTTTCTCGGCTAATCCGTAGCACATTTAAAGTAACTGATTATTTTAAAAGTTGCTCCTAAATACTGACAATCTAAGTCTTATGTATCAAATATTTCCTGCGATAATACCATACACTCTCCGTCTTCTATAGACGAAAAGCTATAGTTACCCACATTATCTAATACAGAAATAAGTTCTGATTCTCTAATAGCTGCTGATGGTGATAGTCAAGGTTCACCGAAGCATGATCCCAAACCCAAACTGAGATATTGATGTCACTAGAACGCCTGAAAAGTCATTGTGGGTAAGTGAATTGCCCACTTGTCAGGATGAAGGACGATGGTGATGTGAAATGCGGGGCTGTCAGAGGTACTACTTATGATAATTGGATTTGTAATATTCTATGTTGCCGTAAACCCTCTTCAGGAACAAAACTGTTAATCTTAGCTTTGAAAATGTTACATAAGGAGTTTTATTGCTATCATTAGGTTGCATTAGGAATTATCGGATTTATTTTAACGCTTAACTTTTACATCTCTTCTGATTTACGAATATTTATCCCCTTAAGAGGATAAATCGCGATTATCCCCTTAAGGTCAATTAGTGATATTTTAAATCATTTCGAACCAACTTTATATATGGTTAGTCTTGTTATATGGGAATAATTGAGACCACAAGCAGTCTACAGGCTAAGTCCAAAAGAATCTTGGCCGACCTCCTGATAAACCACGTCTTTCAGCAAGGTGAATTGTCGCAATCCGACACCCACATGAGGAAATCTTCGGTTCAGTGTGAAAGCTTCCATAAGAACCAGCACTCTAATCAGTGGAATGTGCTTTGCTAATTTTTCCTCAGTGTGAAAGTACCTAACTTTATTACTAAAATAGAGAAGGTCTTTATTTCAAACAAGTCGCCATTACAGTTTTCGTATTTGAACACAACACTCATGAAAAGTCATGTTAAAGCGCAACTTGCCCCTGAAAAAGAATATTTATCTGTTTTTAGTTTCTCGTGTTCCCCAAAGTACATGTGGAATTAGTGAAAGTGCCTTCCGCTCGCATTATCTAGGTACAAACGGCTACGATCTTGGTACTAGCACATGCTTCGGTTTCCAGATCTCAAATATTTATCTTTCAGCCTGATTCTATGTATGAATCCGAAATTTCAAATCTAGATAAGGGGCACCAAAATTCATAGTTTATTCTCGGTGCTCATATTGTGATTTACTAAATAATTATTAAATCTAATTGTAAGGTATACATTTGATATTTTAAGCAGACTGAGTAAGATAAATATACGTAAAAACTAGTCAATACTTGTCTTAACTGTTTGTGTTTTCTTAACTGTCAATGAAATAGGCGTATTGAGGAATTTTAAATATTCGAGTTTTGTATTCCGGTTTCAAATATAAATATGTGTGTATTTCATCTTGGTCCTGCAACCGGGTGGACCTAGATTCGACATTCGAACTCTCATCCCGATCAAATCAGATTTTTTTTTTTTTTTTTTTTTTTAAGTAAGGCAAGCATTTGATCTTTAGTGTAGAATGAAGAAGACAAATAGACTTGTCTATATTATTCTTAATTTTCTGTTTTCTTCTTCACTGTCAAGACTTCGTGAAATTACTTTCGGCGAATTTTAGATATTCAAGTTTATCACAATTTGGGTGGGATGTGGGTTTGGATAAGAATCAAGATCTGAGATCCGGATTTCGGATCCAGATCCGAATTTCGAACCCAGATCCGAGATCCGAATACAGATCCGGATCCGGCCACCCCTAACCAACACATACTGAAACTTAACGAAATTTCCAATCTAATAAACGGGAAAGGAGTTAAAATCTCATGAATTTAAAGTGACATTTGCGATATTTATGTGCGGCAGAATTTCATCAAGGAGGGTTCAAGCACTCAATTTCCAAATAGTTTAACACTGTTTGGTGATGGATCGATGGATGTTGATAGTACGGAAGGTATAACGTTGTTGGCTTCCCGCTAAAAGTTGTAGTGACGTTTATGGGAAGTGGCCAGCTCGGTTACTCATGGCTCGCTGAGTGCAGTAGATGGTTGGTGTTCATTGGCTACCCTCTTACCACATCCCCAGTGACGAGCAGGTCCAAGCGCGGGGAGCCAACGACGTTATACCTTCTGGACTATAGATCCTTGGTGATGTTATGACTAATTATATGCCAGTTTTCCTCGACATTTGTTAGGATATCATCCACTTTTGCTGTTTGATCGTCCATTGCGAGGAGCATCTTGAATATCAAAATTTCTAGAGCGAAAAGGACTGAACCATCTTTTAGCTGTTGCTTTTGATAACGCATCTTACTCATAAAGAACACAAAGTTCTTCACGGGCATGTGCATCATTTGAGGCTTTATCTGAATAAAATTGCAAAATGTAGCGCAGTATTGCGGAAAGTTTACTCATGTTCACGACATAATACCTTACGTCTGATCATAAGAATTCCAACACTTTTTCCACAACTACTAACTTCAACTATCAGCTATCCACTGACGTTAGATATGACCTGCTGTGTTTTACATATACTGTAGAGTCTCATAAACACTAGCGCCATCTCATGCACAAAAGGCACAACACTTTTTAGACTACCTGACATAAGTGTTTATTTTTCCCTATTATTTTGCTCGAGACGTGATTAAAACCCCCTTGCGTATAGCACTGTATCTGACCATCTATAAAAGTAATCCACCGAATACAATATATATTCGAGGTTGTAAATTGTCACATGTATATTGAGAATCTGATTTCTTGATCTCTCACTCAAAGACTTATAAACTTATCACGCTATGTGAATTACTGTTTACGAACTACCGATGTGCATCCTACAGAGTAACATATGTAGTGCAACACGGACAATTGAATTGGAACGAGAAGACAAACTAAATATATGTAAATATCATTTGCATCACATTATCCATAATGAACAAACTTTAGTATTTCTAATTTTTGACTTAAAAAAAAAATAATAGTCAATACAAAAATTCTGAATAAATAACCCTCCCTCATTTACGCCACTAGTATAAAATACTATACTTTAAAATAACTAGTGTGTTGAGGAAGTTCTACACTATTGAACACTATAGTACCAAAGCAAATGACGGCACAGTTGACTTAACAGGCACACGATTTTTCCTGGTCGGTTCTATCCAATCAATACAATCAGATGTTGTTCTACTTCATTCTATTATTTTACCATAGCTTAATGAATTAGTTCCTTAATCTGTAGTTTAACTTAAGAAAATTAGAGCTAAATTTGATCACACTTACTGTATCGTATTGAACCCAGCGGTGTATTTTGTAGGCTACCGGTCCTACTGGCAGTAGTGCTACAACATTATAAAATATGGTTTAGTTTATGGTTAACTAATTTACATTAACGAGTTTTAGATTATTATCTTCTTATGGTGCAAGTTATAATGTTTTCGCAAAAGCGAAGACATAGCCGCTATCGGTATATTAATTAAACATTAATGATCTGCGCGGGGTCACAATGCATCAGTGGTAGAGTGTTCCCATCTGGCACGTGGATGTCTCTTGTTCGATTCCAGGTGCCGCCGAGTGAGCTGTGTGATAGACAACAAAGACAAGCATGGTGTACGTGAATTTTCTCTAAGTTCACAGCTCCTCTTACTTTCGTCATCTCACTCTTACAGAGCCGTAGCTGTGAGGGGGGAAGCGAGTGGGGCGGTTGCACCGGGCGCTGATAGCAAGGGGCGCCGAACGAGCAAGAAGAAAGAAAAGGTATCGGAAAAGTAAACGACACGGCGCATCGTAAAAGAATTGGGGCCCTCTTAAATAAATATTGTCAGCAAATAAATACATTTGTTAAAAATTTTCTTTCTCGCTTCGCTCGCAACCCAAAAATTTCAATAAGAGTCACAACAAGTTTTTACCTATTACTTAAAGAAAGTTATTATATACAATTTGCTAATGACAAGGTAATATACAAGGTATCGAGTAATAACGTATAGTGACGCAGCAACGTTTACAAAATTGGAAACGGTCAAAGTCTGAAATACGTGTACAGCATCGTGATAGTGATGAGTTTGCTTAGTTAATCACGCTTTTCTATCCAATCGGATTAATCACGATGATCAGAATGAAGGTATGAAAATGAGAGGAAATGAAGAGGCACACGTAAGCTGCTGTTTACAAGGGAATATTAAAAATGAAGATAAACAAGGGGAATAATAACATACTCGAAACCGTAGAGTAGGGGCTAAAAGGGCCAGAACTTAATTCGTTGGGACTTTCAAAGACTAAGCACTATTTTTATTTCATTGACATATGAAATGCTTCCAATTTAAAGGAATTTATTCGGATCATTTCTCCATCAACTAGTTTTATCGCCAGGATATGTTTTCTGTGCATACGTATCAGTTGTGCTGTTTCATCTATCTACATACGGACAAAACATAAACTTTCTGATTTTTCGTTATATTTCACAATATATTTCTTTTTACCGTAAAAGAACTAACTAACTAACTTTATTGCCTATAGAACCCGAGCTGTGTTCATAAGACCTCTCCAATGAGTCCAGTTTCTAATTAGTATTCCTATTTCTGCGAGAATCATAATACTATTGTTCTTCCATCTGCGCCTAGTCTTCCTAATAGACGTTTTCCGATTCGATTTCCAGTCAAAGCTTTGAAAACATTCCTACCTTCTTTCATTCTCGCTACATGACCTGCCCACCTGAGCCTCCTAGATTTGATTACTCTAACAAGTTTGGTAAAGGGTGTAAATTATGCCGGTCCTCTTATTAAGTTTCCGCCATTTCCGATTGCCGTTCCTCTTGGGTTCGAATATTCGCCTCAGGATTTTATTCTCAAATACTATCAATTTTGCGTTCTCCCCTTAAAGTAAGGGACTAGGTTTTGCAACAATACAGAACAACAGGCATAATTATCGTTCCATATATTTTTACGACAGAATTCGCGACGAAAAAAAGATTTTGAACTGAAAATTTTGGACTTGGTCAAATACCCATAATACTTCTTAAAAAGCATCTTTTGTATCGTGATCTTCTGTTGGGACATGTACTTTTAAAACAATAATATCACCACCGACCCTTAAGAGTAGTAAAAGAAAGTCTTCATTAACAAATTCAACCCGTTTAATTGTTGATAAAAAGAATCGAAATTAATATGCTGTTTGTGGTCACATACAGAATAAAATTACAAAAGTTTACAATTATTACTGGAAATTAATGCTGTCACCCATTTCGGACATTTTAAAAGCATATTGTTTCTAACGTATTGAAATTTCATTTCTTATCGATAGTACGAGACATTACAAATATAAAGGTAACCTAGGAAGTTCTGTCGTTTTATCCCCAACTACCTTCGAACATCGATATGTCACCTAAGACGTGCCTGGAAGATCAAAAATAGTTCCCATCAACATCGATGATCTTCTGCCAACGTTCTGGAAGGTCATGGATTCCATCGCGATAGAACTTGGTGAGCCGTGAAGCCAAGAATGTATCAAGTGCATTTTGCACCTCTACTAGGGATTTGAACTGGTGTCCTCTAAGGTGATTGTCCAAAGAATTAAACAGGTGATAATCGGACGATGCAGTGTCCGGGGAGTGTGGCGGATGCAATAGAGTTTCTCATCCAAAGCATAGAATGGTGTCCTGGGTCATCCTAGCCACGTGTGGCTTATAGTTGTCCTGTAACAGGAGGACCCCTTTACAATTCAGAAGTGCTGGCTCCAGAGCTTTGAGTTTTTCTTAAACACGGCTCAACTGCTGAAAGTATACAGTTGCATTGATCCTCTGACCAGATTGCAGCAATTCCCGATGCACGATACCGCGACCAGTCTACCAAACACACAGGAGGACCTTCTTCTGGTGTAATGTTGGTTTCGGCTGTTTGGAACCGGTTCATGGGATGCTAACCAATTATGACGGCGCCGTGGAGCGTCGTACAGGACCCACTCCTCATCACATATCAACACCCTGTCCAGAAATGCTCCTTCCTCAGACGGGAGAGCAAAGAAACACAGGTGTATGCTCGTGTTGCCTTCTGGCCCGGAGTCAAATCATGTGGGACCCATCGACCCAACTTGTAGTGCTTCCCAAGTTGATGGAGGTGCTGCCGAATGGTTTCTCCACTCACACTGAATTGTATTCCCAGTTCCTCACATGTCAGGCCACTGCTCGCCTCAATTGCTGCCTGAAGATCTTCATTTTGTACATGTGTTGGTCTTCCGGCAGGTGGTGCGTCTTCGAGTGTTTCGTCACCGTTCTTAAACTTGTTAAACCACCACTGCAACGTCCGCGTAGTCACGACTCCCTCACCAAAAGCCTGGCATATCTTCCGCTCCGCTGCACAGTGGTCGTAAACTTGGAAAAAGCGGACAAAAATAGTTTATTCCGAAATAATGGAAGTTGACGGACGTCTGTCTATCGTTGTATACGTAATTGTCCCTTCTAAATCGATTGCAACTACTGCGAAAGTGATTCGAAGAACCCCTGCTACTATGCGTGCAGTTATATATATAAAGTGTGGAATCCCCTCGCATAAATGTCAAATACTGCAAAATATAACCAAAGGAGCAATGTAAGGGAGTAATAAAGGTGAGGAACAATTGGGGAGGATATAGAACAATGAAAGTCGCCATCTTGAAATCCACCATCGTGAATCATATCATACATACAGTTTATAAATTGAAAACGTAACATGTTGACGCCTTATGTGAATTGGACATCGCTAGTCAGTACGAAGTTACGACAGAAGTTAATGTGCATCCAAGAAGCGGTTACAGGTTCAATGTGCGATCTCTCTAATTGTATATGCGGCTAATAAAAAGGTGGTGTAAAACAAATGAGTGTTCGGCCTTAGGATACAAAATTAAAGTTCGCGGTTTTTCACCCGCACCATCTTCGAAGAAACACTAATACTTACTGGAATGTAATTTAGTTCAGGATTATGTTGTTTCGCTAAAATTAAAAGATTCAATATAGAATCTTCTTATATACTACTGCACTGACGTATAATATACAGCAGCTCCACATGACTGATAGTTTACCACTGCAATATGTATGAAGCTTTCACTACAACTTTGATTCAGGGACGAAGGGCAATCCAAATTACGTACAAGACCATATGCCTTTTCCCTTTCTAAGGCTCAGATAACGGATCTCAAATGTGATCACAACAACATTATTCATCATGCATTTCCAGTTAGATGGGACTGAGTCCTTCAGGTGCACTCGGGTGCAGCTATTTCCAATCCTCAACCTTTGTAGGCCTACTACTCATGGTCAACTCAATAAGCCTTATTTTGCAAATAAGCAAGGATAAGCTTAGACTGCAGAGCTAATACCATCAGCGTATATGTAACTTTTCGGTAACACTATCAAAGCCATCATATAAATGATATGACAATGGATAACAAATAAAACTTTTCCACTAAACACACAGCATTTGAGTCCCATGTACTATTCAACCGCTTTGATCGACCTCAGAAACGATATAAATGGTTAAAACATATCTTTTTTTTTTTTTTTTTTTTTTTACAGATTAGTCAGCATTTTTATTTGTTCATATTTATATGCTTTTTATGGACAGCGAAAATATTCCTATGTCCTGAAACTCCGGGTTTGGAAGCAGGAGAGATACTTATAATCAAATATCAATACCGACTTCATAGGCGGCGAAGTTGGCAAAATCGATTTTTCACCGCTTTTTCCCAGTTTCTGACCAATGTGCGCTGCAGCGGTGTTTTACCCCAGTTTGAACTCATACAGCATATACGCCCTTATGATGCTCTGTGGAGGTCCCATGTTCACTCTGTCCTTAGGCAAGTTCACGGTGTAACTGAACTGCTACAACCAGCTGGTATGTTGTGTTACATGATGAGAGATATGGTCCCGGAAGGCCGTCGTTCGGTGGATGGTGGATGTCACTTACATTTATTTATTTTATTTTTTTTTTTTACATATTACGTTAATTATTTTTACATATTACGTTATTTTTGGTATTACGTTAATTTTCTATCCTCATCTTGTGTTTATTTTGGATATCAGTTATTTAAAAATTCGTGTAGTTTTTTTCAGATTCCATGTTTTTCGTCCAGACTCTGCGATTTTCTCGATTCATGGACTAAAACATTATTTTGGGGGCGGCCATGTTACATGATGAGAGATATGGTCCCGGAAGTCCGTCGTTCGATTCTGGTGGATGTCACTTACATTTATTTTTTTCTCCTTTCTTCAAGAATATTTGAAATGTAGCCTCAAGCTTCTTTGAAGCAATTTGTAATACTTTTCTGGTTCATTAAACTAGATGCAATGGCAGAAGTCCTTTACCCTGCACATGTCTACACCTTATTCCTTGTCCTGCCTTTTTTTCCCTTACTTGCTACTTTTCACATTTCACTTAGAGTCATATGTCAGCTATATTTTGTTTTGTCACTTTGTTGAGTCAATATTCTGATATTGACTAACATGCCAGATAATGCTCTTTTTACTGAGTGAAGTGATTTATATCCGCAAACATAAACATTATTTTATTGTGGAAATACTTATTTTCTACGTTATCAGCTATATTGGTGAGTTCACGTTGGACGATGTCACCTCCTGTGAGGTTGATTGAGGGTAATGTTTGTGGTACTGAACTTTGGAGGTTTTCGTCCTAAATCTTCTGGAACTTTCGATTTTACGTCAAGACAACGTGATTGTGGGTGTTCCCGAACATTTGAAGTTTTGCTACCTTTTATGGACAGAAGAAGAAAAGGGGTTGGGTTTTGTAAAACCAGCCTTTGAATAAAGCCACGAACACCGAGTTTGTCGAGGAAGTGGGAGTAAGATTTTGACGGAGAAAACATCGTTAAACGACACGTCATGGAGCTACTTCGATACTTGAAGGTATTGTAATCAGCTGACATATTGAAGGAACTTTACATTTAAAACCACTGCAATTCTTCAAGATCTAACATTCTAGTCTACCTACCCAAATTCTGCAGCATCTTTTGAAATATGTATTTTGTGTATTTCATTTATTATTACAACATTAATCCTGTTAAAGCTATATCCAAAATTTAGTATCTTTTGCATTACATGAAAGAATTATACAATTTAATTATTCATGTTTCCAGCTTTTCATAAAAGCTGGTGGTGGAGACATCATCCCCAATCTGTTGGGCAACGATTTTCTTACTGTATTAAGTTGCCTTCAGTGCATACCGACTCTATGTATGGTGATGCAACAGTTGGATATACTAACATCAACAACTGACAATCGCCTTATCTCCATTCAGATTCAACTCACGGTGTGAGGGACAATTGAAAACAGACCTCTACAAAAAAAGGACAGAACTTTCTTGGTTACCTTTATAGGGTGGTTGTGCCAGTCTTCGACCACCCCCTAGTTGCCGACCACTTTTCACTTTAAAAAAATACATTAGGCTTATTTTCCGATAAAAAAGCATGCTTTTCCGTTGTAATTGAATTGCAGTTTATTCTGAACCAATCACAAAGATACTGTCAAAATATATTGCACGTGCATTCGGTAATAGCCAATCAAATGTATGCTTACGGAAGACGCACTAAGTTTTCGACAACTTTAATCTGTTGTAAATGGGAACGACAGCGCCCTGTTTTTCGTGCTTTTCCATAGTTTTATCTCACCAGGTAAGAAATGCACATATTATTCTGTTACATGGAACTTTAAAGCACATTTTAGTAATTAAATTTTAGTGATAACTGTAAGGTATGAAAAATAAATCAATAAAATGTAGTGGTCGGACAATGACTTATGAAACTAGTGTTCGACCAGAGGGTGGTCGAGCACTGAAAAATTGTAGAAATATCAATAACGACTAACTTTCGATTCATTTACATGAAATGAGTACCTAGTTACCAATTCTGAAGTTATAATGGAATACGAAAATATTTACTAGTGTTCGACCACTACTTTTCGTAATACATTTGTACTGGTCGAAGATTAGCTGTTTCTTTCTCAGTGTCTGACCATGCTTTGCGTTTGTATTTTCTCGCAGAATTTCTCGATTCAAACACTAATTCAGTGATCAATTTACATTTGTATAATCATCTGCTGAGTCTTACCGTTAATACATGAATGTTCACCGAATGGCCGTGGCTCAGTGGTAATGGTGAAAAGGCAATCCACTGAGGATTCGAATCCCTCTCAACAGCAAGGGTATTTTTAATTGTCCTCGATATTTCTCTGTTCGTGTCCCTGTCAGGATTGGATTACCTCCAATTGGCTCGAGCAGCATTCAGGCTTAATGTCTCGGCTGAGACAAACTTTGAAAAAAAAATAGTAAAGTGTTGGCTTAGCATTCGGAAGGTCCTCGGTTCGATCCCAGCGATCGACCATCTTGACTGAGTTCTTTCGGGTTTTTCCTCAGTCACACCAGGCAAATGCTGGGATGGTATCTCCAAAAGAGGCCCTGGCCGTCTAACTTCCAACATCTTCTCCCCCATACTATCCCGGTCGGAACCGTAGATGCCTAAAGGCTATAAAATAAATTCAAATTCAAATAACTGAATATTCATGTAGTTTCCCAACATTTTCATGGAAAATTAACGGCACTGTTGGGGTATGACATTTAATTTGAATAATAAATTTATTATATTTGGTCTAATTCGTTTAATACTGAACTACACTATTCTCGCTTCGTCGTGGAACGCATTCAAATATTGTTAGCGGAATAGCTACTATCAGCTTACATCTGGAATACATCTGTTTTCCTTGCATGTCCTTAAGAATTTTTGTTTCTTTCAGAGATAATGAGTGAGTAGACCTAAGCTCAAACTGCCAGCTTATTCAAATGAGGATCTACAAAAAACTCTGGAGGCTTGTCGCAAAAAAATAAAAAAAACGCTCCATACAAAAGGCATCAGTAATCTATGGAATTCCTCGGGTAACGCTGATGGATAAATTTCATGGTCACCATGGTCACCATGGTCATCATGGTCACCAAGTCCCAAAAAGTAAAAAATAGATCCAGAACCATACCTAACACAGAAAGAGGGCTTTCTACAGAAGAAATACGATTTTCTGAACAGTGTTTAAAAATTGTCGATTCAGAAACATGCAAAACGCCGTTCAAAGACAATCGAGCTGGTGAAACCTGGTACTACACTTACTTGAGGAGACACCCACTAATCGTGTCCCTAAACTTTGAACAAGGCGCGATACGCAGTAACCGAGGGAAACATTCGCTTGTGGTTTTAGGACCTTGAGAAATACTTGAAACAAACGAGACAATCTGATATTCTAAATGATTCTGAGCGAATATTGAATGCTGATGAATCCAGCTTTCAACTGTGTCACAAATCAGGAAAGGCGTTGGGGTCCAAAGCGTGAAAAAATATGTACGAGGTGAAGGGCAACGAGAAAGAAATATTAACACTGCCTTTGCACTTTTTCCGCAGCAGGAGAAATTTAATCACCGATGGTCATATATCTGTATGTAAGACAGTGGTGCCCACCCCCCTCATGTCCATGACGCACCCCCCCCTCAATTGTCTATCCGTAGGTGTTCTTCCATGAAAAAAAAATATTTTCGATTAATTTTTACACCTCCTCAAACATATTTATATAGATTTTTACCCCCCCCCCAAATATTTCAATGACGCAGTTTGCGTCATATCCCCCCCTTGTGGGCACCCCTGTGTAAGAGATCTTTCAAAGGATGTCATCAGTGGAGTTTCTTCAGAGATTTTCATAGGCAAGTCAAGTCAGATAGCGGCTGGATGCGAAGTGAAACACTACGAATGGATAGCAAACTGCTTCCTAAAATTGGTGAATGATCCCTCTATTAAGAAACCAGGCCTTCTGCTAATCGACGGCCACAAGACTCACTTGGCAATGGAAGTAAGCGAATTTTGTTCCAGCCATGCTATAGTACTCTACTGCCTTCCACCAAACAGCACACATATTCTTCAATCCTGCGACGTATCAGTGTTCAAATCGTTTTCGAGAGCTCTACATGGAAACTGAGTAAAATGTTACACATGTTATTTCTGCACCACTAATTAAAAGAGTGATATACAAGGTAGCAACACAATTAGTAATTAAAAACGAATTTAGAAGATGGGGTTTATAACCCTTTAACCCAGAGAAGACGAAGCATGTTTAGTGCTGCATTCCACTGAACCTTAAATGAATTTGGTGGTCCCTTTCTTCATAAAACCATCACAAAATTACTTAATCTCAGCGACTATTGTGCGAAACTGTGAAGTGATACCTGAAAACTAATTATGTAACATCTACAGATGCTATTAGTTTGGTAAAGTTATACTTTAGCCTTCATACTGTAGTTAAAAACGCATTAACCGAGTAGTGGTCGATGACTAAACAGTAGGCGGTCGAACATTAACGAAAAATGGTCGAACACTAAAAGAAATCAGTTACTGGTCTTTCTCCGACTAATATTACATAAATGGTATAAGTTATCTCAGTTTTGGACAAAGTATAGATAAAATATAGTTTTAGGAACACGTGTAAGCTACTTGCACCCTCCTAAGTTGTTCCATTGAGTGAAAAACGATTAAGGACCATAAGAAAATGAGTTAGGTGGTCGAGGACTGGCACATTTACCCTAGTTGTACTGTAAATTTCCATAACTGATCACCAAGTGGATCTGTATACCAGCCAAAGATAGTTTTGTCAAGTTGAACAAAAAGTCCAAAATACACATCTTGAAAATAGCTCTTATTTGTAAAAGAATACATTGTGATCGCTTTTCTTGTTGCAATGGTCTGTCCAAGCAGTTTGATAAAGAAATCAGCATACTATAACAAAAGGTGCTTCTCCTATATGCAGGGGTGTAGCCAGCAGGTTTGTGTAGAGGGGGCGTCGTTTTTGAGGGGGGGGGGCAGCTACAATGTACAAAGCCAAAAAGAAAAGTGTTGTTCCTAGTGTTTTTGAGGCCTGAAAGAAAGGAAAATTTTGGTTTTCTTCTGGAAAACTAAAATACTATTTTAGCTTCTTCTTCTTCTTCTTCTTCTTCTTCTTATTATTATTATTATTATTATTATTATTATTATTATTATTATTATTATTATTATTATTATTATTATCCATAAATTATATTCAAGATAGTTTTTCTTATGCTTAATCAAGAACTACTGCCCGGGACCAAACGCTATACTTTTGTGCATAACTATAAAGGTAACCAAGAAAGTTCTGTCCCTTTTCGTGGAGGTCTGTGTTCAATTGGACCTCACACCGTGAGTTGAATGCGAATGGAGATAAGGCGAACGTCAGTTGTTGGTGTGGGTATACCCAACATACTACCTGGTTGTGGCAATTCAGTCACACCGTGAACTTACGTAAAGACAGAGGGAACATGGGACATCCACAGAACGTCATAAGAGCATGTATGCTGAACGAGTTCAAATGGAAGTCAAACGCCGCTGTAGTGGTACAGAAGATACGCCAGGCCTTTGGTGAGGGTGTCGTGACGACGCGGACATTTGCAGCGATGGTTTAACAAGTTTAAGGACGATGACGAAACACCCGGAAACACCACGTGCCAGAAGACCAACACATGTACAAAGAGGAACTGGGACTACAATTCAGTGTGTGGAGAAACCATTCGGCAGCACATCCATCAACTTGTGAAGCACTACAACTTGAGTCGATGGGTATCACATATTTTGACTCCGGGCCAGAAGGCAACGCGGCTGTCGCCTGTGTTTATTTACTGTTTCGGAACCATTTCTGGACAGGGCGTTGACATGTGATAAAAAGTGTGTCCTATACGAAGCTCCACGGCGCCGTCATCATTGGTTAGCATCCCATGAACTGATTTCAAAACAGCCGAAACCAGCACTGTACCAGAATAAGGTCCTTCTGTGTGTTTGGTGCATCGTGCATCGGGAACTGCTACCAGCTGGTCAGAGTATCAATGCAACTGTGTAGTGTCAGCAGTTGAGCTGTGCTCAACAAAAACTCAAAACTCTGGAGCCATCACTTCTGAATTGCAAATGAGTCCTCGTTTACGAGACAACGCTAAGTCCCACGTGGATAGGATGACTCAGGACACAATTTTCCGCCTTGGATGGGAAACAATATTGCAACCACTATATTCCCCGGGTATTGCACCGTCCGATTATCACCTGTTCCATTCTTTGGACAATCACCTTAGAGGACGCCAGTTCAAATCCCTAGTAAAAATCCAAAATGCACCTGATACCTTCTTCGTTTCACGGCCCACAAAGTTCTACCGCGATGGATTCCATGGCCTTCCAGAACGTTTTCAGAAGGTCGTCGATGCTGATGGGGACTATTTTTGATCTTCCAGGTTAGGTGACATATCGATGTTCGAAGGTGGTGGGTGAAAAAGCAACAAAACTTTTCTTGGTTACCTTTATATCTATATTTAAGACCTTGTATACAGAACCTATCTACACAAGATTGATTTTCTTAGAAATTTCACTTAATTTCTTTACGGTTTCCTGACAAAAATATTTATTTATTATTCGTGACTAAAAAAAAAAAAAAAACATAATTATTTTATTACACTGAGTAGAAATAAAAGAGAGCGAATGAAATCCAAATTGAATAAAAGCATTGTTTCTCACCAAATTTTCCATCTTCTATGTCTTAAAACACTTGTTAAAGTATATAAAAATATACTGTACTTACAAATCAGTTTAGTACCTTTCTTTTATGGCTGTATTTGTAGTACCTTGTTAAAACGTTTGTCTTCAAACTGTCAAATATAAATCGCAGTAAATTGTGTAATCTGCTGTCACAAAAAAAAGTATCCTATTTTTCGATTGGTATAAGGAAGAGATACTATACTATTTTTGGATCGGTATGGAAAAAGCAATATTTCTCCTTACTATTTTACCATAAATTATTAATTGTCAATAAACTTTGTTACTTTTAAATGAATGAAGGGAGATAATTTTACTATGTTGTTTTAAAAGCTGGTTATTTGAGGGGGCCAGGAAACCATTTGGGGGGCCTGGCCCCGATGGGCCCCCTTTGGCAACACCCCTGCCTATATGCAAAGAAAGAAAGGAAAAAAGGCTTGGCGTGGTGAGTGTAGAGGGGCGCCGAATACTAGTTCGCCCCGGGCGCTGAAATCTCTAGCTACGGTTCAGCACTGTTATCAGCCATCTCATAACTGTCTACGTTAGTCTCGGTGCATAACGTGGGACATTAAACTAAATATTATTATTATTATTATTATTATTATTAAATATTATTATTATTATTATTATTATTATTATTATTAATAATAATAATAATAATAATAATAATAATAATAATAATAATAATAATAATAATGTATTATTAAGGTCAATGATAGATAGTCCAAGCCGTTAAGCCAATATACGCCACTGATTGAACCGAGTAAAACTGTGAAATAGAATTGATCCTTAACGTGATTATCATCTTTTAAGTGCTTTAATTATCTTCTTTTACGGGAACTAAGTTAGACTCAATAAAACAAATTAGTTTATTAAAAAAAATATATATATATATATATATACACTTACCCTCTGTTGAAGCCGAACGGCAGCCTCCCATCCTTGTCTGTCAAACCTTTGGTGAAAAAGTAAGACAAATTGTACGACATTTTACCGCGCTTTCACCTCGAAATGATCTGAACACTAAACCGTGTTTATTGATACTCACTATACACTTGATACATGAATTATATCTTTTGTATCTGACATTACTGCTTATTATTTCCTGTAAATGTTCTGAAGTAAGTCGTAAAGATAAAAATAACGGCACCGTGTGTTCTCCCTTTGCCACTGCACCCAGCCAGAAACCAACTGACGAATAATAGTCCAAACCCATCCTCCTGAGCTAATTTTGCCGCCCCGAATTTAACGACGTCGAGCGCCACAAAACGAGGAAACACTAAACTACATAACACATAACAGGAAAGAGAATAGAGCCAGTAATATTCTACTCTGATAACAGTTTCTTTAGAGACTTTAGAGTAATGATGGCCAACTGGTGGTCCGCCGTCTACTCAATTTTCGTTTGTGGCTTCCTTGGAATTCTTTATTTGAAATATCTTCAAACATTTCCGTACTAAACAATATTTCATTTCCGTTTATCATATTCTAAAATCCAGCCACACGTTACTTAGCGCAAAATAGAAAAGAATAAAGCATATATGCATATCATGAGACATGTATCAATTAATTAAAATACGCGTAAAATTTTGAAATAATTAGTAATGATGAAATGATTATCTTTGCTGATTTTTTTCTTTGTATGTTTTTAGTTGAAGTTCGCTTTTCAGAACAGAAGATATACAAAATATTGACCTGTAGTTTAACATGGAAACTCAACCGCATGTGTTCGTAATGTCAATAAAGTCCCATTCCATAGTTTTCCCCAGTCTTTCTTTGTGTACACTGCAAAAAATACAGAAACTACTTTTAGACGCAGTAGGACACTATACACACTACCGACACTCTTTGAACACCTCCAGATGACACATATCAAACCTTTGAAGATGCTGTTGTCCAAGTATGTCCCAGATGTATGTACAAAATGGGTATGCATATCATCACTTTAGTTTCGAACTGTTTGCCGAGAAGAAGTGCTTTTAATATGTCAAACTAACTACTGTTTTCGGAGAATGAATGCTTTTGGACACGCGAAATACACTTTATAAACACACACTTGGTATATTGCTCCCTCAAGATCTGTACTAAAAGTGTTTAAATGCAGTTTCATTTTTTACAGAGTATATTTGTATATTTCCATGACACCTTACTATGAATGAGGGTAATTTTGTTACTTCTTTTATTTTATTTTTAAATTTAATGTATAACCAAATCCCAAGGGCTGTTTCTATTATTTCCAGTGTAAGAAAAAGCTAAAATTTAATTAAGTGAATTTCCAGTTGAATAAAAAAAAAAATACATTTTTCTCCTTTAACCGACATAAAAAAGGAGATTCTCAAATCGACCCATCAAATATATATATATATATATATATATATATATATATATATATATATATATATATATATATATATATATATATATATATATATATATATATATTATCTAATCTAATATAAATAAAGACTTTTGTTTGTGTGTTTGTTTGTCTGTCTGACTGTGTGCGGCCTGGGAACCAGACGAGTGGACCGAGACTTACCAAACTTTTGTCAGGGGTACCTTGGTCCAGGCCCCAGATCAAGAAAAAGCGTTTTTGTCAAAATTCAAACCAGGGAGGGTCTCAGGGGCGTTTACCGGGACAAGCAAAAGTAATAGAAAATGACCGATATTAATGTCGAATTCATAGTTTTCGCTGAGATCAATGGTGAACTCCAATCGCATTAACTTTCAAATTCACCCTATTCGATTGAGGGCCGAGGATCACCGGGGTGGGGTGGGGTGGAGATACCGAAACATGTAAAAGTAATCCAAAATGATCGATATTAGTGCCAAATCTATAGTTTTCGCGGTCGCGGATATCAATGGTGACACTTCCATTAGCGATGACTTGCAAATTCAACTACCATTGTATGCGGGCCGGGGTTCAGGGGGGATACCTAGAGATGTAAAAATAGACCAAAATATTAGTGTGAAATCCATAGTTTTCGCGGTCGCTGAAATGAATGGTGATACTCCCTTAGGCGTTGACTTTCAAATATAGCCCCCATGCGAAGGATGGATATATTCAGCTAGTATATTTATATATATTCGTGTAATTTTCTACAGAGCTGTAAGAAGATGAAGTTTTCACATTCTTATTGCAAAATATCAGAATTTTTCAAATTTCAAAAGTAAATGAAAGAAAATCACTGTTTTGCCCCACTTTTGGGGGCGTAAACACAAAAGTTCATTTTCCTTATCGAAGATTCAATGTTAAACTTTGAAAGCCGTTTTCTCCAAATTTTATTAATAAGGATTTTGGATCAAATGAGTATTATTTGTTACAAAATGCAATAACACTCATCCGCAATGCTAGTGCAGTCATCTCAAACATATTTTTTGGTAGGGCTCTCCCTTTGCGGGCCAAGGGGCGAAAAAAGGTCGGGGGTGGAGTATTATCAAAATCCCAAAATCTTATTTTGGGAACGTCAGTAAGCATGAGAGTAATCACAAATGTCACACAATTAATATTCTGATGCTCCTTCCGTGCGTCAGTGATTGATATGGGACTATAGGCCTCCTTCCGAAAATCACATTAAAAATTCATCATAAATATCCTTAGCAGAATATACCAGAAGAAGCTATTTTTTAGATCAATTAATGTAAAATTTGTTGTTATTGGGTAAAAATTTACGTGTATTCAAATATGGGAAGTTACTTTGGTAACGCAGCGTCTTAGGAGGGTACAGGGAACGAAGCATAAGATGGTGGATGTTTATAAAGATTCCAATTTTTATTCTGGAAAAGCCAGTGAGCGTCAGATTAATTTCACAGAATTAATATTCCGATGCTCCTTGTGTTTGCTAGTGATTGATATGAGGCTACAGCTCCTTTCAAAAAATCACATTAAAATCAACAGGGACATACGGAAGAAGCTAGTTTTTTTGGTCATACAGTGAGAATTTTTTGTTATTGGAGTAAAAAGGTACGCGTTTCTGAAATGTGGAATCTTATTTTAACGCGCAGCCTTAGAGGGAGCTCTGAGAGTGAAATATATGATGATGAATCATTATAAAAATTATAAATTTTATTCTGAACATGCTAGTGTCAGGTTAACCAAAAATATCACAAAATTAATACCACGATGTTTTTTGCATATGCCATCTTTTGATATGTGGCTACAGCTCCCCTTCTAAAAATCACATAATAGATTCACCAAAAATATCCTTAGGAGGAACATACCGGAAGAAGCTATTTTTTAAAATCAAGTAATGTGAAATTTGGTGCTTCCGTAGTGAGAAGGTACGTATTTTTTTTATCTAGATTTTTTTTTTTTTTTTTTTTTGTAACGCACCGCCTTAGTTGGCAAAGGGGGCGAAGCATAAGATGATGGATCTTTATGAAAATTCAAAATTTTATTTTGAAAGTACCAATGAGCTTCAGTTTAATCACAAATGTCACAGACTTAGTATTACGATGCGTGTTTTATGAATCAATGACTGATATGGGGCTACAGTCCCCTTTCCAAAAATCACAAATATTCATGATAAATAATCCTTAGCAGGGACATATGGGAAGAAGGTAAATATGTCATAATTAATATGTAATTTGTTCTTATTGATTTTTTTTAAATCTCGAATCTACTGTAAATGAATATCTTCTGTCAGTGTAACTGATTATGTAAAGTACGGGACAAGAATAAACGACTAAAAATGCCATTAAAACTAATAGCGATTCTGGTCGTTTATTCTTGTCCCGTAAGGCGTCACTGGAATATAATCAAAGAATTTTGTATTTTGGAAGATCAATTAGGACCTTTTTTTTTATAACAGAAAATTACACACAGAAATTACCAACGCATTTTCTGCACACTTAAGCAGAACCAGCTCGAAATAGAACAAAATGACAATGGAAAATGTAACAGGAACAAAAGAAAAAAAATAATGAAAAGTAGGATTTTAAAAATTAAAAGCCTAGTAGCTGAGCTTAAGTTCCAATATTGTTTGCTTCATTCGCAAAAAGAGCATATCGCCTGTTTATTTCAAGAATGACATAGCTCAAAATTCCTAACTTTTCAGAAGCGTTTGGAAGTTTGGTAACGCAATGAAATCAAATGGGCCGAAGAACTACACAAAGTGTTCTCTAGCGCCCAGTCTTGGAAGCACATCTGTGAAATTTTACTAGAGATAGAAATCAAGATTAGCTTTTATTTTCTTCCATAAGTCAATAAGGACGATTTTTGAGTTATGTCACTCTTGAAATAAACAGGCGTTTATACTTTCCCTACTTCTTACACAATAACTGTATTATCCAACTTACCACACAACAACAAGGATTGGTGTACAAACCGGAAGAGCAAGCCACCCTCTTTGCGGACTACCTGGAAGGTGCTTTTCAACCGAATGATATACAACCTGACGCCGAGACGCTGGAGGCAGTTCAGCACTCCATCCACACTGCCAATCACCTTCAACTGTTGAACCACCCCCCACTGGTACGCCCAAGAGAAGTGGAAGAAATTGTAAAGCAACTCCCGACCCACCGTACCGCTGGACCGGATCGCATCCCACCCCAAGCGCTCAAACACGCACCAAGAAAAGTCATAGTGCTCCTTTGCCGTTTGATCAACGCCATCTTCAACACAGGCCACTTCCCTCCAGCCTGGAAGGACACAAGAGTCATACTCATCCCTAAGACGCTGGGCAACAGATCTGAACTCAAAAACCACCGCCCGATCAGTTTGTTATCTCACCTCAGAAAACTTGTGGAAAGAGTCATCCAACGGCGCCTGCAGCAGCATATCACAGCCCAGGACATCCTTCCGCCACATCAATTTGGTTTTCGACTAGGACACGGCACGACAGTCCAACTGGTGCGAGTGGCAGATGACATCACTTTCAGATTTAACGAACGTGGGCACACTTTAGGACTTTTCTTGGACATAGAAAAGGCCTTTGACAAAGTGTGGCACGAAGGTCTCATTCATAAACTCATGCAAGCGAGTTTCCCAACCTACCTCGTGAAACTGTTACACAACTATCTGCAAAACAGGAGTTTTCATGTACACCATGCAGGCCATACCACCACGTCAAGAAGTATTCGAGCAGGAGTTCCGCAGGGTTCCTGCCTCTCCTCCATTCTCTACAACGTATATACCAGCGACATCCCTCAGACCGCCAACACCACCACTGCCACATATGCCGATGACACCGCACTGTTTGCCAGCCATCTGAATCACCGGTATGCAGAAGTCTACTTGCAGCGACACATTCACATGTTGGAAAACTGGACACGGAATTGGCGCATCAAGATAAATCCCAACAAGACCACCCTGGTGGACTTTACAAAAAACAGGAAGCAGAGACCCATCCACCTCTCCCTACAAGGAACCAACCTCCCACTCAGTCCCCAAGCAAAATACCTCGGTGTCATCCTCGACAAGAAACTTTCCTTCGTCCCCCACCTCTCCACGACAGCGAAGAAGGCGACACAACGCTTCCGAGCCCTCCTTCCGCTCTTCCTGAGCCCCTAAATCACTCATGAAACCAAGCTTCACGTCTACAAGATGTGCATTAGATCGGTACTGCTGTACGCCCACCAAGCCTGGGGCCACGTACCACACACACATCTCCGCCAGCTGCAAGTGGTTCAAAACAAAACTGCGAGAGCAATCACAGGACACTCGTGGGACACCAGGGTGGCTCAACTTCATGAAGATCTCAACTTGGCGACGCTGAATGAGGTCAGACAACAACAATCAGCTTCCTTCTGGCGCCAGGTCAGAAGTTCTGCATACCCACACATTGAGAACATCGCCACCAAAGAACCAAGAAGACATTTGTACAGGATGCCTCGCCCCTGAACACCCCAGATGACCAGCACGGAGCCAGCGACAGTTGCGGCCCCGAAGAACAGTTACGCCACTCAAAACAAGCCACGCCGCAACAAACATGGAAGGCAAGGGCTCAAGCCCGTCACTTCACTACTCAACAACAGCCAGGACAAGGATTGAACATACTCGTATATACAGGGCCGTGCTGGGATACTAATGAGGGCGGTGGACAAGTCTACTAAAAGGGCGCCCATACAAACGGGAATATTATATATATATATATATATATATATATATATATATATATATATATATATATATATATATATATATATATATATATATATATATAGAGAGAGAGAGAGAGAGAGAGAGAGAGAGAGAGAGAGAGAGAAGAGAGAGAGAGAGAGACTTCGAAAGAAAATATGGGTGCCATTTTATATCAAAATCACCACCAAATTTGTTTTAGTGTTAACGTAAATAGCTAACCTCGAATCGAAATCCTCTTTACTACAGAAAAACTTTTTAGTTCCTGTAATAACATTTCTCTCAAGTAAAAAGAAGCTAAATGTATTAACAACTTAATATAGCACACCTATGAACGCAGGAGGCTCATTGCCGCGTTTACAAAAGCTCTCCATTGATTTCTGTCCTTAGAAAACTGAACCCAGTTTCTACTTTATATTTCAATCTCTGCGAGAAACATTTTAATATTGTCCTCCCATCTGCGCCTCGGTCTTCCTAACGGTCATTTTCCTATTTGGATTTCCAGTTACAACTTCGAAAGCGTTTCTAATTTCTTCCATTCTGGTTACATAACCTGACCATTTGAGCCTCCTAGACTTGATGACCCTAACAATGTTTGGTAAACGGTATAAAATTATGCAGTTCCTCGTTATGAAGTTTCCGCCTTTCCCCATTTACGTTCCTTTTGGAGTTCGAATATTGGTTGAAGAATCTTGTTTTCAAATACTTTCAGTCTGCGATTTTCCCTCAGAGTCAGTGACCATGTTTCGCAACCATGCAGCACAACAGACATGATTATTGTTTTATATTTTGAGCTACAAATTCCTCACAGAATTAGCGACAACAAAAGATTTTCAACTGAATAATAGCACGAGATCCCTGCTTTCAGTTGACATCAATTTTTTTAGTGATTATGGTTTTGGTGTGTTAATAATGATCCTAGATATTTGAAAGTATCCACTTTGTCGAAAGAAAATATTATTTGGTATTTTAACGCATCCATAAAATTCAGTATTACGATCCCGACAAACTTCCATTTATTTAGTTTTCTCTGCATTTACTTATAAGCCTATATCCCTGCAAGAGTTAATTAAGATTTCTGCATTCCTTTCTATTGTTCTATCATTCCCTATTAAATTTACATCAACAGCATACGCCATAACCTGGCAAATACAATTCAGCTCTAGTACCTGATTGCTGTCTGATTTTCCTTATAGTGTTCTCCAGAACAAAGTTAAATAATTATGACGACAACGCATCTCCTTGTTTCAGGTCATTCTCAACGTGAAAGCTCGTGAACAAGAATTTCTCTACTCGAACCTTACTTCGGAATCCATTTAAATATATCTTAATTAATCTACCTTTTTCGGTATTGCAAATTCTGTAAGCATGTTGTACAATGTTTCCCTCCTAGCAGAGTCTAAAGTCAATAATTCTTCTGAAAGTACTTGAGAACAAGATCCTGAGACGAATATTCGGACCCAAGAGGAACGGGAATGGGGAATGGCGGAAACTTCATAACGAGGAACTACAAAATTTATACAGTTTACCCAACATTGTTAGGGTCGTCAAGTCTGGGAGGCTTAGATGGGCAGGTCATGTAGCTAGAATGGAAGAAAGTAGAAACGCTTTCGAAGTCTTGACTAGAAGACCAATCGGAAAACTACCATTAGGAAAACCTAGGCGCAGATGGGAGGACAATATTAAGATGGATCTCGCAGAAATTTGGAATACAAAGTAGAAACTGGATGCAGTTAGCTAAGGATAGCAGTTAGTGGAGAGCTTTTGTGAACGTGGCATTGAACCTCCGGGTTCCATAGGCCATAGAGTGAGTGAGTTAGTTAGATTATACTCTTTACCTGTTCTCTGCCAATAGCAACTGTATGAATTTGTAATACAAAACTGAAATACAGAAGAATAAAATAAAAAAATGTCATATTTCGCAGGGCATCTTATGTAAAGGGCGCCTTGTATTCTTCACAGGTTCTGTACTACCAGTCAGTATTTCAATTTATTAAACAAAGCTGTTATACAGGATAACCAAAACCACTTATCTATAATGTGATGTTTCGTTGGGTGCCTTATGTAAAGGGCGCACTGTACCTTTCACGGGTTCTTCGCCAACAGTAACTGTGTGTATTTATTGTACAGAACTGTGCTATACAGAAGAGTAAATAACATCGTTCATCTTTGATGTGGTCTCGGAAGGGCGACCTGCACCTTTCACGGGTTCTTTACCAATAAAACTGTAAGAATTTATTACTAAAAACTTGTACCTTTATTTATACTGTGATATTTCGGAGGGCGCACCGGGACACGTCCCGGTGTCCCGGTGGGCCAGCACGGGCCTGCGTATATACTACACACATAAATACGTCTTATACTATGGACACACAGTTGTATAAAAACAGATGTCTCGTGAGGAATAAGAATCAGTCGTTGGAAATTATTCTTTCTTGAAAACAACTCTTTTTTGGCTCTAACTTACTATCATTAATTGTTTAAAAATATCATTAACTTACTGTAAGTGTAAAACTGATAAAATCAACTTACTTTTATTCAGCATGCTCTCCTGAATGAGCAAGATGTTACGTAATGCTATTTAGCGTAACCATTGTGAACACCTTCACCAACATATCTGGAGTGATCATCTCTCACTCTGGACAATTCTGTTTCGAGTCATCCACATTGTAACGTGGTTTTTGATAGACAATTTGTTTTAGGAATCCCTACAGGAAAAAATCGCATGGTGTAATATCTAGACTTCTTGGTGGCCATCGACATTTGATCCCATAGAAATAAATCATTTCCCAAATTTATCTCTCAAAATTTTTATGGTCGTATCTAAGCGATGATGTAGTGCTCCATCTTGCATGAACCATAATTCATCACTTTGACCTAAATTTAAACGATCAAGTTCAGCAAATATTTTTTTCTAATTAGTTTTTGGTATGATGCCCTTGTTAAATTTTTATCAAAAAAAGAAAGGTCCTATACCTCAATAGCAGTTATGCCACACCAAACCACTCGTTTGTCCATTGACACTTCTGATCTCACGTTCGGCTGAATCGATGAACAATAGCCTATCTTGCATGTGATGAGAACACTGAACCATCTAAGAAAAATTTGGCTTTGTCGAAAAACACCACTTTTAGGGTTTTCATTTAACTCCTCAATGAACCAGTTATAGAAATAAACATGATCACCATAATCACTTCCACACAACTCAGAAACCATTCGGACCTCTATAGTTTATTTCAAGTTTCTTAAAATTCTTTGTAGCGTAGTTTTCTTAATATTTAAGCCTAAGCTTCGACGAGCAAGAGATTTCTGCGGCGAACTAGTATTAGATATCAACGCCTGTCTTTTTGTTTCTTCTGTAGATACGCTTGGAGATCTTCCTGCACTTTTCCTAGATACAAAATGGACAATATGAAAACAATTGCTGCGAACTATTTGTACAAACGGTGAATTTGCACATCGCGCACTTTTAGTCCGAGTTCTTTAACTATACGGGATCTTGTTGCTTTTGCAGATATACATTTTTTATTATTATTATTAATACCATTCAATTATATTAGCACGCTGATCCTGAGTTGAAGACTGCATGATCAAGAACACCACAGTATGAATGCACTCTTAAAGTATAGTCGAAACGACAAGCAATTCTCAAACGATTAAGCCAATCTACCCCCTAGATTCACGTGCTATGCAATGTGCACTTCAGAAAAAGTCGATCTAACCTAAGTGTTGATTACAGACACGAACTCCTATTGAACTGTCAACACGTAAGTTGTGAATCGTTGATGTATTGCGATAAGATAGGTCTGAAACTGTTGTCAGAGTGGATGAAATTGAGTCAGGAATTAGAGGATGCTTTACGAAACAAAGATTGTTGGCATTGCTTGAAATCAGTTCACAGTGGGACGCCAACGTATGATTCAGACATGGAAGTTGAGTGTTCCAATGCTTTTTAAACACACGTCTCCTAGCCTGCATTCTGAATGGGCCAAAAGAAGCATGGAAGATAATAAGAAAAAATGGTGCGGTTTTTAAAAGTAATTTTGGAACCGGAAAGGGGGAATTGAAGCCCCAAAATGACCACTGGCACATGGAAGTAGTTTTGCTATATTTTCAATTGTTTTGACGCTCACGGGCAACAACGAAAAGTTTGAATTTTTCTTGCCGCTTATCTTCTCAAATAAAGAGGAATGGGCATAAAAAATTAGAGACGTATGTATGATACCATCATAGATGGAAGGGAAGGAACAAGGAGGGGAATGTTATTGTATTTTGTAAGTAAAACTGCTAATTTACAGTAAAATTTTCATAAATAACTAAAGAAACTGCTTCCCAAATTTTACATTGAAACTCAATTAGGTCAATGAAATTTTGAGTTCACGCTACTAAAACAGATCAACATATGAGTATTTTCATATTGTGACTTTAGTTGTATTTTTTAAAACAAACATTTTTGACAATAATGCCAAATTTCACTTTAATTATAAAAAAAAATATTTAGCTTCGGTTAGTAGGTCCTTACGTAAGGATTTATCACGAATTTCTATTGTTTTACGAAAGCGGGCTGTAGCCTAATATCAGTCACTGGTACAAGGAAATAACATCGGAGCATTAATTCCGTGTGCCTTGCGATTAATTTCATGCTCATTTGCACTCCTAAAATAAAATTTGGAAATTTTATCGCTAGGCTCCCTTTGCCCTTTCCCATATCAATCACTAGCAAACACAAGGAGCATCGGAATATTAATTCTGTGAAATGTATGATTAATCTGACGCTCACTGGCTTTTCCAGAATAAAAATTGGAATCTTTATAAACATCCACCATCTTATGCTTCGTTCCCTGTACCCTCCTAAGATGCTGCGTTACCAAAGTAACTTCCCATATTTGAATACACGTAAATTTTTACCCAATAACAACAAATTTTACATTAATTGATCTAAAAAATAGCTTCTTCTGGTATATTCTGCTAAGGATATTTATGATGAATTTTTAATGTGATTTTCGGAAGGGGGCCTGTAGCCCCATATCACTCACTGACGCATGCAAGGAGCATCGGAATATTAGTTCTGTGACATTTGTGATTACTCTCATGCTTACTGACGTTCCCAAAATGAGATTTTGGGATTTTGATAATACTCCACCCCCGACCTTTTTTCGCCACTTGGCCCCCAAAGGGAGAGCCTTACCAAAAATTATGTTTGAGATGACTGCACTAGCATTGCGGATGAGTGTTATTGCATTTTGAAACAAATATTACTCATTTAACCAAAATCCTTTAAATAAAATTTGGAGAAAACGGCTTTCAAAGTTTAACATTGAATCTCCGATGAGGAAAATGAACTTTTGTGTTTACGTCCCCAAAAGAGGGACTAAACAGTGATTTTCTTTTATTTACTTTTGAAATTTGAAAAATTCAAACATTTTGCAATAAGAATGCCAAGTTTGACATTAAGAGTGTGAAAACTTCTTCTTCTTCCAGCTCTGGAGAAAATTACGTTTACGCATAACTTTGACATCGATGTACTGATTTTGATTATTTTTCATTTGTTTGAAAGAGCATTCTTTTCTTATAGTTTTACGTAAACTTCATAAGGAATCAAGTTTAGCTATAATCTATAATCTTCTAGCTATAGGGGGTATAATATTCGTAGTTAGACCATCAATCTTCTTAATAGCTGACAGCTTTTATAATTAATGTTATGTATGATCATTCATAACTTCAAGAAAGATGAACTGATTTTGATGGGCCTTTCTTTGCTTGAAATATTATTCTTTCCTTGTAGCTGCAGGTAAACTTCTAACAATAATCTTGAGAGGTATTGAGAGCCTGAAATCTTCAACGGCTGACAGTGTTAATATCTTAATTAACCAAGTTCATTGGTGTATGTTTACACATACCTTCAACATAAATGTACCAATTTTGATTAGCCTAATTCTATCTCGTTTCAAAGAGAATACTCTGTTGCAGGTTTTATAAAAATGTTGCCATGAATTAATGAAAACTTTTGGAATTAGACGATAAAACTCCTCAGCAGATGATAGTGTTAATACCATGTGCATATTTGCATATGATTCCGTAGATCTACTTTTATATATATGAAGGGTGGGCTATATTGATGGGATACATTTGTGCAACATGGCCGAACACATTTATTACAAACTATAAAGCACATTGCCAAAGGACGGGAGTTTTGCACTATGTTCAGTGTTAGAAGATTACATCCTTTAGGCTAGATGGGCACCACCTTGACGAAGGACCGCGGTGTCTCAGTGATAGAGCGTCCACCTCTGGTGCATGGATCCTTGGTTCGACCCCAGTTCGCGCCAAGTGAGCTTTCTGGTGGACAAACACCGTGTGCATGGATTTTCTCGGGATTCTCACATTTTCTGCATTCAACTATTCTTCTTCATTCTTATAATCACCGTCTCCTTTAACCTAGCTGGCATAACATGGGACGTTAAACTTAAATATTTCATTTCATTTCACCATCTTTTCGAGAACATTCTTTGGCCGTAACAATCTTGTTCAGCATAGTTTGCTGCAGGGTGTCGGCAGGGATTGGTACTATCTCCCCTCAAATTCTGTCCTTCAGTTCATTAATGGTTGTAGACTATGTGGTGTACACCACGGACGTCGTTAGCGTTCCCCAGATTTTAGTCAAATATATTTAAAGAAACTATTCTACTTTGTATATATAACTTTTGTCGGAAAGAGGATTTTGATTTTGGTTCATCCGACCGTCCCCCCTTAGATTTAAAATGCTAACGACGCCAGTGTGCATATTTTCTCCATGAGATAACCCTACAGCAAATAGTCCGGTGGAGTTAGATCGGGGGATCTGGCTCGACAATGAAATAATCGAATTTGGAGGTGAGGAGTCCCGGGAAGCGTCGTCGAAGAGTTGTCATTAACACTACTGCAGTATGACTGATGGGACCATCCTGATACATCCACACTTCCCTTAGGCTAAGCCGTCTTATTGCGGGAATGAAAAATGTTGGTAACATTGTGTTGTACGCTCAGCGGTGACTATAGTAGTATCATTATGTTCGTTCAAAAAAATAAAATAAAAATAAATAAAATAAAAAAAGAAAAGAAAAGAAAGACCTACGACATAGGCATGACTCACTGATCACAGTAACCTTGGCACTGTGCAATGGAGTTTCATGCAATAGCTGCGGATTTTGTCTAGCCCTGAATCGACTATTGACGTAACCACTGAGGTGGAAATTAGCTTCGTCGGACGTGATAAGATGTTGCAATGACATCACCTTTGCTGAATAGCTAATCACAGTATATGCTTCTTTAAACCTTCACAATTTATGCACCACCTGTAGCTAGGGCTGCTCCGATAATCGAGTAATCGATAACAATTCGATAAAATTTCAAAACCGTTTCATTGATAAAGAATTGTAATTTTATCGAATTATCGAACTTTCGAGACTCCCGAAATGTTTGAGACTCTCGAAATGATCGAGACTCCCGAAATATTCGAGACTCTCGAAATGATCGAGACTCTCGAAATGTTCGACACACCCGAAATGTTCGAGGCACTCGAAATGTTATAAACATTAGACAATTTCGAGACACTCGAACTGTTCGAGAGTCTCGAATTTTTGAAAGCAGCAAATACAGAAATATATCAATATGATCGCATTTGTCGAGTCGCTTGAATATTTTGAAAAGTTTGGGATTATCGGAGTGTTCGGAAGAAACAATGTATTCGAAGTTATCATAGTTGTATATAATATGTATTACATATATGCAGGGTGTTCATTTTAAAACTTCTCTCCTTAGCAATGAAGTGAAGGAAAAGTTTTTTTCCCACAGATCTGTACAAGGTTTAAGCAGCCTGTCAGAAGAGAGAAAGAGGAAGAGAAAACATGCATCACCCGAATGGTATTGCAATCCAAGACACCATTAGTCTATTAATAGTCACTTTGCCGATTCCGCCAATAACCGGGCAGGCAGAAAAATAATTTTACATATGATTTCGGCAAATACAACTTTGCAATAACTCATCAGATGAAAAAACTTTTTTTGACTAGTTTGGCTGCAAGAAGGAATCACTGGAGAGGTGAAGGAACAGAACTGTCCATCACTACTTTTGATAATACCCGAAACTTCGATAATACTCGAAATGTCGATAATACCCGAAACTTCGATAGTACTCGAAATGTCGATAATACCCGAAACTTCGATAGTACTTGAACTTTCGATAATACCCGAAACTTCGATAATTTCAAATACTCGAACGGTTTCGAGTAACAGGTGACAACTCGATAAATTTTCACTCCCGAAGTTCGATAGGTTCTCAGCCTTATCGAACCCCACTACCTGTAGCTCTTATGGATACAGTCGTTAAGTCTTTTCGAAGGATTCGTCGCACACTGATATGTGGAAAATGCACTTGACGATACAATTGCCAAATTGATTTCTTTGGACTTTGGTCCATGGCATTGGACACACGTTCAATGTTTATTGCACTACGCGATGATCGAGCTCTCGCAGGGAACCGTTTTTGTTCGCGTTTGCGGGCTCATGAAAGCTGTGAACAGCACGCAGTTCGACTTTTCGGGATGGCGCTACCCAGTGGCGCAACCTCGTGGGGTTCAGGCCCCCTCTGAAACTAACGTAGCTTATATTTTACAGCAGCGCTGCAGACAAATTTTCGTGGAAATCAGAAACAATCATTATTGCTTTCTCCCTTTTCCTCTCCCTCTTCCCTCTATTTTAAGAAAACTGTACGTGATAGAGCAAAACTAATTACATTTTTGGATTTCTCAGGTCAAAAACATTATGAAAACGTTAATGGTTTCCAAACAGAAAAATCATTGTACAGCAGTGTTAGGGTAGTTTTAGACGGAAGCATTTATCGTAGCATTTCTCGTAGCAAAAATCGTATCATAGATATCCTACCGTGTAAAGTAGGAAATGCTATAGCATTTCCCATGCAATGGCATATCCTATGGCATTTCTTGTCGATAGAACCTGCTCTATTTCGTAGCATTTCCCCCAGCATTTCTGGTCCGATTGCAGCGCCGTGGTGTTTTAAAAAGAAGCGAAAGATTTTGTGCCAAATATCCATACTCTTTGTTTTGTATGGGAAATTGAATTGTAGAAAGAAAAATGAGTTGGAGTAGGAATGCTGTTTGCCCACATACTTCTTTGTGATTTTCGTTTTTTTAATATGACCGACGAGAACTGTTGTTATAATTTCTATAGCTTTAGCTACCTCACGCTTAATTTCAGAGCCATAATTGCGCTCTTCTCCAGTGATTTGTTTGCTACCTCACGACAGATGCTTATCAAAATGCTACCGTTTAAAAGCACCATATACTCTTGATACCATATAATATTATATGAAATTTTTGGCAGCACATCTGCTACGAGAAATGCTACGATAAATGCTTCCGTCTAAAACTAGCCTTATACATGTAAAATTTAATCGCTCTACGATATGTGAAAGTTGGTCAGGGTAAAACTTTCTCTCATACCTCTCGTTAGCCAGGAAATTTCAAAGATATCATACATGTGCAAATTACTCAGAAACTATTGATTTGCGACCCCCGGTTCATATAGGTGAAAATGTTCGAAAGTACTTGTAGAATATCCCTGTGCAAGGTATGCATCGAATTACAAGTCACCCCGTGTACATAGAAGTAATTGTTGGGTAACCAACCTCGCTGCATTAAAAAGTAAATTAGAGAAAAGTGTTTCCACATCCAGATTAGACTATAATAAGACATCGTATATTTTCAGGTAATAATTCTCCGTTTCTCTTTTTAACTGATTTTCCTTTAGTAATTTCTTCTAGATTCCAATTAACAGCCTTCTTAAGCTTACTCATTTATCACAGAGAAAATGTTTTGAGTGTTTCATTAATTTTAGTAACAACATTTTTAATATATTCTTTATCCATATCTCCATATAATGTTAAAATCATTCGTAATTGTTCTTTGAGTGAGTACATACAATTCACAATCTTTTTATATTAATCTTTCATCTCGCTAATATTTAGATGATGGACCCATTATTACTGCGTTTCCTATGGCTAGGGACGTTATTATAATCGAATAAGCATTCTCAGAAAAATACATTGATAAAATCAGTTGTTGTAGATAATAGTACTGGTATTTAGAATTTTTTAAAAATAGTATTCTAATTTTTGTATAATTTCTTCTATTAATTTTGTTACTTTTTTCTTGGAACAGCTTTAGGTAAATTAATCCCACTCATTTGTTATATAATAAATGAACAGGGAATTTAATTTGATTTGTGACACTTCTATATTAAAGAAGAGGCTTCACTATTACCACGTGGAATGACCTGCGTTCGTGGTCTAGATCCAAAATTATTCTACACTGCTCCACAAAACTTAAGCAACTCGAAGAAAGTGGCAGAAAATAAAACGACACGATCACTGCACCAAGTATAATGAACAAACAGACGGTCCAGATGCACAATGCAACACAAGTGAAGACGAACAATACAGTTAGGATGTACAGAGTGACCAAAAAGTTCTGCACAACGATAACTCAAAAGGTGAAGCTGGATTGTGCGAGGGCATAGGCAGTCAATATGGCGTGTGACCACCACGAACAGCTATACAGGCACGACATCTGGCCTCCATGCTGCAAATCAGAGTGTTGATCAAGTCTTGCGGAAGATGACGCCACTCCTCGAGGAGAGCTGTTTGGAGGTCAGGGATGGTGCGTGCTGGTGGTCTGCGCTGCGTTATTCGCCGCCCAAGAGCATCCCACACATGATCGATGGGATTCAAGTCCGGCGAATATGCAGGCCATGCAATACGCGTAATGTCTTCGCTCTCCAGATACTCGGACACAAGATGTGCACGGTGTGGGCGGGCATTGTCATCCATGAACAGGAAGTCTGGGCCAAATGCTCCGCGGAAATTGCGCACATGTGTATTGAGAATTTCATCCCGGTACCGTTACGCTGTCAAAGTGCCATGTTGCACAATATGGGTCCGTTTTCCCATCCAGTATAGTTCCACCCCCCACCATAATGGAACCACCGACATAGGACGGCCGTTCAGCAATGAAGTTTGGATGATAGCGTGTTCCTGGCTCTCTCCACATTAAAATCCGACCAGAATAAGACGACAGGCTGAATCTCAACTCATCGGAGAACATGACACGCGCCCATTGGTGTTCCCCTCATGCAACATGTTCCTGACACCATGTGTAACGCGCACGTTTGTGCTCCAGTTTCAATGGCACACACAGCACAGGCCTTCTTGCATACAGTCCTGCTCTATTGAGCCGCCGACGAACAGTTTCACGACTCACGCGTTGTCCTCTAGCCTGAAGCAACTCATTGTCCAGTTGAGAGCATGAAGCTTGACGGTTACGTTTGGCAGAAATTGTGAGAAATCGGTCATCGACGGCCGACTTCTTCTTCGGATGGCCTCCTCCATGACGTCTCCTGACTTCACCTCCATTTTGGAAGCGACTTCACAGCCTCGACACGACACTTCTGTTCACGTTGAATTCCTGCGCCACTTCCACTTGCGATCGGCCCAATTCCAACCGCCCAATTATTCGCTCGCCGTCAAAGTCACTCAAATGTCGTCTACCAGCCATTGTAAGGTGTGTACCCCAAACAAGAACCACTAACTCAATGCTTGGAGCCTCGGACACCACTGGGCTGTGGTGTACGCCTCATGTCATAATTTGTTCATCGCGCTTGCAGTGGTGCTGCTTATGCGATAGAGTGGGTGCTCACCTTGCCTGTGTGTCTCTTTGTATGTGCATGCCACTAACCAGTGTTGAATGGGCCCCACATGTCGCTTATACCACGTTCTCTCGGGTTGCTTAAGTTTTGTGGAGCAGTGTATATTATAGACTCAGGTTCAATACAGCAATCACACCTTACCTCTTGTACAAAATTCGCAAGAATACTTCACCTTTATGTTGGTGTAATGAACAAGTAGGCACTTTGGATCATCTTCTCTTTCACTGCTCTCTCTTATCTAAACATAGGACAATAGTTATGAAAGTTTTACATCAACGCTATGGCTACGGCCCATTCTCAATTAAACAACTTTTGACAATAAATGATTTAGATATTTTACACTACATCATTACCTTTCTTAAAAATAATGGTCTTGCACTCTGATAAACTGTAGCATGCTTATCCGGAATCTAATAGTAAATATTATAATATAACATATATAGATTTTTAAGCATCTTTTCTTCCGGTGAAAAAAATCACTTAATTACACTATACATAGACTTATATTCTTACAAACATAATAGCAGAATTTTATTACCAAACTGAACTGTTACACAAACTCATTTTTGCAATTTCACCGGAAAAGGCCTAAGAACACACCTTGCAACTAACAATCATAATTTTACATAGTTTTCTCTATTAAGGACGTGGGTGAAACAGACTTAAGTCTGCACTCTTCAATTTTTCCTACTGTTAGGTGAAGTGGAAGTGGAAGTGGCTTCACTATGAATTAGATAACAGAAAAAATGATTTAAGTAGTGTTAGTTTTTATACCACTTACTTAGCCCCAAATATAAAAGAAGGAAAATCGAATTTAAGTATGGTGGTAGAGAAATTGTTGTCGAAGAAGGATAATATAGTTTTAAAAATCTTAAGAATTATTATTTAAGATTTGAATCTATAAACATCGGAAATCGTTTTGAAAACAGAGTAAAGATAAAACGGATAGTGAAGATGTGACAATTGGAAATATGGGAAATCATCTTGATTTTGAGAATTGAAAAGTTTTAGAAAAATGAAATACATATTAGAGACAAACTACCAAAATTTCACTCTTTTAAGAATCAATGTTCATTGCTATTTATTTGATGGAATGTTTGTTAAAATGATGAGTGTACTTACAGAAAAAACAGGAATTATAGAATTGTTTACAACATAAGCAGAGGTCAAACATAGAATCGAACATGAACCTTGTTATTTCTTACTTTTTCTTGTAACAAGAGATAAAAAAAATGAACTTGAGACAAAAATAACAGACAAAGATTATAATTTAATTGATTTTAGTGTAGCAACAACAGCAATACTTTCACAAAGATTTTTTTTTGTAATAAATGACTATTATTGAATCTTATGAGTAGGAAAGTTTTACAGCAAATAAAAGAACATTTAATAATTTTAAAGAGCCTAACAAAGACATTGAGTTTCATTTTAATGTAGGAGATGGTTTTATTCACTCTCATAGAGCGGATTGTTATATGAAATTTGAAGTTGTGGGTGCTCAAGATGGAGGAACATTTGGTGTAAACAATAAAATAAAATTTGTAGATATTTTTGATTCTTCTTTTCAGAAATAGAAAGCATGAAGTTGTTATAGATAAAATTGGTTTACCAGGAATAACTTCAACAATAATTGGATTTTTTGGACTGAAATACTATGTATAAATATAGAAAGATAATAATAATTAGACAGTTTTTTTCTGGAATAGTCATGCAAATTTCTATGTAAGAGGATCGCAAAGTAAGCGTAACACTGATGCTTGATTCTAAATAAACTCAACTGTGCTGCTGAAGATATTTGTAACTATGTACGCCGCTCGCCATTACCACGTAAATTTGAAAAGATTTAGGAAGCTTAGAGTGGAGGCTCAACTCGGAAGTTTGTCCATCAGGTTGGTAATATTAATCGAACACAATACTCGATTTCAGATGTAGTTTTGGTCACACATACCTCAGTGTACATTTGCTATTTTAAAAATCAGAATCTCAATCGAAAATCCAAATACTGAAAATTGGAATTTTAAAATTATCTAAATCTGAAGTATCATTTTTAAAACAATAAGGTTTCGAAACAGATTATGAACTTGGTTTAAGAAAAAATTACAACTCAATTTTCATTAAATTAATATCAGGATTTTTAACTGATTGTAAAGAGATTAAGTGGAAAGAAGGATTGAGAATGACTTTTAGAAATGCTAATAATACTAATAATGTTTTATATTAAGTGGACAGGGATAGGAGTAGCTGCAAGTGCACCTTATAATGGAAAAATAAAAATAAAGAGTTTGGAAACAAGAATGCCAATAATAGAATATGAGTCTAATTATTAGAGTGAATTGAAATCGAATATATTGAGAGATCCAAAAATTGCATATTCATTTAACGTGTATGAAGTTTATGAACAAATTACAGTATTGTCTCACAAAAGAAACTGACAAAACCTGCGGAACAATTGTTGCGATATATAAAAGAATAAGCAAATGAACATAATTACAAGAAAGACATATATAGGTTAATTTAAAATGATTAACAATTGTCGAGAAACTTTAAAACAACATCACTTTCAAACTTTCGCCGAGATGAGTACAGAAAAAAAGATCTGCTCCAGTTCCTTACCAGAGAGTAGCGTTCCCAAAACTAATTCAACGTTCCCGCTTTGTATTGCCTTACTGATGCGTTGCATAGGAAAGAGGTTGCTCTAGTGTCTCCTGACGATAAATAAATGCGGTGTCCGACTTCTTTTATAAAGTTAAGACCTTCGGGACTCCATGAACCACCTGATTCGATAGTTATAGTGACAAAATGATATTTGTCAAATAAATTGCAGTACTTCTTGCGTTTTTCTGTTTCACGGCGAGCAGCCACGTTGCCAGCTTGTGCTGAAGAAGAATGTAGATTTGATGTGGCGAAGGTATCGGAACAAGTAAAATCCCGTAGAAGTGTTTTTCCTTTCTTCCAAGATATTAGAGTCGTACAATCTGGCCTCTTACCGTCTGCACGACTGCATCTCAACGGTTCGCGTATAGAAGGAACGCCTGCTGAAATTAGTGCACTCATGATCATGTCGTTGACGCTTGGGTGGCGTGAATGTCTGCTCGCACTATTGGCACAGGAGAGTCCGTGAAGGCCCTTCTTGTTTACGACACTTCTACAGGCAGAACATCTGTGTTGCTCGCAAACATCTGCTCCCAAATGCAGTGCACTGGCAATTCGAAAACTGTCATTGGGAAGATGCAATCCTAAAGAAGGTGATGGGATAGCATGGAGCCAAGCGCTTGCTTCAGATGATGTAGCTAGGAGTTTGGCCTTGTCTTCTGGGTTATCGGATGACTGAAGTAGAGGAGAAAAGTGATAAGTTATAAGGGGGTCGTCCCAAGAGGATTGTAATCTCCTCTTATCAAGATCAGGGGGATCTGATTCCACGATAAATGACCTTTTAGAAATGCTGTCGTTGACATCCGAATCCGTTACAAGGCTAAGATCTTGTTGGAGAATGGTCTCGATCAATGGCTTAGCGCCATAGAATGAAGACAGAAAGATGAAATAGCCAGGTCCGTGGCGCGGCGAATGCCGAGATCTCCGTGGTTAACAGGGAGAGACGCCTGCAACCAAGAGTTACCGTATTGTTGAGTGAGCAATTCAGGATAGATTCTAGACCGGCTTTTAAGGTGTTGTCATAGCATTCCAGAACATCAGCATCCCGCCAAGATGGAGCAGAGCGAAGAAAGTATAGCAGCCTTGGCATGGACAATGAGGCGCGTAGTAGGTAAAAGGCAAAGTGTGCTGAAATCAAGGAAAGACGTGTAAAGAAGAATTCTAATTTAGAAATTTTGTCTTTTAATATTGTTCGTCTTGCCACATTAGATAATGCTGCTCCTAGTAAGCTGGCGTTATCTGTCGCAATTCTTTGAATCCCAGGAGCGGCTTCGACAAGCAGCTTGAAGAGGTTATTAGCCTGTTCATTGGAGACTCCGAGAAAGCTGACCTCACATTTGGAGAAATTCATTTGCAATCCGATCTCCTTAGCCTGTCTACGGATCATTTCTAATGTCTCTATTACTGTATCCTTGTCTCCAGCTACAGTTCCGTCATCCAAATACCATATGTTCACTTCCGTATCGATACTGTTAACGATGGATTGTAAAGTTAGTGCGAACAAACCAGGGCCAAGAGGGTCGCCTTGTTGTACGCCACGCTGAGAGAAGATTATTTCGTCTCCTAAGTATAAGTTTCTTGGTTGCGAGTAACACTGATGGACGTATCGATAAATTGACGGGAAACTGTTTTTTACCTGTATGAGCATAGAATCACGATTCAACTCGTTAAATGCGTTTCTAAAGTCTATCTTCAGAAACACTTTCTCCTGATGGTGTGGAAAAGAGTATACGAGCAGCGTGGACTGTTGCTTCTGCTCCAGTCGAAAACACCCAGTTGGTGTAGGGATAGAATATGTGTAAGAGGTTCTCTAATTCTATGGCAAATGATTTTGGCTGATAATCTCCTCCACATATTGTCTACTGCGATGGGACGAATGCCACCACTTTTCTTCCTCAAAGCTATTAATAATGCTCCAAAGAAAATAGCTCTAATTTCCGTGGGTACATCACCCGAAATAGTCCAGTGGAGAAAATCACAGATGGCGTCAGTCAGGTGGTCTTTAGCTTTGCAGTCTTGCGATAGTAGGAGGTCCTGTAATGTCGTATGTATTCATAAAATATCTGGTTCATTCTTTGAGTTTGATGTAATAACATAATTTGACTGGAGAAAATTATATATGCATGAGTTTCTAATTGTGACATTTCAAACTGGTAGAAATCTAGATCAAACTAAAGATAATAGCAAATTTGATCATTAAGACGTTGAAAATATGTCTTAAGAAAGGTGTTTCCAAGAAAAAAATTTGGTCTTAGAAATTGCAGATAATACAGAGATAGATTATTTTAAGACATATGAAGATTACACTGCATTTTAGAGAATAACATACGGAAATACGGAAAAATACTACGATCCAGATGAATTCATTAGAAGTACATCAATATGTGTGACTAATTGCAGTAGAAGAAAGAATGTATTTTAAATCATGGGATAAATATAAAGATTGTTTTAGATTTTACAGAAGCTGTAGCTGTTAATACAATTTGTTAAGCAGTTCTAATTAGTCAAAAGAATTTTACATATTATTCAAAGAATGAGAAAGTAATTAAAGAATTTTAAGGAAGTTATATTGTAATATGGTTTATATGTAATCGTAAATTTTATTCTAAAAATTTAGAGCTCAAAATTGGCAGATCCAGATTTTTATATATATAATTTGTAGACCTAATAGCCCATTTAGATCTTTTGGATCAGTTACACATACCATGATCATTGGTTATCGGTGGCTTGTGAATGTGTATGTTATTATGTGCAGAAACTTGTCTTGCCGACTAGATTAGACAGAAAGAGAACAATAGGCTGTAGCCCAATATCAGTCACTGGCACATGTAAGGAGTATCGGAATATTAATTTTGTATTATTTGTGATCAATCTGACACACACTGGATTTTCCAAGATAAAATTTGAAATTTTTATAAAGATCTAATAACTTATGCTTCACCCTCTGTGCCCCCCTAAGGCGGTACATTACCAAAATAATATTCCAGATTTGATAAACGCATAAAGTTTTGCTAACCCGACGCCAAATTTCACATTCATTGACAAAAATATCTTCTTCTCGTATGTCCCTACTAAGGATATTTATGGTGATTTTTTTTTTATTTTTGAAATGCGGCTATAGACCCACATAAGCACTGGCACATGCAAGGAGCATTAATATTAATTCTGTGACATTTGTGAAAAATCTGACGCTTACTGGCATTTTCGAAACAAAATTTAGAATTTTGTTCGATAGTTCCATCATCTGATGCTTCGCCCCCTGTGCCCCCCTAAGACGGTGGTTACCAAAATAATATTCCAGATATGAAAAACGCAATTTCTTTTCCTACAACGACACCAAATTTCACATGAATTAACAAAAAATACCTTCTTCTTGTATGTCCCTACTAAGGATATTTATGGTGAATTTTTAATAATTGAAACGGGGCTATAGCCCCACATAAGTCATTGGCACATACAAATAGCATTAGGATATTAATTCTGTGACATTTGTGAAAAATCTGACGCTCACTGGCATTTCCGGAACAAAATTTTGAATTTTTATAAATATCCATCATCTAATGCTTCGCCCCCTGTGCCCCCATATGGTTGTGCATTACCAATATAACATTCCAGATTTCAAAAACGCATACTCTTTTGTTACAATGACGCCAAATTTCACATGAATTAGCAAAAAATACCTTCTTCTCGTATGTCCCTACTAAGGATATTTATGGTGACTATTCTATTTTTGAAAGGGGGCCGTAGCCCCATTATCAGTCATTCTTACATGTAAGAACATTGGAGCATTAATTCTGTGACATTTGTGATCAATTTGATGCTTACTGGCATTCCGAAAATAAATTTTGGGATTTTGGTAACACATCACCCACCACCTTTTCACGCCCCTTGCTTCCCAAAAGGGAGGAGTTTCCAAAATAATGTTTGAGATGGCTTTACTGGCTTTGTGAATTAGTGTTTTTGCATTTCGTAACAAATACAACTCATTAGCCCCAAAATCTTTACGAATAATTATTGGAGAAATAATACTGCTTCCAAAATTTAACATTGAATCTCCCATAAGGAAAATGAACTTTTGTGTTTACACCCCCAAAAGGGGGGCTAAACAGCAATTTCCTCTTAATTCCTTTAGAAATTCGAAAAATTCAGATATTTCTCAATAAGAGTGCCAAATGTTACATTAATAGTGTGAAAACTTCATCTTCTCCCAGTGCTGTAGAAAATTACACGAATTATGGAACAGTCTATATATATACAGTCTATATGGAACAGTCTATATATATATATATATATATATATATATATATATATATATATATATATATATATATATATATATATATATGTCTTTTTGACATGAAATTGCGTTTTACGATACTTTTTGAAATGAGATAGCCTCAAATCTCATCTCTTAGGCAACGCTAGAGAAGATCACGGAGTTTACGTCATAACCAGGGCCCGGATCTTGTTGACAAGTCAACTTTTTTCTGTTACGCATAGGACAAGGCAAGTTCAAATAAAAACATTATCCATCAACTCTTGGTTCTAAAAAAATATTTTTTTAGGGTCAACTTTTGGTCACTTTTTGCCGTTTTGAAGTTTCAGGTCAATTTTTAATATTTTAAGGTAACTTTTAGGTCACTTATGGTCTTTTTATTCTTTTTCTTCTACATAAGGAAATCTTAAAATGAAAACTGTTTATGGATTTAAAAACACGAAGTTAAATGATCTTCTTTCCTGCTTCCTGATTATTGGGGTAGAAAAAACTGCATTCCTAACAAGTTAATGAACACTAAGCTGTACCTGGTTGACGAAGGCTGGGGCTGTTCACGTCGTAAGTGGCCAAAGCAGATGGTTGTAGGTTGTTTGCCACAAAGGATATGACTACGTGAATAACTAAAAATAGATTAGAAGACGTTCAAAGGTTTTAAACAGGGTTTTTATCTATTATTCTGGTGTATACAATCCACACTTGCGAACTTTTATTCTTTAAGTGTGCTTCCTAGTTTCAACTCGAGAGTGAATTGATGCTTTCAGTATGTAGAATGCTGAGGCCTAAACCATCTACAGCTACTCATTTAAGACAGATTGTTTCTGAATTTGGTGAGGATGTTTTTAGTACTGACGGTGCAATATTGTTTTGCAAGGCATGTGAAGTAAAAGTGGCAGCAGAGAAAAGCGACACTGTACAAAAGCATATCAAAAGCGAAAAACATTTACGCGCAGTTGAAAACAAACATAAAACCAAGTGTTCGCAGTTGTTACTTGTGGAGAGTGCTTCGAATAGTAAAGGCAAATCCTCAGTTTTCAAAAGAATTGTGTGAAGTTTTTGTGTCTTCAAATATTCCTCTTTGGAAACTCAACAATGTGAAATTGCGGGATTTCCTGGAACGTCATACAGGTTGTTCCATTCCAGACGAAACGATTCTTAGGAAAAAATACATGCCAAAGTGTAACTAGGACGCAATAAGAAAAATAAGAGAGGAACTTTGGACTCAGATAATTTACTATATAGCGTTCCTTCACATCACTAGTCTATAGACAGACTAGTGATGTGGAGGAACGCTATGTTGTCAATATTATTGTTGGGGCAGTTAAAGCCGACGAACCTAGCAAAATATTTTTGCTAACTGGTGAAGTGTTGGAATCTGTCGACCATTTTACAATATGTAGACTTTTCGATAAATCGATATCCCTACTTTGGCCTGAAGGTGTCCAACATGACCATGTTGTTTTTGTATCAGATGCTGCTCCGTATATAATTAAGGCTGCTAATTCAATAAAATCGTAACAATGTTTACAGTTATCTACTGCAATGCTGAATAAGGTATGAACTAAATTTTCTGACGATTACAAAGTTTTTGAGTTAGTTTGTTGTATCACAGCTTATAAAATGTTTATATGTTGCTTAACTGGATATAGACCTATATATCTGTAATTCAAATATGAAATGCTTAGATATTTACTAAATTATTCAAAGTTTAGTTTTAACATTATTGCTTTTTTTAAAACCAAAGACACAAATGATCAATGGATTTCAACTAACTGAAACAAAACTTTTGAAAATGAGTGAGAAATGGTAATTAAAATCCAGTAGATATTTAAAAAATGAAATAAACGTTTAAAAAACTGCAAGTTTTAAGGCCAACTTTTGTGAATTTTAGGGTCATTTTACAGGAATTTTAGTGTCATTTTATAGGTTACTTTTTAGAAAATTTTAGGTCAACAAAATCCGGGCCCTGCTCATAACTATCACAATGAGGGTTTGATAAAGTACTTACATCGCGTTTGAAGAGTCTTTTGTTTAGCTCTAGCTAATGCCATATAAACTTCATGATGGGCAACATCGTATCCATGGATTTTCTAAAAATCATTTTCTTTCATCATCACCTTTGTTCACTCATCTGTCTCATTTACCTTGAGTGCTTGTTTGTGTCTGTTAAACTAAATAATTTATTTTATTTCACTGCAATAAACCAATAATGCAATCAATTTCTAAAACAATTTTTCACTGCTCATATCTTGGGCACAGATAGAACTTAATAGTAAGTAAAACATACAAATTTTCATATGTAAATTCGGTATAACAAGTAACACGGCACTACTCAACTAGTATACATATGCATATTTTACCTTACTTCCTGCGTTGACTCGAAAAAGAAATTCAATAACATTTCCCGTTTCTATCTCAAAGCGCTGTTTGGTTGCGAAACTTTTTTTTTTAAAAAAATTTTTTAACAATGACTAAATTTCTTTGGAACTGTAGGCCTTGAATAGCATTAAACCACGTAAGTATTCTTGGTTGCATTTTCCCCGTTTCGTGTAACTTGGGCCAAAGAATTATTTCTTATTCTTCTGTATCAAGAATATGTGATGAATATATATCTTTTAAGCATATCCACAAATCAAACATTGAATGTACTATACCAACCCAATTCACTTCATTACTATTGTTATTAACACCAAATTATTAATCAGTTTGCAAATTTTGCAGCGTCCGTTACAGAATGAGGTCCCTATCTTCACACATTTAACTAGAATATATGATAATTTGTTTTAAAATAGCATTATGAATGGGAGAAATTAATATTTCTGAATTAGAAACATGTGCTTTTTTCTATTAAAGCAACTCTTGAATTTGCACTTGATAAATTTTCTTGAGGAAACTCATGTGAAATTTAATGTAAGGTTGTTTTGAGTGTTATCCTTTCAAATATTCTGAGATAACCTTCGTAATAATCAGAACATTAAGACCAAGTAGCATTAATTTTGATATACTTTAAAAGAGGTGTAATTAAAAAAAATATTAAAAAACATATTGTTACTTTTTATACATTGAAACATTTTCTTACTCGTATCAAAAACAGTTTGTTCTTTATAATTTAAGCCTCCAGTTAGTTTTTCGAAAGTATTAGGGCTACATGCCATTTGAATTATTTCCAGTAGATTAATTAATAATAATCCAAATGACTAAATTTACTAATTTTCTATGGAAAAGGGAATTTTAGATGGCAAGGGGAAATTTTGAATCTTTTAAAGGGACATTATGTTCTAAATTTTTGGCTACACTGAATAGAAGTAGTAAAAACGACCAATTACCGAGTGATTGGTGGCAGCAATGATGATGGGAACCATGAGGTACGAACATTATATTGCCGGTGCTATTTTTAGACGTATATTAAATAATTACCAGCCATGTATGAAGAATCATTTAATTGCTATTGTATTAGCTTTAAACATAGGTTTTAAATGTTGGTAAAAGAAGTTTGTACTTCTAAGTAATCCGAATGATGTTGTCTGTAGGTTACGAAACGAATGATGCGGCTAGAAATTTTGATGTTTTGAGTAATGTGCCACTAATTTCTTTGTTTGCGGTAAAGATGGTTTATTTTTAAGTGATTATGCTTTCGTATTGTCAATGCGAAATGTGTTAAGTTTGTTTCTGGCCTTCTCCTATATGCCTTTGTACTCTGACGAAGTGGTTTATGCGCATGCTTTTTATGTTAATGGATTTAGATTCGTTTCTCGGTGAGAGAGCTCACTTTAAACTTTTAAATAACGGTGTAGATCACGTGTTATGCAATAGGTTCCATATAGCAATTTTGAAAATGGACAAATCTCAAAGAACACTAATGCCCTTGTACTTTATATTCTACTCTTCTCTGCGGGAGTTCGATTCCCGGCCATAGCTCGTGTTCGGATTGTACAGTAAACAAGGTTTACGACTCATACCAAGGTTCTAGATAACTGGTCCCCCTTCCCGTTGGTCAGTAATAAATACAGAAAACAACGTGCCCTGGGGGGCTCTAACCCGCCTTCACTCGCTAACGCTCGCTAGGCAATATTGTGTAAATGAAATTTATAAACCTTAGTACAGAAAGTAACCAACCCAGCTACTAACTTACATGGGGGCCAGTAATCTAGACCTTCGTGCTGATAGACCGTCTGTACCTTCGGTGCTGATAGTGACGCGACAGTCTAATTCAACCAACTGATGTATATTTAGGAAGGCTTAGTAATTACAATTTACCATCGTAATTATTGTATGATATTTTCAATAAGTTTTGAGAAAGGGGATCGCAAATATAGTATCGAATCATTATCTTGTCAATTGTGTAATTCTTGAATTAGATTTTAAAAATCTGCCGTGCGTCTCACGAGTAACGAACGTAAATATTAGGGCTATAAATTTTAAGAAAAAAAGAAAATTGTCTGCTACTGCTTATAAGAACGTTGCATCTTACCAAGATATTGCCATTCTAGGAAATATGGATTAGTTATCAAGACCCCACTAACGAATATTGGAGGGGAGGTCAATGAACAATAGCGAGTTGAGTTGGATGAGGTGCAGAGAGATGCACTGTTCGAAATATGAGTGGATGCATTAGTAATTTCAGCTACTCTTTGGGGAGTTCAATTCATACATTTTCTGGTGTTTATTGTGTAGTTCTACTAGCTATTATGGCAATTGCCTTTGTGATTTATTAGGCATTACTGCTGTATCGAAGGAACAATTTGAAAATCGAAAATGGAGTTAAGTTTAGAGTTGCCCCACCATTTTTTTTTTTTTTTTTAAATAAAAATCAGGAAAATTTATGGGAGAAATGGGGTAAGTAATGATGGTTTGGGGTTCTTATGTGATGTTTATGTGTGAAAGTTTGGCAGTAAAGTTATGTTTAATACGAGAAAAGATATGTAGATGTGGGTACTATTTGCAAGACGCGGAAGGTTTCGATGACTGAACAGCATGGTATAGGATGGGGAATCGGTGTGTTGAATATGATATTTCCGCATTGAGTTTTATAGAATTATATAAGAATAATGAAGAAAATCTATTAAATTTTCATGAGAACCTGTTCCAGTCTAGCTAGTCTTACCAGGTAACCTAAACTAACCAAATCTAATTTAACGTAGCCTAACCTGACAATTTTTAATGTTTTAACTGCATTTTGTAGGTTGGAAACTGGAGGGCCAACTCTAAACTTAAGCCCCAAAATGTACTATATTCGGTTATATTTGGTTGGATTACATGTTAGATTACGTTACAATAGGGTGCACTTTTACCATACGGATCCATAGTATAAGTAGTAACAGTAATAGGAACGGGTTAGAAGCCCCGTGCGGGTTGGTTGGGTTCTGTTCTCGACATGAAATGGGCCAATTAAAAATGCCCAAATTTTTCTGTACATTTTACAATCTATGGATCCGTATAGTAAAACAAGTGTACCTCTCCGCGAAGTAGTCCATCCGCCTCTAGATACAGTGCCGCTTACAACATAAAAAACAACCAGCAAATACAACTACTTTGTTAACTTTTACTATTGCCCTTACCTGACTTTCACTCATTCTTCCTCACAAACTAAAATATATTCAATTAACCCGATAAATTTCATAAAATTTATCCGGCGATACAGCTGTTAACCCAATTATTATATTATTGAATTAACTGTCGCATATGTTGGCCTTAAATACAAAGGCCTTATTATTTAAGCGTTTTACGGCAAACAAGTGTAATTGATTTACTATCCATTTCATAAAGATAGGCCCCAGACTTCGCAGTGCTGCCCTGACGTTCACTCAAAACATATTGATTGCATTGTCTTACCTCGTTAGAATTGCTGGAATGTTGTCTTTTCAATACGAAGGCAAAAATTTTGTTAGTAGTGAGACAAAAATAGGAATTAATGAAAAGTGCGTATTTTATCGTACTTCTTTGGTAGATTGTTTATGGGACTATATATCGGAAATGAGATCACGTGAAATAATTTCCTGAGCATGATATGTAGGCGCATCTATTTCCTTTAAGTTCTGAAAATTTCATTACTCAACAGTTCGTAATTTTCTTGGTTATTTAGTAAAAAGTTATCTCTGAATTGTATTATCAATCTGAAAATATATATATATTAAAGTATCTCTTTCAACCAAACTGTTTCTATTTGTTTTGAAAGATAAACAATGACAAATATGGCATTATGATTTTCTCTCCTCTGCTACCTTCGCTATCACAGTTTATACGAAGTGCTGTGTTGCGACGTTTCCCTGGCACGTATACACTCTCAGCACGACGGGTATTTAAACGTGTCTCGCACAATGTCCGGCACATTTTAGAGGTATTTTTAAAATTTTGTATCTCCACAGATTTTTAACCAATTTCTTAGAAATTAACAGTAAACATGAACTTTGTTTAAAATTAGAAAAACGGACCGTTCATCTGGTTTGGATTGCATATAATGGTCCTTGAAAGTTTGTTACTTTTTGTCAGTTTTTTCACTTACTGTATACAGTACATTTGCTCAGAAACAAATACACTCACAAAGTTTATTATATGGTATAATCTTAGTTGATGTGTAATATTGAGTTTACATTTCTCAGAATATCTCTTTTCTGCTTTAGAAGTCTCTTTACTTCTCTTTAGTGTTGTACATTTCGAAGTACTTTTCCACGCGAAGTCCAGCTTCATATATCAAACAATAAACGCTAGTGTTCTTTTTTTTCTTTCTTTCTTTTTAACTTCCTTTAACCAGATATTAGGGAAACTCTGTATGGGTAATGGCCCCTTGCTACCAGCCTTCCACCAGATGAAGACTGGGATGGTTCTTGTACTTAAGTGCCTGCAGAGTGCATCAGTTCTTCTGTTACGTTCGCATAAAAAGTTCGGAGTGCGATGTTTTTCTGTACAATCTGTGAGCATTGACAACCGGTAAGGCAAACAGCAAAGACGCAGCAGCTTCCACCATTTGACAGACATATTAATATCTCTTCCGTAGTTAATTTGTAAAAATCGCGTAAAGGTGGCTTCCGTACACGGTGCATGTGAATAGTTAGTGTAAAAATTTTCTTGTTTTCAATTAAAGTAATACGCTTTCACTTAGAAGACGACAATTTCGTTTTAATTTTTTCTTTTTCCCTTAATCTGCTGTTTTGCATATTGATTCTTTTTCTACTATAAAACTTCATCGGTAAAATCAACTGAAACACTTTATATGGGGGAATACTCCGTAGATAGCCCACCATTTTGATCAATTCTTGGGACACCACTAAACAGGGGTTTTGCGTTTACTTGAATTTTATCGCTCCAAGCTACATCAGACTCTGCCTTCCAATAGGAAGGACGCGTTTTTCCCGGCGCATCCTCAAGTTCACGTGAAACAGGGTTACTATCTTGTTTATTCCCGAATACTCCACTGAGCACAGAATAATAACTCATAACCATCTGCGTCGGAGTCATTAATCAGTTCTACAATTTCAAGGAATATCCATAATCCATATATATATATATATATATATATATATATATATATATATATATATATATGTATATATATATATATATATATATATATATATATGTTTTTTTTCACAGCAAAAATATAAATGCTCGTTCGCCCTTACTGCAATGAACACATATGGTATGTGTGTGTAAGTTTTTGACGCCTACGAACCGAGGGTGAGTGTTGAAAATGTAATCAGTGGAACCTGATTTACAAAAGAATACACCATTAATACATGCTTCCATTCTTATTTCATGCATATTTTTTAAACTGGTTAAAATAGATGGACATCACCTCCTGTTAAAATAAAAAAAAAAAAAAAATGTGGATAATATTGTAGGTTTTTAACCTCTTAGTCCTTGGTTTTAGCTACCTGACAATGTTTATGGACCATGAAAAGAATTTGTACAAAATGAAACGATTTTAAGTCTCATGTGCAGATTTCTGGCTGGTTCTGTTGTGTGTACAAATTATTCTCATTTGTTTAGAGCTCCGACAGTGCTATCAGAATAAGGAAACATGCCTTTGGCAACCTTTAACAAGGTTTCAGCGGTATCCTAACAATGTTTAATTCCGATATTCAGTGGAAATTGTACTTACCGATTGTGTCCATTTAGTGTCGGGCATTGTGACATTTTTTAGAAAAGCAGAATGAAGCTGTTAGGTTTCGCGGGCAGGATGGTAGACGGAATTTATTTACCGTACCAAAAGTAGTAAAAGTGGAACAAGTGGATTCATTTTATTCTCAGAACTGATAAGGTGTTGTTAATACTTACGCCTAGGAACTAATGTGAATAGATTAACTTTTATTTATTTTTTTAATTTTTCTGTTTGCCTATTGTATGCATCTGAAATATTTATTAATACTTTATTACAGGTTGTTACTACATATAGTTTTACTAGTAATAGTTGCCTTACTAGTACAGAATACAATAGCTGTTGATAGAGATAACTTTAAAACATGTCAACAAAGCAGTTTCTGTAGGTAAGTGACAGTTTTCTAATCCATGTTGTGCAGTATTTGTTTCGTTATTATTACAGTAGTTTTTCGTCTAACTTCTGTTGGATGATGTACTGTTACTCTGTCGTTGGACCTGTTAACTCGTGAAACCATCTACCATTAATTATTTTGTGCATAGCTATGTTTAGATGGGTTGTATTGAGTATTCCTAGCTCCTTTCTCGTCTCGTCACCAAAAGGATAAGATACAATGACACGAAACATTTTTAGAATAGACATAATGAAATAATGGTACAAAAGGAATCCCACAGACCTGGAAAATCGGAGATTCGGACATACACAATAATTGTGGTACGTATATATACATATTGTGGTGTACAGTAATTGCAAGAGGTATTTCTGTAATTCACATTTATTCACCCACTCATTGTGAAACTTTAAGTACGTGTTAAAAAAAATCCTTAAAGAAGAATGTTCCTTTAGAATGGGTGTATCAGTGTGTCGAATTCTTTAAAACGTGCATAACTTCAGTTACATATTTTGTAATAAGAGAAATCTATCCTGGTTACGACTTAGCTAGTTTTTTTCTTCGTGCATTGGAAGATGTGCGAAACTTATTTAATAGAGAAAACGCCCATTGGTTATTTTCAAATCAATATCCTAGAGCGTTCGTCTACGTATATTTTAAACAGAGTTTATGGAATTTTCCACCAATTTTTTTTTTTTTTTGAGGGGGGAGTAAAATCGACATAAACACAATAAAACCCACCTCCAGAAATATACTTCAAAACTTGAATTGAAATTATAAGTTTAATGTGATCATCATTACTTTATTTAATCGTGTTTCTCAGTACACGCTTAGTTTCAGAATTGGTTTTAAATATGTATTTATCAAAAGGAGCTCTCTAGAACATAATACCATTGAAAAATAAATGTGTTTAGAAATTGTGCGTGGCGAATTTAATTCGCGCGCAGTCAGATTTGCTGTAATATGGGACAAAAAACAATGTAACTACGTTCCCTTTATTTTTGTAGTACATACTCACGTATTAGTGCAAATAAATAATAAAATGTCTTTTTCCATGTGTCAGTTAGTAACAAATCGAATATGCTTCATTTCAAGAATTTTTCAACACTACATTTGAATAATTACACACACGCAAACAAACAAAACAGAATTGCATTAAAAAGGAAACAAAATCTTCTCGTATGATAATTACAAGTGCACGATTTTTTTTTTTTTTTTTTTTTTTTTTTTTTTGTCGTTGTTGTAATACCATAATTTGAATCAAATACACTACAATCGCTTCACTTAAAAAAAGGATATACCAAAGATCTACCTCTATATCTCAACACTATACCTGGATAATTACACACACCAATGAAAAATAGTTGCATTAAAAGGGAAATCGAAACTCCCAAACTCTTGCATATCTGGAGGAATGTGAGACTTATAGCACGTTTATCATACGTTACAAAGATGCTTTAATCCGGAAAATTTGAAAAAAGAACATTTTAGTTTTTCTGGTGTTCCTTTTTTCAAATCCCAGAGTAACTTTTTTTTTTTTTTTTTTTTTTTTTTTTTTTTTTTTTTTTTTTGGAAAGAAAAATGTTAATGTTTAAAGAAGCAACTGCGTCAATACTCTTCATCCGAGTATCATGGTTTATACGTTATTTTCTGCAGAACAAAATAAGTTTTGAAATGATACCGTGCTCATACATACGAAAAAAGGGATATTTGGGGTAAAATGAAAAGAAAAGTCCTTTAATAAATTTCCTTATGTTAGCATAGCGTGGCTTACAGGTATTTGAATATAATTAACCTTGAGAAATACTGTGGTCCGTATGTAATTGGGTGTCAAGTTTAATTGCAATATCTAGAATAGGTACGAGAGAAAAAATATTTCTCAATTCTTTGACATGAAAATTTCATATATAAATACAAAAAGTAGGATATGTATATAATAAAACTTTGCAAACACAGTATTATTCTTTCCAGTATCATGGCTTAGAAATCATTGTCTTCGGAATGAAACAAGCTTTCAGATTATACCATGTGCATGTGTTCATAATGTACGAGAAAAGGGAAACTTGGGGTAAATACGGTAATTTCCTTCCAGAAATGTCTTCTTAGAAATTTGGCGCCTCATGAAATGGTCCCGGCTACGTGTATCTGAATATAATGTACCTTGAAAATATCGCCTATACGTAATGTGTATGCCAAGTTTCGTTGCAATATGTAGAATAATTTCGAGAAAGAAAATTGGAATAATGTTTGACAATACAAATGAGATAGTATCGGAGAATCACTCCCAGTAACAACACTCGTATTTTTCTAATATACCAGACATCACACCCAAATTAAACTACTCAATAACCGTTCGCAAGTACAAATGCAGCAAATCTACATAATAGCTAAAACAACACTTACTTCCCTTGTTTACCTTAGAACTAAATTATATAAAGTCCTCTGAATATAAGGAAGAGAATGGGGAGAGAGGAAATAGAAAATGCCACCATGTTCATTTCGTAATACATGCTTATGAACTGTGGACCTAAAATATCGACAATAAAAAATAAAAAAACATAAATAAAAAAATAAAAAAAACTTCCTTTCAAGCCTAAACTTGAAAGGGCGTTATCACCTTATATTGGAACGCAGAGTGAAAAGATCATTATACATTGTAATGTCATACCCTCTGGACATTCAAAAAAATAAAATAAATAACTTTGAAGCAAACATATAGATTCTAGGTATAATTGATGATGTGTGTTCGTGACATCGTTTGTGCCACTTTCTTTAATCGCTGGCTCCTAATTTGAGGTACTATCTTAGTATTTTCCTGGCACTTTTGCGGGAAGTTAAAGAAATTTGTTATATTGACGAAACTATGGTCAGAGAAGCCAAGTTGTAAGCTTCATACATCAAGAAAGCACAGTGAAATTAGTTCAACTGTGAGTGAGTACACCAACTCAAAATTGACCACCCTTCAAAGTAGAAATTCCATCTTCGGAGGGAAATGAACCAAAAGAAACTTGTGCAGCTTGACGGGAATTTGTATCAAACATCAAGGATAAAAAGGGGCAAATTCTAAGTTATCCTAAGCATCCCTTTCAAAGGTACAGATTTTGCACCTTACTCCAACTGCAACAAAATACACCGGATCCATAGTATGGTCATCCTGTGAATGAAACTTGCAGTCATTTTATCTGGAAGATAAATGGGACTGTTTTTGCCATAGCGTCAACAAAAAAGATGCTGTCATTATAACAATTACAGGTGAAACGTGGGGAAAGTGATGATACATGACCCGCAGTATTAAAGAAACTTTCACTATACATAGGAAGAGACATTCAGTATTTCACTTTGGAAGATCAAAATTTTATGCGCTGCAACCCAAGTAGGTGGTTCCACATGTGCCTGATTAAACGTGTGATATATAACGGAAGACCTATTTGTTTTAAGAATGTGATGATTTCCCTGAAAAGGGAGGACTCTTCTTACACATTTGGTCTGAAAAACATAGCAAATGATTTTTCTGAGGTTACATATGCAACATGGGAAGAAAACAAACTCATTAGGAAAATAGTTGCTATTGGTACCTTCATTGACGAGTTTGGGAAATAGACAGTGAAAGCAATAACACACCACGATCTGAAGAAATTGCTACAACACATTACAGAAATGAAGAGATCTGTATGAGATCTCCTGTATTTGTAGTCCTTTGAGTGTATGTTGGCTTGCAACATGAAGATACCATGTCGACCATTGCTGGGTATTTGCGCACAAGTTAGCGGTGGATTTCAGCGCTGGGTTCGCAGTAATGTCTTTTGTTTCAACGAAGAAAGACAGGATATTCATCTCGACATAGAATACCATACTAGTATCACTATAACCTTCCTCGAATAGAGAAGTGGTTTTGGGATCATCTTGGACGTTGATCCAGCTCGTTTTCGCGGTTGTGTATGTATGTAATGTTTGCTGCAAGTTAGATATGCAGAATGTTCCAGATTGAGGTCGTAAATTAGCAGCTTTTCGTTAGAACGGATTGTCGCTAATATATGTTTCATTATACTTGTAACAGTGTAGTACACTTGTTGAACAAATCCAGTCTTTGTGAATGTATAATTAAGTTGTACTTGGGTTTTTGGATTTTTAAGCTTTTAAATTTGGTTTCATAGTGCATTTTTGTAATTCTAACATACATTATTTGTGTTTCAGGCGTAATATTGGCATGCAGCCAGGCAAATCAGTATATGAACTTCATCTAAACACAATGAAAGTACATTCATCAAGCTTAGAAATAGAATTGGTAAACACGAAGAAGCTAGTGAAGTTTAAGTTTGAACTATTTGGACTTGCAGATGGAACGTTTAGGATGAAAATTAATGAATTGGATCCTTTGAAAACTCGCTATGAAGTTGAGCACGTTCTGGTGGGAGAACCAGTACTTGAGAAGTACGTTCATATTTCATTTTTTACTAAATTTATATTGTTCTCTAGGTACTCCATCGTTGTACAATATTCTTGTTTAATCTCGGGGAAACTAGTGTAAAGGTAAAAAGCTACAGACTAATAATTTTACCTGTAAATGTTAGGAAAATGAGTCTTTACAGGCTTAGTTGTGGTGATATTGACGATGACATAATTTCGTTTTCTATGTAAGTATGACTATATTTAAGTATAACAATACCAATAATACTAATAAATTGAAAATCCAAAAAGATAAGGTCTTAACAGAAGGTTTCCTTTTCACTTTTACCAAGTTTATCGATCAGAGTCAGAAGAATAACAAAAACCCATAATCTAAAAGTCAGTCTAAAACTTAGAAACATGGAAAGGTTATTAAGCCAATCTGAGTTACTTTCCCAAATGTTAGAAGTATTTGATTAAAGAAAGGGGCTTACAACTACCTACATTATTATTCTGAAGTTCCAATTCCATAACATTCATTCAACAGAAAATGGAAATTCAAAATTTAAATACATTAGTAGTTTAAGATATAACCAAGAAAAGAGAGAAAGACAGAAAATAAAGGGAATTGGATATCCAGATTTCCTACATTGTACTTGATGATAATTATTTAATAAAGGGAATCGATTACTCCAAAATTTTCATATTGACATGTATTAAAAATTGGAAAACAGCGAATGAGAATTAGATAGTCTCAACGAGCGTTAGTTCACATTAAGAAACTAAGTATTTTCTGTCTTACAATATCTTTGTCTCTTTGTGTCAATATGTCTTTTTGAATCACCATAGTTTTTTTAATAACTTAAGTTATGCTTGATTCAACATATTTAGTTCAAAAGTATTTTTCAGTTTCTTTTTTAAATAAAGGGGTTGATTTTGAATCCTTAATTTTATGGGCAGTCTATTGTAAGTTATATTTAACACTGTTTATATCAAAAGTTGTTGAATTAACATTGTTTATTTCAAGTTTATTCTTTTTTTTTTCTCTTATTATAACTGGCCATCTTTTCTCTTTATTAGAAGTAAATTATCATGTACATTACGTGTAAGTACTTTATGCACTTACATACAAGAATTGTTTTTTATTAGTAAATCAAATGGCAGTATGTTTGATTCCATAAATACACTCTTACTTCGATAGTACATAGGACGACCATACAGAGCTCTTTTTGCTTTTTTTTGTAATATTAAAAGAGGGATTGTATTTTTGATTTGTTAGTGTATCCTCAGATAATACACAAATATATCAGAGACTTCGTATGTACTCATTGTACACCATTTTTTTTTTTAAATTTGTTGTTAGAACTATTCTGAAGCGATGCATAATACCTACTATGGGAGCTCTTCTTTTTTAAAGTATTAATAATCAATTTCCTTTGTGGAGAAAATACCAAAATTCTTGTACATGTGAAATATATATATATATATATATATATATATATATATATATATATATATATATATATATATATAAGAATGACCAAACGAAATATTAACACAAAAGAACACCTTAGAGTATCACGTGAGGAGAAAGAAGCTATCTAAAGGTTACCAAAGCATTTCTGTTATTGAAAGAAATGTGTTTGAGGCATATTACAGTAGGATCCCCCCCCCCAAAAAAAAAAAAAAACCTAAATACCGGTAAAGGAAATCTGGATAGTGATTGGGACAGCATCATTAGTAATTGCGTTAAAAAAAAAAATGAAAAGGAAAAGAACTTAAGGTTGCTTGGACCTTTAAATAGTTTGATTCTAGCTCAAAGGATGACGCACCCTTACCAATTAATTTATGGAAAGATATATATATATATATATATATATATATATAATCATAAAAATATCAAACAATTACAGAATTCAGCTTAACCCTTAAGTACTCGCGCGGGGTGTTCACAGACCCATAACCAGGTAACTTTTGTGTTGCTAGTCAGAAGTCCTGATGAAAATATATTTAAAAATATCTCAAAACGAGTTCAAAAAATCTGATTACTGCAAATACTTTTAAAAACATGTCTAGCGTTACGCTACATTGTGTGAATTATTAAAAAAATATATTTTTATTGTAATAAAACAAATATCAATTTGGGGGTCTACTGGATCCCCGCGTACAAAAAGGGCGCGAGTACTTTTGGGTTCAACCAACCATCTAGGCAAAATGAACACATCAATATCTTGCCTGTTTCTCATATGTTGATCCTCTCATTGTTAGAGGCAACAATTGTTTATGAAACAATAAAAAATAATTCGATTGTTTTCGGTCAGAAGACAACTAAACTTTGTTTCAGGATTCATTATAAAGATATCTAGGGAATTGTATATCTGAAATTTCGATAATTTCCTTGTAACTCTTGTTGGAAGCAGATACATTGTTGCGAAATGGGATGTCTCGTAGTCAGACTTAGTTTATAATAAAAGAAAAAGTTCCAACATTTTCGTAACGATAAATTCATGAGTTTTCCAAATTCTGTGTTCTTACTAAACACTCTTCGTAGGTATGATAGAGAAGCCATTCTTGCATAAGAATTGCGAAACGTAAATACTGAATTATAAATTTACATTTTAAATGGGATTCTATTTCTCGCCTGTTTTATCCTAGAAAGCGGAATGGTTTTATTCGTATTCCAAATAATATCTAGTGAACTGTATTTGTGATATTTCAATATTTTCTGTGTAACTATTGTTGGAAACAGATCACTGTTGCGGGGTCGAAGAATCTCCTTTTGATAGCTACTTGAAAGAAATTACCATGCTTTTTTTCTTTCATCACTATCATACCTGTCGCAAAGTACCGATCTAAGGTAAATTATGAAGTAAACTTTACGACAGAGCTAGATTTTCTGTTTGTTTCTGTGCATTAATATTGTACACTTCGGATCAGGGTTGCCTGGTTTAAACCAGCTGGTTTATTTTATTTTTTTTTTTTTTTTATTTTTTAAAAAAACAACTGGTTTAAACCAAAAATCGAAAAGTGATCGTAAAATCTTGATGGACACACGTTTGTGGGTTATCACGTTTCACTCCCGTAAATTATTCGTATTATATTCAGACGTAAATTCCCCATTCATTATTCAAAGGGATTATACTACAAAAGCAACTTTTGTTTTTTGTATAAGCTTATCATTGTTTCTTATGTGATTTTTTAAATAGTTTATTATTATGCAGTTGCAATCAAAGAAAAATTCTGAATATTGTTTCGTTCTAATAATGTTTACTATTGATAAAATACATCGAAATGCCGTACTTTTTTTTTTGGGAGGGGGGTCATACAAACCGCATTTATTGAAATCAGAAGTATCTTTGGTATCTATTTATGTATAAATGGGTCAAAGTGGACTCAAATAATTCGTATCTTTATTCACTTTTCTTAGTGATACGCAAATTAAGTCATTGTATTTCTTTAACTTGGACTAAATTAGTTCTTCTGTACTCTGTAGTATTTTGAAATTGTCCATATGTAATTCTGTATAATGGTTTCACTTGTTCAACTATTTATCTTTTTGTCATTCTGAAATGACTTTTGACAATTATATTAACAGGTATGTAAAGTTCAGTATAACGTATTATTATCAGGAGTCCTTTGTGAGTGAGTCGGCAGATGTATCGCAGTTGTGGCCAACTAGTTCCGGTTTCGAGTCCAAATGAAGGACAATTTCTCTCGGACGTAAGCCGAGAAGCGGTTGGATTCCGCCCGGTTGTTGCATAATAACACCAAGGCGAAACAAACTTATTTCTGTCCATATGTGATATAAATACATAGAGCAAATTATATATATATATATAACTCTGGTTTATATAATATATAAAACTGGTTTAAACAAAAAATAAAAAACGGGTTTTTTCAATAAAAACCATGGTTTTTGCCAACCCTGCTTCGGATTCTTTGCCTCTCCCATTTTTACTTAAAGATAATAATTTCAAATGCGATTACTTTTTAGTCTTTCAGAAGTACGAACAAAGGGTTACAGGTATTTGTTTCTGTTTTGACGGCTGTCAGACTTTGGCTTTGAGCGAGTGGAGGTAGGAATATTTGCTCTCAGATCATAGGTCCACGTCTCATATAGCCTCGCTGCTGAAAAGGGACGTTACACTCAAAATCAACACAACTCTTCTTTCTTCTTCCCCCCTCCCCCGAAAGAACAAAAGAGAACATGATAATTAGCACAGAGCCAAGGAGAGAATGTGTGAGTCAAGTAGTTCGTCACTCCGGAAGAATGGTCTAAGGTATTAGACTGGCAGTAACTAGACCTCCTTCATGGGTTCGAATCTTCGCAGTTAGTAGGCGTGAGATTTAAGTATTGTTTTTTCATTATATTGCATTATAATCAGTTCATGCTCGTAAGTTTTCGTATTTTTTTTTTACATATAAAAATTGTATCAAAGTAATCCCATCTTACTGCACTGAGAAATATTGTTCACAAAGAAAAATAAAATTTGCAGCTCTTTCTTCCGGAGTCTTTTTGTATCTTTATTGAAAAAGAATAGAAGGGGTAGAAGGTTCAGTTTTCGTCTAGGTGGTGGGCTGGTGTTGGAGAGACTTTATAAGCACTGTTTGCTTGCCCATTCACGGATCTTACTTATCATAAACTGAATCGTTTATCTTCTCATAGCAGCTAATTTGACTTGGTATTTTCCCCCCCGTTTCATTGGATTGCATTGTGATAGTATTTAATAATTGTAACAAATAATATTTGTTGAATTTCGAAGTTTATCTATCTCAATATTATATCGTTCTTGCTGTGCATAGATTGTAAATAGGTTAATGTTAAGAATATGTAATTTGGTTTTGTCATGACTGTTTGACATCATAATACTGATTTCGGTTGAACTGTCTAATTCGAAACTCGGAGCTGTCTACGAAACTGGTGTGTTTTTATCTGATAAGTACGCAAATAGAACTTAAATACATTCGTTGCTGATAACATCATTTGGAAACGATCAGGTTATTTATTTCCTGTGAATAACGTCATTTTCTTTTATTTGAATTCTTTGAACATGACAGAAACATATTTTCATACTTATTCTCGGCATCAAAAGAACGAATTGAAACAGCAAGTGTTAAAAGACGTGGTCTCCTATCAGTTCTTATTAATTTGTTACAGACCAAATGAAGAAAATGAGAAGTTGACTGAATGTCTTCTAGAGGTTTGTAAGTGTTGTATATAATTAAGATTTAATCATTCAAGTTTTTGTTTGTATGTTTGTTATAGACAATTCACATTAAATTACTTCCTTCGTCCCCTGCCATGCATGAAGAGGATATCACTGCTTGTGGTTTTCTACATTAAAAACTTACTAATTGCTTATTGCATAAGGGGAAAACTTTCTACAAAAAATATTTATATTCAGTTAAAATTTTTGAAATATCTGTTGCTTCGATATCTGTAGCTGACACACGAAAGAACAAACAAAATAGAGCACAGAATGAAATGTTTCACAAGAACTATTTAGCTATTAACTCAAAAATTTAATATTTAATTCTCGTGCAAATTATTAAGTTCAGAAAGTAACTATTTTAATTAATGTGGTTGAAAACACTTCCTGGCGTAACTTTCTGATATGTGAGTGATTTGTAAAAATTTATTTTTTGTTACTTATTTTTTAGTTTATATTTATTTAATACATTTATTCCAGGCTGGAAGTGATAGAGAGAACAGCAGAATATGTAGCTGTGCAATCTGGTCAAAATAAAGCCATTATTTATGCAGTTCCATTTCGAGTAGATTTATATTCAGGAGATCTGTTGGTTATAAGTGCTAATGCTAGAGGACTCATGAAATTTGAACACATTCAACAAAAGAAAAACGCGTAAGTTAATTTTAGAAAATTAATAGAATTTATTGACTTGGTAAATTTATTTGATTCTATGCAAACCAAATCTTTCTAAATATTTGTGTATATATTCTTTTGCCCATAATTTTTGTGTGGCTGTTTAAAGAAGAGTAAAATGTTTATTTGTACACATTAGTTGCGGGTATGTATTTCATTATATTGCTCAGTATTACAACTTACTAATGCACTGTAAGTTGATCACCAATAGAAATGACAGAACACATTTTGAAATTTTTATGTTGTAGATAGCATTTTGCTTCTTGACGACAGCAGGACGTGATGTCGAATGTGCCATATACATTCCTTAACACTCATAATATAGCACAAAGACTTCTAATGTTACCCGTAATATGCTTCAGTAATGGATTTCGTAAAACTTTTTACTGTTTAAAACTATGAGGTGTTTCAGTCAGTTAGTCCCTTTTCCATTTTATTACTGTGAGCAAATAAAATGCAATGGAGGGCTGTTAGTGATATTGTCGTGTACACTGGAGATCAAAGTTTGTTTTGACATCTGACAACACTTGAAACCTATACGTACTTAAAAATGGCGCCACTCTTAACGACGGAACAGGTTTCGCGTGTTGATACGAAATCACTCACTACCGTGCAGAGAATGTGCAAGAAGGAGTATAAGTGTTCATGTGCACCCGATAAAACTGCAATCGAAAGGTTTGTGAAGCAATTTCGTTTCACGGGAAACGTGATAGTAAAGGAAAAAAAAGGCGGGAGCAAACCTCGCATTCGCACACCTGAAAACATTCGAGGCCATTCGTGGCCGTGGACTTCCCACAACAAAAAGATCGTTGAGACGTTTGTCTATGCAAAATAGTGTATCGTTGACCAGCACCTGGCGTATTCTTCGGCAAGATCTGCCAGATGTTCTCTTACAAAATTCGTGTGTTCCAGGGGCTAAGAAACGCTGTGTTAAGAGAATTTGGTGATCACATGGAAGAAATTCTGATGTGCTGGATGACGTAAAGCGTACCTCCACCTCACGGGAGACGTAATCAGACAAAGTGTCCGTTTCTGGCTACTGCAAAATCCACACGTGATCGTCGAGACCAGCCTTCACCCGGCCAAACTATTAGTGTGGTGTGTACTCTCAACCCACGGTTAATTGGTCCCTCCTTTGATGGACACGTTACTGCGGAAAATTACCAGGAAATATTGGCGACCCTTTTTTCTTCCTGAATGGCAACATTCAGGATAACGAAATTATTTGAGTTATGTGTCGGCAAATGGAATACGATGAGATTCTCAGTCTATTGAAGCAATCGAAAAGTTATCAATGCAAAAAATTTGAAAACATTTCGTTCATTTTTAGATGCTGTGCAGAGGCATTCAAGTATCATCAAAAACCACACAAGTATCGCGGTCCTGTTATGTGAACTTATGCAAAAACGAAAATGATGGAAACGGCAACCGAAACACCCTTGTGGTTTGAATCATTAAAGGAAGAAATCATGAAAGGCTGATATCACATCATTGACAGTTTGACAAACCATACTACTTCGACACTGATACTGCATTAACTGGATTAGCTTGTTTGGGTTATCAAATTATCGATGGTGAAAATTTTGTTCTGGAATGTGCTAGTCATATATTACCGAAGTACGAACGCAATTACGCGATTATAGAATTTGAATGCTTAACGATAGTATATGTGATGCGTAAATGGCAGATTTGATTCAAAGGATCCATCCAAAGGAAGGTTTACATCCGTAGTTATCTAAATGGATTGACACAAAGCGAATGCATAATTAAAATGCTACATTGATGCGCACTTGGATTACAGCAGTATGACTACGAGATTGAGTTTATTAGCGAGAAATCGAACGCCCCTGTGATTGTCGGTAGTGTACGAGACTGTCCTCAGTGATTGTTAATTGCGCACCTTGTATGTTATCAACACAAAAACAACTCATAGTAAATGTGAATCTAATACAAGCTACGAGGGAAAAAAAAAAATGGTTATCAATGACATACATCCACAGATACAGAACTTTTATTATAGACACTAGAAAAGCACAACATTACATTCCTTTTCAACATATTCACCATTCAAATTTAGGCTCTTGTCATACGAGTTTAAAGGTTTGAAATTCTTTCTTTAAAAAAAAAACCGGGAATGAAGCCCACAGCTAACAGCATTGTGAAGCGCATTCTCCTTGTCGAAGCGGTACGACGCAAGCCACTGTTTCATGTACCTGAAGAGGTACATGTGCAGCCGAGTTCATTGCTGACTACAGATGAGCACCATTTCTTGCCGCATTGTGCACACCAGTTCGTCCATTTTGAAACATGTGACACTATTCACGTACAGCATCTTCACTCACCACGCTTGGTCCGCAAACACCACACAGTTCGGGATAAATCGCAGCTGCCAAAAGTTTTTTTCTTCTTTCTTTCGAGTTAACCTTGTATTTAATTTGAGGTGTAACAGTTGCAAAACTTCAGTGAGAGTATGACGCGTATCGTTCCATAATTAAGTATTTACTTGATAAATTTAATGAAAATTATGTACAAAAATTTATCTTTCCGAAGTGGTTCTTGATACTGGAAACAAAATTATATATTAGAAAATGAGATGCTGATGATTTATGATTTTCATTTTCCAAAATACTAAAGTTGTATGTACCACTTACCTCATTTCAATTGGCTTTCATGAATAATAAAAATAATAATAATAATTTTTAATTTTTTGGATGTTCAATTATTATGTCGAATCTTTTATTGGAAGATCATGAGAAAGGATATCAATACTGTAAAGTATGTATGAAAACAAGTGTGTTCAATGCAAAGTATTCCTGCTAAAAATATGCGAAATCTAGTCCGAGCCGATCTTATGGGACCATCCACAAGGAAAACATGCTTACTTACCGTATTTATGTACACAGTAGGATATTAATATTCTTTTTCTTACCGTATGTGGTACGTATTCTCGATATCTAGTGGCTTACACATTTCGGAAAGCAAGAAGTGCCACTATTGCTCGGTAAGAGACTACGAATAAGAGAGTAAGAGTTATACAGCAAAGGTCTTTTTGCACCCATCAGTGTCTAAAATTCAGTAACAGGTCTGCCATGAAAGAAAATATAAGATAGAAAAAACATGAAAATGCACGAGGGTAAAATTTGTAACACAGTGTTTTTTGTGCGTAAGCTATGCAGCAATGGTAAAGAATGAGCCAATGTAGTATGGAAGATAAAAGAAGTCAAATATTTGTCGGGATTGTCAATTGAAGTGAAAAAGAAATATGCGTTGAGTAATAATAGACAGGAGACAAACACGTAGGATGAAGCAAGAAATGAGTTAAGTATAAACACGAGGACAATCATCATGTGAGCAGGACACTGAGGTGAAGAAACATAAAACGTTGAGAGATTGTTCGGTGGTCATCTCCGGGTAGTGTTGGTAAGTCTGCTTGGTAAGGGCAAAGTCAACTAGAAGCTGGGAATAATAAGGACAATCTACAAGCAGGTATTGAATAATTTCTCTATCTCTACAGGGCGCACACAATGGTGGGTCTTCGCCACGAAGTAGAAATTAATATGTTACGTGTGAATGTCCAATTCGAAGTCGAGATGATCTTGAGACACCAAGTGCAAGTTTGAGTATAAGTCATGTATTATTGACAGCCTTGTCCCATTCGAGCAGCCAGCGCTGATGCAAGTATGCAGTGGAAAGCGAACACAGATCCGTGCTGGATATGGGAAGACAGAGCTCTCTTCTTTCATGGGCAGCAATTTTTGATACACGGTCTGCCTCTTCGTTTCTAGCTATGTCAATATGGCTCGGAACCTAGCAGAGTTGTATGTCACATCCCTGTGCTAATAGTCTATGACATGATAGGGGGATTTGCTAGACGAAAGGATATTTACTTTGTACATCAAGAAAGCTACTCAGAGCACTTTGAGGAACACAACACATTAAGATACTGTATATATGACATGTGTCAAGTTCGTCAAATTGCAAACCAGTTTAGCACTGAATATTGAAGGAAAGGCGTATAACTTAAAATCGTAAGTACATGTAATAAAAAGGCAAAGCTAACAGAATTAGCATCTTTGGAACCATCAGCAAAAAATACAGTTAAGTCTTGAAACTGCTGTCAGAGGGAGCATAACTCTTGTTGAAATTCATGAGGAATGGTATTCTTGTATTGGACCAGATGGAAAGAAAGATCTCAGAAAGGCGAAACGAGAAGTTGAATACATTTCAAAAGTAAAAGACGAATGTTTTGTTAGAGTGACTTGGTGTTTCTTCGTCAATACAATCTTAGTGTAAATATTAATGGAAGGGGAAACAACCGATTCTTGTGCACATCATATACTCTATAGATGTGAATTCAATAACGTAGAAATTTTTATATTTTACTTATTATCAGTTTAGTTTCCACACTCTTTGTACGTCTGATCCTATTCTTTTATATGCTAATATAATTCTCTTTATTTTAACTTTCAAGCGTCTGTAGGAGAGAAGAAATATGGTATTCGTGAAAATAATCGAGTTGAAGATATCAGCGAATTACCACGTTTCATGGCCCATATATCAAAGTTATTTTTGGATGTCTGTCCGTCTGTTCATTCCAGACCGAATTTTAAACTTAATGGCTTTCTAAAATAGTCCACAGTTTCTAAAAGAGGTTTTCGAATTTTCCTCCTACTCCTTAAGCAGGGGTAATTTAGAAGCTGAAAACTAAAGTTTGAGATTTCTTCTGCAATAGTTCTAACTATTTTGTTTATATTTCATAAATCAATATACCATTAGCAAGTCTTAATACGTTAGAATTCATTTTTGTAGAAAATATCCTTAAGGGGGGGGGGGAGGGAGGACGATTGTAAAAAAAAAAAAAAAAAAAAGTCATGAAAAGCCATCCTCGTATACTCATAAATTTCGTTCAAACAAAAAGCGCAAGGTATGGCATCGATTCTTGTGTTACTCCACATTGCTGGTAAAAACTGAGAATGTCTAACGAGCCAGCACCACTTTATAGTTCAACTTAGCAAATAAATATGAAGTCTCTTAGCGCGTAAAGCTGGATTTTTAATATAAACCTTCAAATCAGGACAGTTTGTCACGATACGTAGTAGAGATCCGTTTTTCTTCAACACAACATGTAATAGTAAAAGAAGACATGATTTAGGCTTTATAACACTTAACTGCAATAATTTTATGTATTTCTTCGTGTATACCTTGTATTTCTGCGAAATATCATATGTTCTTGCATCTATTGACTCATTAGTATAACTCGACAAGTTTCAAACCAAGATGCGCAGATCGCTGCGGAGCACTTCGTATTCCACCACCCTCCCCACTACTCTTCCATCCACTGATCTGGCCTTGAAAGTACCAGTGATACTAACTCAGCAAACTTATGCTTCAACAAATATCACCTGCTAAAATAAATGACAAATATTACCGTGTAGCCTTATACCTACAGTATCGACTCGTAATTCTCATATCAGTGGTCCATTTCATTTAATCCCGCTTTTGAAAATGCGTTGCGGTGGTAGCTCTTCGTATTCTACGGTAGTATATTCTGCGTATGTTCGTTATTAAGCTTTATAACGAAGAGAAACCAAAAGGCGAATGACTTAATTTTCTGGATTCCACATTAAAGACTGAACTGACAGCCGAGCCTACTAGAACATTACGATACTGAACCAGGGGCATTTACAGAACGGGGGGCGCATCTTTCTGAAAGGGAAATATTTCTGTCTTACTTCAATGAGACGAGTTGACAAAAGTATTTTTGTCAATATAAGACAACAAATAAGCTGCTTTCAGTCTATTGTTAGTACAAACTATGTCTCAAGTGTTATAATGTTTAACATTTTGCGCCCCCCATCCTTCTGAGTAAGAATGAATAATTATTCAACTTCCAAGGCCGAAGATACAACTTGTTAAAAAAAAAAAAAAAAAAAAAAAAAAAAAAAAAAAAAAAAAAAAAAAAAAAAAAAACTAGAACAACTGATAACTAGTAGAGAAAACTTTGTTCAACGATTTCTTTTATTTCAGCTAGTTCCTCTTCCAGAAGTGCGGATCAAAATATTTGGCATAGTTGCAATTAAACTATTTGACTTAATTATCACCCTAATTATACGTTCGAGGTCCCAAAGGTCATGTGGGCCCCCTATTGTATTTATGAATATACATTATTTGGCATAATTTGAATGCAATTTGTCTTAAAATCCTCATATATATACCTTCTGCAGCTGAATGCCACCCCCCCAACTTTACAGAGAAATCGGCGCCCTTGGGTCGGGCCTAAATGCTAACTCGAGTCGGGTCTCACATATTTCTAACTCGAGTCGGGCCTCACATTATTAATTCACGGGCCCGGCCTGAGATGAAACCTACATTCACGCATCACATTCAGTACCGGCGTGTTGGCAAAGTAAGAGTGAAATAGGTGCAACAGAAACTGTTGGAAAAGGGCCACGTCTTATTATTGTCCATGCAGGAGGGGAATTTGGGTTTGTTGATAATGCTCTATTATTCTTCAAATCTAAGCAAAAAAGTGGAGATTATCATGATGACATGAACAGTAGAAATTTTTCAAAATGGATCGGTGAAAAACTACTTCCTAATCTTCCCAAAAACAGCGTTGTTGTCGTTGATAATGCCAGTTATCACAATGTTCAAATCAATAAAAGACTATCTATGTCTTCACTTAAAAGCGACATGATACAGTGGCTATCAGCGACAGACAAACCTATATACGAAACCGAAATTGAAGCGGAGAATAGAGTAAATACATTGTGGAGAATGAACAAAAGACAATTTTTCTTAAGAATTCAAAATGTACCTTATGTGAAACAACACGCGATTGACAAGAAATTTATAAACACGAGGCACACTATAATAAGACTTCCACTTTACCATGCAGACTTAAATCCTATTGAACTTGTGGGGGGGGGGGATCAAGAGCAAAGCAAGGCAATGCATTTCCGATTCACTGGATGAAAAGAAAGTTATTTAATGAATATTCACCACAGAAATGGGTAAAATGTTGTGAACACGTGAAAAAATTGAAGATTCTTACTTTGAAAGAGACGGGCTTATGGGTGAGCGTGTAGATGAACTGATAATTAGATTTGGTGAAACCGATACAGACTCAGATTCATTGGCCGATACAGACTCAGATGAGTGGGAGAGTGAAACTGAAGGAGAAATGGAAAACATTTAGAAGGTGATTTCTGTTATCATTTATTTATTTATTTTTCATTAAGATTCATTGCGAACTTTTCCACCTTTTAATTCATATATTACGTTGGTAAGGAATACCCCTAATCATACTTAATTCATTTAATATTCAAAGAGAAAATATTAAAATGCATTAAAAATTTAGTGCAGTCAATATACAGCATTTACACTCAAATGTCGTAGAAAATCCTTAGACCATTCCGCTCCCTCCAGATTGCAACACTGCAAAACATCATCGTCGCGGAGAAGGGAGTGGGGAAATGTAGGATTAGGTGCGCAACAACTAGGCTGCAGCGTTCTGTTTACAAACTTTTTCACTTATATCTACTTCCAGACACTATTGAAACTTATTACACAACCCAGGAAAACGTACTAATGCTCGACGATGTTTCATTAATAGTTGGCATAACCGAACTTTTTCTTCTTAATTAAGGGGCCGCGGTGGCTTAGTAGTAGTAGAGCGTTCACCTCTGGTGCATGGAGTCCTTAGTTCGATCTCAGCTCGCGCCAAGTGAGCTTTGTGGTGGACAAACACCGTGTGCGTGGGTTTTCTGGTGTTCTCCCGTTTCTTCCCGCTTTCTTCATTCCACCGTTTTTCTCATCATCACCATCTCCTTTAGCCTAGCCGGCAAAACCGTGAGATGTAAAACTTAAAGATTTCATTCCATTTCATTTCTTCTCCATTAAATAAGGTAGCACGAGCAACTGAATCTTTTTATCTCTTCAGCAAATTATAAGTCTAGTAGGAATGTTTCACACTCTAATTTTGATTCACTTTCTCACCTTTGTGGACCAATATATACCTTTTGGAATTTCAAGTGGTTACATCATGGTACCTATGCCCTATTCAAGAGAAGAAACCAATTGACTCATCCGTATGACCATGTGTTGGAATAAAGCCTCACCTTAATGGACCTTAGCTTGCTTACACTTTTTGACCTCTTTTCCACGGAAGGGTACAGTGTGAACCAACCAAATTTACAGATATATATGTATACCTCCTAGGGAACAGTAACGTTTTTACTGTTTGACAATTCTCAAATTTAAGGGGTAGTTCTGAGTATCCCTCGCGAAATTCAAGTGTGTGTGCATCATGATACCTGTGTTGTATTTAAGAGAATGAGGCTTTGAATTTATCCTGTATTGTAATAATGCCTCACGAAAGAGGGTGAACTAAGTCAACAACCGACCACGTGGTAATATACATTGATTACGTATATTTTTGGCAATTTTTTACTCATATAGAGAATAAGTAGGACCAACCGAATTTACAGAAATATATATTTGAGTCCTAGAAAATATTGACCAATATATATAACATTTCCTAAATTGTTATAATATATATAACATTTTTTAATATTTCCTAAATTTAGTGTTCAGCCAGTATACCTCTCCCGAAATTTGATAGGGGGGGGGGGGCATCAGTGTGAAAAGCATAAGCCCTTATACTCATCCATGTATCGACCAATAAAAACTTATCAGAGAATGAAATAGGTCAGAAACCTCCGAAATGGAACTATTCTATCAGACAGGTTTTTGGACTTTGCAGTGTCCAAAATGTAAGAAATGGTCCAATGGCGTTAGGAACCCAGGGTACAAAAGAGTTCTGAAACGACGCAAATAATACTAAGGCATATTACTGGTCATGAACTGTTTCATTTTATTAGCACTAGTATTAATCTCGTCTAATGTGACAGAAACCAAAAATAGAACTTAGATTGTATTTTGAGTATGTTTAAAATTCATTTTGACATACATACTTAATGTGAATCTCACACTATCGATCCTGCTGTTTTCAGGAAGAAACTAAATGTAAATCCTGTCAGGCATAGAAGAAGAATGGATGCATTGTATGCAAAAGCAGGCCAGAAAATTAGACAAAGATATTTGTATATAAGAAGTAGATTACAAAGAAGGTATCGACTCAGATAAAAGTATAATTTAATTCAACTTTTTCTGGTATGCTTGTTGTTTAATGTATGCATGTCTGGCAGTATGCTGCTTGGAATGAGACCATATGCAGCACTGTTTTAATTTCTAGATTGTATAGATTTAATTTATATTGCATTTTGTATGCACGCGTTAAAAGTCAATGTTGTTATAGTATTTGGCCTGGTTTTGCATTCAACACACTATTTCTGTTCATTATTTTACTATTCCAGCAGAACTTGAACGGTTCTTTATAGTTGGTGTGCTGATACTTGTTATTTACTTCAATGAAGTAAGTTCAATTTATTATTTTATGTATGTTATACAACTTGTTTACTTAGATAACAGCTGACTATGTATGGTATTATTTACAGTGATACGAAATTGCTTGATTGCAGTCTTCTTTCCTTGAAATTAGCTTATATTTGAAATATATACTGAATTTAAGTCAAATGATTTATGTAGCTCTAGGGCATCGTGCTTATTAACGTGTTTTATAGAATTCAAAATCCTGATACCTAATTCCTCCCCTCCTTCTTATTCTTCTGTATTATTATTATTATTATTATTATTATTATTATTATTATTATTATTATTATTATTATTATTATTATTATTCAGTTGTGTAACCAGAGGGTTTTACAGCTCCTGTTAAAGTTCCATGAAAGTTAAATATAACTTTCTCTAATGCAAGGTAGAGAAAAGGTAGCGCAAGACCTTACAGCCTTACGACTGAATCTCTACAGTGCTCCGCGCAAGCTAGGTAGAGTGGTTTGGGAAACCCCTAATGCTCCGAAGCAAGCAGTGAGGGGTAAGGAGTCAGAGCTCTAAGCAAGCTAAGGGAGGTGGAAGGAAAGCAGACTAGAAGCTTTGAGGTTGGGTATCTTCTAGAGCTCCAGGCAAGCTAGAGGAGGGGAGACCAATCGAGACCAATGGTGCCTGTCCGTAGAATCCTCTTCATTATACATGTGCTTCGGGCGTCGTGGCGCTGCTGCTCCCATGTCGTTATGTGATTTGTAAATGTTACAGGTGATCCGTCGTCTGCTTCTTGCAGTAATCCAACGTGTGATGTTAGAGATGCAAGAGCTCGAAAAAAAAAAGTCTTTTTTTTGGGAAAAAACCCTGTTTTTTCTACTTGGGAAATTTTGGGCTTTTTTCAAAATTCTGCTTTAAATTGATAAAGCAGATTTTGTTTCGCTTCTCTATAACACAAAAACTCATTCAATTAGTGGTAGATGCAGATAATAATATAAAACCTCCAAAATAAACCACGAATTTCGAAAAGATATTTCAAAAAATTTTAATTCTTAACATATTTACATTATAAATTTCAAAGGATTAACCAATGTATATAATAAGAATTTTTTAACCTCTCGTATATATAAAAGTAAGTACTTCTTTTTTTTTAAATAAAAAAGGTACACAAATAACTAGCAAAATTGTATGTAGAATTTTTACTTCAAAATATTGTATACCCTCTTTTTGAAACTATTCTATACCCTCTTTCTGAAACAAAATAAAAGAGAAATACTCACATTTATATAATATACTTAAAGGCTGCACATCTAGAGATTTGTTTTGGGTGGTTCTGTATTTTCTTGAAATTCTACAGTTAAATTTTATATAACCACCATCACGGTTTCCTCAGGCCTCAAGATTTCTGAATTTTTCACAAGACGAATTCAACATATTACGGAACCCTACCAGAAAAAAAAGGAATATATTTACTGTATACGCTCGCGTAATTATTTTTTTTTTACTAAAATCGCGGTGTCAAAATGCAGGTGCGGACATTACGCGGGTCGTTCAAAAAAAAAAAAAAAAAAAAAAAAAAAAAAAAAAAAAAGCACAATTTTCAGTCAAATTTTTTTCGAAGTAAATTTCATTTTGAACTTCCTACATAATATCGGTAAATAATTAAATGAAAAGCAAATGAGGACCACTAATTGAAACAGATTTATGGCATTTAAAATCAATAAACAAATTATTTAAATCTTACCTTTTATTTTCTCCTCGAACATAATTTTCAACCACGTCAGCACGCACTTAATGTCAAGTCACAAACACAACACAATCATAAATGTAAAAATATTAAAATTACTTGTAAGCAGTTTTTTCCACTCGAAAGAAACAAATGTTAATACACAAGCAGTTCCGGCACTTTTCTTCCTTCTTTTTTTTTCACTCGTCATCTGACGAACTGTCGGTAAAGTCCGAGTCATTATCGGTGTTTTCTTCGTTCACTTTATCTTCCCAAACGAGATCGGCTTTTGATCCATGAAGTGCTTTTGATATATCAGTTACCTTAAAACTTTTAACAATGAGATCACTGGATATGCATTTCCACGAAGCAAAAATCCATGCATAAACTTCCGAGATTGACGCGTTTCTTAAACTTCCAGTTGCCTTTGTACCCCCTCCACCAGAAGCCATCTAATCACGGTAGCTGCACCTGAATGCAATCTTAAATGGCTTGTTGACGGAAACATCAAGGGCTGGAGAACTGATGTTAGGCTTCATGGAATTACAGCAAGATCAGATCTCGAAGTTTTAAGATGTTGCTTCACTGTGTTTGTGAGATGTCCTTTGATGCTATCCAAAACAAGAAGAGAACGTAGCCGTAACAGTGAGCCAGGTCGCTTACACCACACACACTGTAACCAATCCTAAATTAAAGTGTCATGCATCCACCCATTTAACGGTAGCGGGTTGCTTTTCGGATCCACACGTGCGAATTGGTACAGACTTCGCCCCGCGATCATTTAATTTGTAATTATCCGGCGCATCAAAATAAACGTGTGTGTGATCGACATTTGCAATTTGCGAGGCCAAATATATGATTAGCTTTGCGCTTTGCGATTACGAAGCGTTGAAATTCCATTAACTTCATTTCGTAATCGCTAGGCATTTTTTGACAAATTGTTGTACGCTGGAGAAAGGAAAACCCATTCCTCTTCATCATTCTTCGCATCCAGCCTTCACTTGCCTTGAATTGCGAAGTAGGAATTTCTTCTCGTGCTGCAGCAAGAGCTTTTATTTGACACATTTCCCGCGTCACCGAACAGCTCTGCGCACTCATATCACGAACATACGAAATCACTTTTTGCTAGATGTTCGGAAACTTGCACTTTCCACCACGAAACGCGCGTCTGTTTTTGTTTGTTGTCAGTTCGTCGCATTGCTTGCACCAGTTGCGCACACATTTTTCATTCACCTTAAATTCTCTTGCTGCAGATCTTTCTCCATTTTCTTGCACAAATTCAACGACTTTTAATTTAAAAGTCGCTGTATAGCTGTGTACATCCCCACACCTTATTCTACGCACGCCACTTACTAGCAAGACAGTCGATCGGCACTGTATGAATAAAAACAGCTTGAAATACGCGATTCATTAGAGGAGGGAAGGAATGTCGTTGCAAAGCGAACATTTCCTCGAAATCCAAGATGCAGGTGCGCAGAAAACCTGTTTGGACTGCACTTCGTTCTTATCTCCCGTCTGCTGACCGGATTTCTGGCGCCAACGTTATGACCCACGGACACCTGCGCGAGAATGTAAAGGAAAATTTATCTTTTAAATAGTGTATCTGGTGCCAGAAATACGAAAAAAAATTTTTTTCTTTTTTTTTTAAAGAAAGAAAGAAAGAATCATGTTTTTGTTATAGATATTATTATATGTCATATACTAGCGGTACTCAATTATTATTAAGGTTGGATTCAAGGGATTGACTCAAAATCCATAAAGAATATGTAGCTAGTATATAAATTATTTTATTTAGCTTAAAATTATATTTTACACAAAATAAAATAATCCACAATTATTTTGTATAATTTATTCTAAATTTTTAAATAGAGTGTCTGGTGCCAGAAGTACGAAAATTGGTATCGTATTAGAAATACCACAAGACGTAACTTAGATTTTTAAGCTGTGATTTTTAGGGTGCGGACATTACGCGGGTAATTTTTTTACGCGGGACATTACGCGGGAATAAAAAGGCAGTCGTTCAAAGGTTTCACTATATTTGGCAGTCACGTATTTTCGAAGGATAACATCTTTCTATAGCAGGGCTAAAGGAAACTTCTATAAATTGAAAAGAGATTGTGATGACTAAATCCTAATAGCTGAGAACACAGATAACATATGTCATTTATTGTGGCTTTCAACCAGAAATATTGATTACATTATGTAATGACCTTAAATTTTCAAGTAACTCCTGAACAAAAGTTTTATCCTGTTGCATTTAGAATATTAACTCATATTCCTCATTTAACCAAGAGAGATTTGAGAAAGAGACTTCAGGATTTTTTAAAATACAGTATTATAGGAATTGTCTTCAATATCAAAATACGGTATCATAACAACTTACTGTTAAAATTAACATTCAGGTGACGCTGGAAATAATGTGTTTAAAATTATATTCTGTTAACATGAAGTGAAGAAGCTATATAAAAACATACGGACTGCAAATAAAGTCATTTTAAGTAACATCGTTAAATAAGTCACATAAAAATGTTTAGTGATGCCAAATACTTTGAGAAAAGTGTCAGAAAATGAAGGAGATGGTGTAATCTCGAGTTGATGCCCTTGAATATATATTCAATAAAAATAATCACTCACCTGGCACCCGCAGCTATTACGTTTTGTTTAGAAATGTATTCTCAATATTTTGGTCCGTTCTAGGACCATGTTCATAATACCGTAACTTCTGAAGCTAGAATACTCTTCAATTCAACCGTCAGAATTTACTATAATGTTATAATTCAACCTTTAGATGTTCTCAATATAGGCACTGGGTTCTCCAAGCGCAGTAGTAGTTGTGGTACAAACCATGTTGTCTGAGTAAATGAACACCGACTTCAAGAGTGAGAGAACATATAACTGTGCAAGGAGCAGGTTGGGCAGCATAGTGGTTAACGCATCGGCACGGTACGCCGAAGATCGAGTCCCAGCCCAGTGGTGCATTTTTTTTAATGTGTAACAGAGAATACACTGGTTAAATATTATTACTGTTGCTTTGTCCTGCTAACAAAATAAATTAAAAATAAAAGCTATGTACGTTAACACAAGGTTGGAATTGTGTCCATTTAATCTCAAGACTTGAGATAATTTATATTAACACTTCTAATTGCCAAAAACGTGGTCGCTTCGGTTCATTTTATTACGTCAGTGTTTCGGTGTACAGAATTTCGTTGTGGTTAATTGTAATAATTTTTCCTGTGTTTTCGTTGCAGAAAACGATCACTGAGCGAATTGCAGAATTCGATGTGTGTGCAAACTGCTGTTGACAGATATTGATGCAAAAACTTCATATAATTCTTTAAATACTAACTTAACATAGTACAAAAGAATAAGATTAAAACTTGGTTTTCTCTTAAATAGTTCTTTCTTTAGTCAGTAATTATATCGTTCCATCTGAGCTCCGTTGGAGCACGGATATACACTTCTACTTCGTTGATATTGCCTGGTTTCCTGTAAATGTCTTAACAGCCCAAACAAAAACAGTGCGGACTACATTCAAGATAAAGACAATTTATCTGTAATAATTTTTGTATTAAGGATTGTAGTCCTCAAAACTCGCTCCTAATTCCGTTAAAAATTAAAAACACTCTTTCTGAATACAGAAATTAGTATAGAGATAAATTGTCTTTACCTAGAATCTACTCCGCATCATGTTCTAGCACAGAAACCTACATTGAAACGACAAAAATAAATACATTGACGAGGGTGAAAGAACACATCAAAGACGCAAGAGGGGAGGAACCTCTTCCAGTTTACAGGAATCCGGACACAACATCGTCGAAGTAAACGTGCTATATCCGTATTTCAACAATACAGAGAGAGGAATGTGCTTGAATCATACTTGATTAGGACCAAAAACCCTAAACTGAATTTAGACACTGGAGATTGGATCACAGAATGATTGACCAAAGGAAGGACCATTTAAGAGAAAATATAGTTTTATTCCTAGTCTTTGTACGTATTTTAAGTTAGTGTTTTGAAAGAATTATGTAAGTTTTGCATCAACTTACGGTAACTGTGATTTACACAGACATTGAATTCTCTAATTAGCTCAGTGATTGTTTTCTGCAACGGAAACGTAGGAAAAAATTACTTCAATTAATTTCAACGAAATTTTGTACATAAAAATACAGATGTAATAAAATATACTCAAGCGATAAAGTTTCTTTTAGTGAGAAGTGTTAGTGTACAGTGATTTTGTTCCATAATAAAACAAACCTAAGTGTAAATGGACACAATTGCAACCTTAGTGTTATTTATACACAATGTTGTTATTATTTTATTTTGTTACAGGACAAATTAACAAAACTAATGTTTAACTATTGTATTCTATCTTCAGAGGAGACGTTTTGTGAGTATATTCCGAGAACGAACCAAAATATAGAATAGATACCTAAAAAAAACGTAATAGCTACCAGTGCAGGGTGAGTGTTTTTGAAGATGGTGGCTAATGCTGTTGGCAGAAGTATTCGTGAGTAGAAGGATGCATGCGTTTGCTGTTGTAGAAATTAATAGTTTAAATTTTGTAGACTAGAGAAAACATTAATACACAGAGAGTGAAAAAGTGCATGACTGGATCGGGACTCGAACCCAGGATCTTCGCCGTACCGTGTCGATGCGTTAGCCACTACGCTGCCCAGTCTGGGAGTGGACTGGGGGTCCATGACATTTGGACGCGGCCGTTTGGGTACAGAACCTTTTATCCAAATTGGTTTACCTACCTACATATGTTATTGTGTATTACATAACTACAGCCCGGATGTTTAGACACTAAAATATGAAAATAGGCAATGGAAATTTCGAAAAACTTCCACAAATAATGTTGCAAAACTAAAAATAACATCTTGAACACAGTGAAGTTTCTGCACATCATGCACAACTTGTCTCTACCAGCTGAATAGAAATGGGAACTGCAGCAAACTATTGACTATCCGGTCTCCATACTATACGGCTTAGTTTTAAAATAATATTTCCTTTTAATAAAATAAGACATTGTATAAAGACGTACGTTTTTCGTCAATGTTTAGATGTGACTATATATTCATACTACACTGTGTACTTGATTTTTTGTCAGACATTATTAAATTTATCTTAAAATGTGTACAATACTGTACATATTTTCATTTTCTATAATAAATTTTTAAAATGCGTGGTACAAAACATAAGAAGTGTTTATTAAGTACTGGACTGTACCAAGAGGTCAGAAGAAACGAATAAGAGCTAGTTTTGGAATAAAAATGGTGTTTTTAATACTATGGGTGGTTCATAAATTACTATGTAAGTATTTATTGAATGCTTTTTTGTTATTTGATCTACCCATTAGACCGGATAATTAATACTCTATTGCAGCGTTTCCCAACCTTTTTCAACTTACGGCACACTTCAGGGTAACTTGAATTCTCGCGGCACACATTATTATTATTATTATTATTATTATTATTATTATTATTATTATTATTATTATTATTATTATTATTATTATTATTATTATTATTATTATTTGAAAATATAAAATACTGTAGTAATTTTTTTCTGATTACTGACATCCTTCGCGCAGAGACGAAAGCTCGATCACTGGTTTTTCCCCGTGGTAAATCATTATGCTTATTTTTCATTTTAATCTAAAAATAGAAAACAATTGCAATCAGATATAGGGCTCAAGTTGTTAAAAATGCACTTTCTTTTTCGAAAACTGTATCCAACCTTTCACTAAGGAGGAGGATCACTAAATAACGAACGAACAAACAAATTTCTTTTACTTTTAAAACACAAATGTAGGTAATTCTTATGCATGTTTACTTTGTCGGAATGATTGAATAATATTATAAATTTCAAGTTAGGAAATAGTCTGTAACAATAAAGAACCAATAATGCTAATAACAATGATAACAAATACTTTTTTTCAAAATTAGAAATGTGCAGAAAAATGTTCTACAGAAAATTAAAAATGTTCTACAGAAAAGTAACACAGTATGAAACTTTAAATTTTAGATTCATAGTATAATATGAAATACAAATATACCTTTTTCTCTATGTCTTGCAATTTGATTGCTATAGAATTAATAATTTTGTTTAGATTTCCTCGCGGCACACCAGCGATCCATTCGCGGCACACCACTGTGCCGCGGCACACCGGTTGGGAAACGCTGCTCTATTGTATTAATAGAAAGTTATTTCAGATTTCATAAAAACAAGACACTTATAGGTACTAGCTATAAATTGAAATAGGAAGAATAGGCCAAATAAAATTTACTATAGGCAGCCTGTGACACCCCAAAACAAATTTCTGTCTTTTATAATACATCTAACGTACAGGAACGATACGATTGGGCGGCATAAGCAGAACAGCATTATTTCCAATAAGGACATGGAATCTGTATGTCAGTATAGTGTTGTAAATAGAAAAAAAACCGTTCGTTTTTTTTTTCAGAAATGTACGTTTTTTTTTTTTCAGAAAAAAACATTGCGTCTCGTTTTTTTTCTAAATTTCGTTTTTTTTTTTTTTTCAAATAGTCATTTGTAATGTATCTTACGTCATTTAAGTCTGAAGTATTTTTATGTAGGTGTAATTACCATAAAATGCAACATAAATTAAACACTAGAAACTGATACGGTACAAATAGTTTACAATTTATATGAGTAGTGTACCTACTATCAACAAAGAAATAAAAGTAGAAATGAACATTTTTTTTTTTTTTTTTCGTGAAAGTAGGCCTTTAATAAGTACGAAAATAATATAACGAACAGTATAAAACGCAAATAACTTGTCTAAAGGTAAAAACTAAAACTAATTTGCCTACTAATATTTTTCATATATAAATAATTTGTCGACTTGATATATGATATGCATTGCTGGCTCTATCATATGTGCGACACGTGCATTTCCACAGGGCTGCAATATCTGTCATAAGTATTTTATTTAAAATAAATATTTCTTGTTGGAGACAGACTTCATGATCATGGTAGCTAAATTTACTAAGCTGACCTTCTATTTGAATGCTACATTCATAAATTATGTTTAGGTCTCATTAGTTTAAGTCTCATGATCAGTGCTAAAGCAAATTGTAAAATAAATCCCAGAATAAACTGCTTGATTGCTGTCAAATACAGGAACTCAATTCTCGAATGCCTGCCCCCTTTGGTTAGTTAGCAGAGGTTCTCTTGTCTTTGTCGCAAATAGGATCATTATCATTGAAGGTGGAAACACTTTAAAAAAAAAAAAATAAAATAACAGATGTAGAAGGAAAATCAAGAAATAAAGGTAAAAGAGCTACTTGCACTATAATTGCAAACTGATATGTTGAGATTGAAACTCGATATTGAATTCTATAAAATGGATCACCATCTTTCAGATGTATTTGCTTTGTCTTTCACTAACATAATAGATTAATATTTAAAGAAAAAAACAGACACAACAATATTGTATTTGTAGTAAGTATATAAGCCTTTCTGAGTGCGGGTGTAGTTTCCCTCCCTTTCGTTGTTCATGCTGGAGTAGCATACTTTAAATCGTGACTTTTAAGATTTGTTCTTTTTGGAGAAAGAGGGAGGCGGCAAATTACATCATTGCGCGGGCGACAAATTGCCTAGGGCAGGCCCGATGATATGTACACTCATGTCCAAAATGATTGCCGCATATCTATAACTGTCTTCTTGTAAGAATATAATTTGATAATGATTTTGCAGGGTACTTTTAATACTGATGCTGTGTGTATAATCTGAAAATGTATATTTATGGTAAATTTCAAAGGAAAAGAATTATAAATACGAAAATGAGAAAGAGTAAAAGAAAATGTTGCTAAATGGACAGGAAAGTTTCATTTTCGTTTTATTGTTCTTATTTACTGCTGTTTTGACATGAAATTTTCCACATACATGTCTTTGCCGATTATACACATACTAACATTATAAGAAATACCAGGCAGATTCGTTATCAAATTATATTCCTAGAACAACATATTTATAGACATGGAACAATAATTTTGGACATGAATGTACAAGACATGAATATAGGATGACATAATTTGAAGTAATGCAGGGTGTTTCAAAATGAATATTAAGGTTTGAAACTATTACAATTAACTTAACAATTATAAGTATTATCAAATGAAAGAGCAACTCAAACAGTTTTGTACACACGCATGCCATGCATTGTTTCCTCTGTCTGCCGTTAGAAAGAACAAGTAGCAAAAATGGAGACTAGAGACCAGAAAGCTTTGTGTATTTTAATTTTGCAAAGACTGAATCTGTAGTTACAGTGCAACCGTCTGTATGAATTGAATGTTTTGTGCCATATGGCGGAAAGTTTATGGGCCTTTCTCACCTATTGACTCAATGTGTGCCATGTGACGAATGAAGCTCACATCGAACACTTGAAGCAAAAACTGTTTGAGGTGTTCTTTTATTTGATGTATTGTTTATAATTGTGCGTAAAATGTAATAAGTACTACGAAGACTTAATTCTCCGATATTCATTTTGAAACACCCTGCATTTCTCAGCATCAGTATTGGAACTAAGATGTAAAAAGGAGAGATTATGATTGTTTACAACAACGATATTATTATTAGTCAAGACTGTAATTACTACAACAACCCAAGTTAGTAGTCAAAAAAATGTAATTAAATGTACACTCGTAACCCTTTCGGACCCACATGGCCAAAGTGGCACATACGCGTATCCGCTCCTGTATGGTCACTAATTAAGATATCGGTATATATTTTTTTGCCAAATATGGTTGGTCCATAGTTTATCATTTTAGTTTCCTCTTCTTCTGTGTGTCGAATTTCCTTCTCAAATTTCACCCGTCAAAAATTCAAGAATTTTCGAATTTTCTTTATTACTTTTCCCCTATAGCTTCATTCGTTGTAGAGAGACCTCCTTAAGACTTGTCAGGTAGATACGTCGGATGGATACCTAATTGTTGACATCAATTGGATGGACTTGCGCGCAGTGTTACCAACTACGGAAATTAAAATCTCCTAAAATTTGGGCAAAAAATTCGAAATTTTTGTTATAAACCTACCTATACGTCCCAATGCAAGTCAACTTACGCCAGTCGAACATTTGTTCTTACTGAACAAACTCGGGTACATATCGTTACAGTGGAGTAATTAGGGAACGCACGAAAAATTCGGATTTAGGTTCTAACTCTTGATTTTCCCTACTTTTCTGTTTATCGAAATATATTTATGGTAATTAAAAGCATTGTTTCTTAAATATCGCCATGATACTTGTAGGATATATTAGTAATGTACCAGTGATTATTTTAAGATAGTTTTCGTCTGTCTGGTAGCAGTGTTGCCAGCTACGGAAAATTTTAATTCAAGATGTTAGGGGAAAATTACGTGTTTTGTCTATTATATCCCTCTTGTTGACTACATAGGAACAAAAGTACCAGTATCTGAAAGTCTTGTCTTTGCCCTTCACAACGCACTATAGAAAGTTTCAATACGATAGTTAGGGGAAGTACAGTTGAGGTTTACAGTAGACCTTGTTCTCTAAGTGGAAAGATAATTGATTTTTTTAGGTAGACTGAAATATTTTTTAATGATCTGCTTACTTTATTAGATATCGTCACAATATTTGTATGGTATATAATAGGGATACCAAAGCTTCTTTTAAGATAGTTTGTGTGTGTCTGCTAGCACTGTTGCCAGCTACAGAAAATTTTAATTTCCGATTTTAGGAGGAAATTTTGGAAAAATTTCCTTTTTGTCTCTATTATTTCCCTCTTGTTGGCTACATTCGAACAAACGTACCACTGTCTGAAAGCCTCGTCCTTAGCCGACACAGCGCACCATAAAAAGTTTTAATAATTAGGGTAGAATAATTAGGGGAAGTACAGTTGTGGCTTACCATGTTCTGTAAATGGTAAGAAAATTATGCATTTCTAATTTAGAATGAGATTTTTTTTTTTAATTTCATGTTTACTTTGTTAGATATCGCAATGATACTTGTAGAATACATTCTTAGGGTATCAAGGTTTACTTTCAGATAGTTTACGTATGTTTTATGGCAATGTTTCCAGTCAAAACAATTAATTCCCGATTTTAAGTGAAAAATTCGGCAAATTTCCCTTTCCTCTCTATTATTTCCCTCTTGCTCGCTACGTTGGAACAAATGTACAACTACCTGAAAGCCTTCTCTTTAGCCTACAGAACACACCATAAAAAGTTTCCAATAGGATAATTAGAGAAGCTGTAGCGTCGGCATATCTGTTGATTTTTGCTTTTGAGGTGTAAAAAGTGTCAAAATTTCATGTGTATGGAAACAGATATTTTTCTTTCTCTCTTTGAATGGAAGCCAACGACTTCAGGTTTTCACTGTACCTTGTCAACGCACCAAAGAATCTTTTTAGGTGACTTAGACCCATATGGCAACAGTGGTGTTAGATACAAAAAATCTTGAATTTCGGTTAGGGATTTTTTGTAAATTTTCACCCCTACATTTCCCTCAGTAATTTCCCACTCGCTCGCAACACTGCAATGTAACGTACACCAAAAAATAGCCACATTCCTTTTCTAAAAAACAAGGTCTTAACCATATCAATAGGGTAAATGGTTTTTGAGGAATACGTCACTAACTGACAAAGTAGGAAAACTCCAAATATGAGCTGGGTCCGAAAGGAATAATCACACGATTTTGCTCGTATATGTACAAGGAAACAAACGATTTGTAATTTACGAGGGCTTCGACTCGAGTTCTATTGATTATTTCAATAATCTTCAACATACATCGATAAATAATAGCTGCCAGAAAAAAAACAGACATTTGAAAAAAAACATGAAAAAGAACGATGTTTTTTATTGAAAAAAAACTTCACAGAAAAAAAAACCGTTTTTTTACAACACTATGTCAGTATGACTGAGCTCGCAATGACCAGTCAAGAACGAACAACCACGCCGAGGCACTCATCGTGGACTGCTTTGCGCCGAAACGTCTCGCGCCCAAACGTCCTGCTCCGTGGACTGGGCAGTGTAGTGATTAACGCATCGGCACGGTACGGCGAAGATCCTGGGTTCGAGTCCCGATCCAGTCATGCACCTTTTCACTCTTTGTGTATTATTCAGTTCGCGCCTATAGAGGATTTGGTGGGTAAAAATAAGTGTAAATTGGTTGTTTGCTCCTTTCATTAATATAGAGAAGTCATTTCTTAAAAATTATTTCGTGCTTATTTTTATTTTATATTTCCATGTTTTACATTTCAGAAATGAAGCAGCCCAAGAAGCAGAAGGCGCAGGGGAACAAGCAGCAGAAGGAGAGCAGGAAGGCCAGCCTGTAGAAGAGGAGCAGGAGGATCCAGGCGCATGGGAAGAGAATTTTAAGTCTCATCATGACTCGAAGCCTAATGGTCCTACTTCAGTAGGAATGGATTTCTCTTTCGTAGGGGCAGAACACGTTTATGGAATACCCGAACACGCCGATTCATTCGCGTTAAGATCTACCAAGTAAGTTAGTTTCATTGAATGAATACAATTATTAAATATATTAAAAATGCGTTAAGGTTTGTACTCCTAATACGTAAAATTCCAATGATAAGTGATATCCACTAGAAGTGACGGTTTTTCTTATTGTGACTCAACCGCAACCTCTAATTACGAGGCAAATCCTTAATCTCAACCTTTTGATATTGCTCAGTTAGATATCCAGCCTTACAAAACCAATTGACTCTACTCAAATGCGGTGGAAAGATTCCAAAGAAAACAATAGGTCACGTAGGCTGGACAGACCGAATTGCGTTTATTTCCTTAATTTTATCCTTCTTGGGTACAGGCGATCTACAAATGATTTTACCGAAGGATCTGCAAATTCACGTTGTAATGAGAACTTGAAATATTACACACTCATTATACATTCCTATATTCGTTTTGTTTTCATGGTCTTCAAATAGAGAAATAATCAGAATACTTCTTTGAGATATCATTAAACAATATCATGAAGTGTAATGGTTTAGTTGTGATAGAAAATGTATATAAAATCATAATAAGTATTCTGGTTTAGATCTGAAACTTTTTGTGCAAAAGTCATATATAAAAGTTAAGATTTACAGATAACAATGTTATAAATCACATTTTTTACGCAAATTCCATTATAAAAGAATATTTGCTCAACATAATATTGTATTTTTTTTTTTAATTTTCTAGACGATGTTTTAATTGTTAGCTTTTAACTCAGATATCGTCGAGAAAATTAAAAATTACGTAATTTTAAGCTTAGCAAATATTATTTTACTACTTAAATAGTGTTTAGTAAGTATTGAACCCTTATCACAGTTTACTGTACAGTCGCTCTTCGAATAACATTAGCTGTAGATACCTGTCGGATGCACCGAAAATCCCAACCCAAGGTACAATGCCTTATGTAGTACCTTACCCCAAAAGCACCCAGAACTATTCAACTGTGAACGTTTCAGCATAAAAGTTACTGCCTTCCTCAGCACAGATCGTTTCAGAAAACTAACCTTGTTGGGTATCTTCTGAATATTATAACTCTTAATTTTAGAAATAATTATAAAATTTTCCTTCCTTATAAACTTCTTGATGAACATTAACCTATACTTTATGTAGCTGACTGAAGAGGAGTTGGGTGCAAGGGAATTTTTTATGAAAGACTACTGACATTAAAAAGTAGATAGTCCATGAGATGTAGTTCCACAGACAACGTTAGTATTTTGAAAGGATCTCTGTTGAGAAAGGCGATAACCTTTAGTCAAAACATTCACAGTTGGATAATTTTTGATGGTTTTAGGGTAAGTACTTTTTTTTAGTGAATAATAAATATTGCATTTTATTTAATCAAGTAACAATATCAAGAAACTAATTACAGCATTACATTCATCGGCAATGGCGAACTTCAAGACTGTGCCCATGACCAGAGCCGTAGCTAGCGGGTTGCGGGGCGAATGAGGCGGTTGCCCCGGGCGCTGATACTAAGGGGGCACCGAATGAGCAAGAAGAAAGAAAAGGCAAATATCTGATCCATAGTTGATTGATTGAGTCTAAATCCATACTAATAATCTCCAATAATTTCATCCGCGTATAGGATCAATCTTGCTAATAAAATATTTGAAAGGGTTTTATACAGGGTTGGTAGCTGGTTAAAAAAAAAAAAAAAATGTTCGTAAAAGTGTAAGTGTTCGTAAAAACTTGATGAACACATTTGTGGGTTATCACGTTTTACTCCTGTATATTATTCGTGTTATATTCCGACTTAAATTACCCATTCATTACTCAGAGATTATACTACAAAAGCAACTTATATATACATATAAGTTTATGAATGTTTCTTGTGTGATTTTTTTATAGTGTGTACATGGTTATGCAAGTGCAATCAAAGAAAAATTCTAAATATTGTTTCGTTTTATTGATGTTTACTATTGACTATTGATAAAATACATCGAAATGCCGTACGTTTTTTTGGAGGGAGGGGGGGATTCATACGAACCCCACGAGAGGCATGTATTGAAATCAGAAGTATCTTTGATATCTATATATGTATAAATGGGTCAGAGCCAAAGTGGACTCAAATAATTCGTATCTTTATTCACTTTTCTTAGTGATACGCAAATTAAGTAGTCGTATTCCTTTAACTTGGACTAATAAAAGTCGTATGAACTAACTTGGACTAAATTACTTCTTCTCTACTCTGCAATATTTTGAAACTGTCCATATGTAATTCTGTATGGACTGTCCATATGGAATGGTTTCACTTGTGCAGCTGTTTATCTTTTTGTCGTTCTGAAATGACTCTTGACAATTATATTAACAAGTATGTAAAGATCAGAACAACGTATTTTTATCAGGAGTTCTTCGTAAGTGAGTTGGCAGACGTATCGCATGTGTGGCCAATTAATCCCGGTTTCGAGTTCAAATAGAGGACAGTTCCTCTCGGATGTAAGCCGAGAAGCGGTTTGGATTCCGCTTCAAGCTTATGTGACCCCTTCCAGCATGACCCGGTTGCATAATAATACCAAGGCGAAACAAACTTATTCCTGTCCATATGTGATATAAATGCTTAGAGTAAATTATTTAAATCAAAAAAGTCCTGGTTTAATCAAAAACAAACAAACAAACAAAAAAGGTTTAAACCAAAAACGTTTCTTTTTAGTTTTTTTCAATAAAAACTATGGTTTTTGCCAACCCTGGTTTTATAGGATATTGGCAGAAGAGAAATGCCTCGATAATTATTACAATCCACTTGTTCGCCTTTCTTGTGAATTGGAACAATGATTCTTTCCACTGTTGTGGTAATTCCTCTTTGTTCCAGATAAGGAGAATGAATTTATGTATCTTGTTCCAGAATTTTCCCCACTGGCTAAAATTAACTCAGCCGGAATTTCATCTACACTCGAAGATTTATGTTTCTTTAATTTCTTTATAGCAATTTCTACTTCTGTTCGACTAGGCTCTGAAATTTATGGTTCTGCTGCGTGCTAAGCAAATCGTCAAAGATATCTTCCCATCTATTCAAGATGCTATCTGTATCAGTAAGAATTGCCCCGTCGTCTCTCTTTAATATATACGCGCGAGGTTGATAGCCTTTCTTAAATTCGTTGATGCCCTTGAACATGACTCGAATTTTTTCTTTTACGATTATCTTCAAGTTCATTAATTTAAACTTTCAAAAAATTGCATTTCTCTCCTAAACATTTTGACACTTTCCCATCTGATGTCAACGAAATTTGGTGTAGTTATATCGTTCGGATTTTGTAGCCAACGCAGTTTCGCCCATCCCTTCTTCGTTAGTTTGGTGCATTCCTGGTCGAACCATAATTTGTTCCTACGTATTTCTGCGTGCCCCAATTTTTCTTTTGGTGAATTTTAATGATATCCTTAATTTGAATCCAAGTATCCTCAATTATTAGTGCTCTCGAAACCTTATAGAAACGAGAATCTATTACACTTCAATCTGATATTTCCCTCTTGCCTGGTTCTTCTCTAATTTCTTTAAACTAAACCTCTCCGTTTTCAGATGTTGAATATTCTCTTTATTCAATGATAATCTCTCTCTCTCTCTCGTTATCGCTGCTCCCAAATATTGATCAGTGCCACAGTCGGGTCCTTTGAAAGAGCAAACATCAATTATGCTAGGTTGTCTTTTTCTATCTACTAAACGTGATCAACTTGACTGTTCTTCCATCTGGTGAGGTCTATGCGTATTTATGAACGTCCCGATGTGGAAATTTTGTACTGTTCACGATAAGGTTTTTGGATATTCCAGAGTTCACGAAACTAAAGCCGTTGTTATTTTCCTTGTACAGACTTTCTTTCCCTATAACCGGTTTGAAAATACCCCATTGTCCTACCTTCGCTTTAAAATCCCCTAATAGAATGTTCATATGGTATCGCGGGAATTGATCGAATACCCATGATACTTCTTTTTTAAAAAGTGTATTTTATATCGTCATCCTTATCTTCTGTTGTGGCATGTACATTTAAAACAATAATATCTCACCACCGAGCCTTAAGAGTAGAGATGCAAAAAAGCCGGCTTTTTTGAATCGATGTTTTTTTTCACATAAAAAGCCGGCTTTTTTGGGAAAAAAACGAGAATTTTGGAAATTTTGGCTTTTTTCATTTTCATGATTTTTCTATCTAAATAGCTTTCTTATAGTATATTCTATAGTTAGATAAGAATTTCATGACCTAAATGCGATCTTTCGCTCTGAAATTCACCATCAAGATGGATGGAGCACATGTTTTACGAATTAAAGCTAACATGAAGAATGTAGTATTTGAGGGCAATTTTAGAGGCTATTTAACTTTATTTTAACTTTTGAGCTATCGACATTTTTTTTCTTTCTTTAGATCATTTCAATTTGTCATCCGTGTTTCATTTCTAAGAACTTAGTACTCTAGCTTCTAGCGCAAAAGTTAAACTTACGTTTTTCTATATATTCGTCAAAGCGTACGTTTTCAATATATCCGTCAAACCGTACTTCCACATTTCTGTTATAATGTAGCTGTGCAGTGATTTAGCAATAATTTTCCAGACACAACCTTGAATACCAATTTATACAAATAATCAGTAACGGATTAAGAAAACTACTTTAGGAGGGGTTTCTCTGATTGTTTCGTTTTCTAAAAAGTCCTGATTTTATTTGGGAGGTGCTTGAAGTTTATGAGTATAGGCATAATTAATATTTCGTTTCATTTATATGTTTAGCAATAATCTTCCGGATCATTTTATACTGAGAATCAGTGGCGGATTTAGAAAAGTATTTTGGGAAGGGTTTTTCTTACTAATTTTTAGTTTTTCTAAACATTCGTAATTTTTATTTGACGGGAGCTTAAAGTTTATGAGTAAAGGCATAACTAATAAATATTTCGTTTGTTGCAGACATTCCGTAACTTTGGGGAACAGGCTTCAGTCCAAAAGACCGCCCCCCTAATCTTCGCAAAACCGTCACTGCTGGTAATTAGTAATAATAACGATTTAAAAACAATAAGAAAGGAAGTCGGCCAACTCACAGTACACGCACTATTTCTACATTCACAGATGGAATGAAGAAAAGCTTTGTCAGAATGGTCAAATGCTGGGTTGAATTCCGGACTTCCCGATAGAAGCGCAAAAGCTAACCACTCAGTCATGTTTGTTGTGCACTTGTATTTAGCTTAACTTAAATATATTCCGTAGTCCTTTTTTTTTTTTTTTTGGGGGGGGGGGGAGTTCCGTAATGATATGTTGAATCCCTCTTTTAAAAATTAAGAAAACTTGAGGATTGGGTAAACCTGATGGTGGTTATATAAAACTTAACTGTAGAATTTCAAGAATATACAGAACCAAACGCTCTATATGTGCAGTCTAATATTTCTCTTATGTTTTATTTTAATTTTATTTTGTTTCAAAAAGAGGGTATGGAATATTTTGAAGTAAAAATACTACACACAATTTTGCTAGTTATTTATGTTTTTTTTAAAAAGAAGTGCTAACTTTTATGGTTGGCTGGTTTACACCAACTTTTTTTTTTTTAATAACTGCAGGTTTAATAACCATGGTTTAAACCAAAAAAATAAAAAGAACGAAAAATGTGAATCGTGTGAACTTCATGGTGACGTTTCCACATATCAAACCACCTGCATTAGTTTTATTTCCCTTTCACCTTTTAATCAAGGTGTCCCATGTTCAATTCTCGGTCGAACCACAACCCTTCTTTCATGCGTAAACCAAGTAGCGGTTCGGATGTCACTTTAAGCGAAAGTCTTCTCCTTGATAACCTCGGTATTACGTAAGGATGTTAAGCCTAAACATACGAAACGAAACAAATTGTAATTTTCTGCATGCCTAAATGCCTGTTGTTTTATAAAGAAGCCAAGATTGCTTAAATATATTGATAGAAATTGGCAAAATTTATCGATTGCCTACGTAGCTTCCAACATTTGCTTGGATTGGACTTTCAATGATATCTACGTACTAAATTTGTAATTTAATACCTCAGTTTTAGCGTACTGATTATGATACGTTGACCTTTAAATTTTACATTCAAAGCAATAACAGGATTTTCCCGTTATTGTTTTACATTTCAAGTAATGACGGGATTTTCCCGATGGCTAGGGCGGGAGCTTCTCAATTTAAGAAATTTACTGGCCGGACTTCTTTAAGCTTATGGGACTTCTTCCAGCATAACCCCGCTGTTGCATAACACCACCAAGGCGAAACAAACTTATTTCTGTGAATATGTAATATAAACACATAAAGCAAAATATCTAAATCAAAAAACCTGGTTTAAACCAAAAAAGCCTAATTTAAACATCCCCCCAAAAACGGGTTTTTGGCATTTTCAAAAACAACCATGGTTCTTGCCAACTCTGCTTACTTTTGTATATAGGAAGTTAAAAACTTCTTATTATATACATTGGTTAATCCTTTGGAATTCATAATGTAAATATGTTGAAGTAAAATTGTTTGAAATATATTTTCGAAATTCATGGTTTATTTTCGAGGTTTTATATTATTATCAGCATCAACCACTAACTAAATGACTTTTTGTGTTATAGAGAAGCGAAACAGTCTGCTTTATCAATTTAAAGCAGAATTTTGAAAAAAGCCCAAAATTTCCCAAGCAAAAAAGCTAATCAGAAAAAACAGAGTTTTTTTTTTTTTTTTTTCAAAAAAGCCGATTTTTTTCCGAGCCCTTGCATCTCTACTTAAGAGTAATATACGAAAGTTGATCATTAACAAACTCAACTCGTTTAATTGCTGATATTAAAAGAATCGAAATTAAAATGCTATTTGTGTGGTCACAGAATAAAATTACGAAAGTTTACAATATTACTTGAAATTAATGCTATCACCCATTTCGAACATTTTAAAAGCACATAGTTTCTAACGTATTGAAGTTTCATTTCTTATCGATAGTATGAAACGTTACAAATAGTTACACTGTAAATTTCCATAACTGATCTCCAAGTGGATCTGTATACCAACCAAAGGTAGGTTTTTCAAGTTTAACAAAAAGTCCAAAATACGCATCTTGAAAACAGCTCTTATTTGTGAAAGAATACAGAACGATCGCTTTTGGCTGTTGCAATTGTCTGTCCAAGCAGCTTGATTAAAAAAAAAAAAAAAATCAACATAGTATAACAACAAAAGCTGCTTTTCTTATACGAAAAAACATGAAGGAAAAACTTTGAATGTAGGAGGGCGCCGAATTCTACTTCGCCCCGGGCTTCGAAATCTCTAGCTACGGCTCTGCCTATGACTCTGAAGTACCTAAAATACATCCTCTTAACTTTATTTATGCTGAACTCGAATCTGCTGTAACATCATTAGTTTCGTGCAAATATGTATATATAAAGAAAGGTATTGGAGTTTTGAATCACTCTTTATATTTATATATAATTAATTACAATGAACTTGGAGAAAATAACAAATGGATTGAGTTACTGTTGTTCCATCCTTTCATATCAAAGCTATTGCTTTATGGTACTCTTAAATCTCGTATATTTTACGAGCAGTAACAAGGTACATGAAAATTTTTCCGCATGTGTAAATCTGATAATTTTCGTGAGTAAAAATTAGGTTATCTAAAAAGTATTGAACCTTTGAAAGTGAGAACTAAAAGTACATTTTTGTTATTTGAAAATAGGACTATGAAATCACATATACACCCCCAATTTATTCGATGATCTGAATTTTTTTCCGGTAACACCGTCATCCCGTCCGACCATTCAAATTAACTAAATACCATTCAGGGACATCTGCAGAGACCGAAACAGATGATAGTATGACGGTGTCAGTTTCAGGCTATATGGTATCCAAGTTCTGGCAATTTCTGACAAGTCGTTGAAGATAGATGTGGTCTGGCGTTATCTACGTGGTATACGACACTCTTTTTGTTAACCAGTTCCGGCTTTTTTAATTGCTAGGTGCACTTGCGCTGATCGGCAGTGCAGGTCCGAGGCTATCGTTCTGTCCAGTGACAGCAGCTCGTAATGCACAATGCCCATCCAATCCCACCAAGCACACAACAAAACATTCTTTGGCGTGAGTGTGAGCTTTGCCACAGAGTGTGGAGCTTTTCCTCCCTTCGACTACAATCTTTTTCGCACATTGGTAAATATATCATCCACTTTTCACCACTCTCGTTCAACCGTTTCAGAAATGGCTCGAGTTCGTTACGGTTCAGTAGAGTTTCGCCGATAGAAATTCTGCGAAGTAAATATTTTTGAGTCAGATCATGAGGTACCTAGACACCAAGTTTCTTTTTGTATCCAGCCTTCTGCAAATGGCATAACACTGTTTGGTGATGGATGTTCAGGTCCTTGGCGATATTATGACTGCTTACGTGCCGGTTCTTGCTCGAATGTTGGCAGAATATCTTCCACTTCTTCTGTGGTTGGTCGCCCACTACAAGGAACATCGTAATTTCCAGAACGAAAGCGACTAAACCATCCGTTTGTTGTTGCTTTTGGTAATGTATCTTGTCCATACAAATTTCTTCACGGGCCGGGCACGGGCATGTGCCTTCATTGAAATAAAATTATAAAATGGAGCACACTTTGCGGAAAGTTCACTCATTGGCGCTTTACGACTACGAAGCGGGGAAAGTCCATCAATTGAGGAACGGACATAATGGCAGGAGGACGAAATGGCAGGGTACAAAATGGCAGGCGGACGAAATAGCAGGAGGACATAAAGGCAGAAAGTATAATTTGAATTCTCGGGTTTTAAACTATTTTGTTTCTTGGTAAATGAAGATTTCAACATAAATTTTCGATTTATTCATTAAGTTCCAAAATTCGAACTGCTAATCATATTTCAAGTCTGAGAATTCTGATGTAAGAATTAAGAGTGCTACCAAGATTTCCGCCGGAAGTTTGGAATGCTCATGAGGCAACTCTAACAATCCTCGCACAAATAACTTATGTGAGGGGTGGAATCATAAGTTTTTCCATTTGGTTGGACACAACCACCCAACGGTACGGAAACTCATACAAAGCCTCCAGAAAGAAAATTTCACCGTTCATTCTACCATTTCCTAGTGCGAAAGGGGACAATACCCCGTCAAGAAAACTAAAAAGGTTTATGTTGATCTGCAGCATAGATTGAGGAACCTATGTATGGATTATGACACAAACAAAAGATCTGAGGAATTCTTGCGGGAATTGATTACAACTTGAAATTAACGACAATGTAAGTAGCTAGTCATTCTTATGACTGCAAATTGTTTTTGTAGTCTATTTTACGGTATATTTTATAATATAAAATTAACGACGATGTAAATAATTAGCCATTCTTTTCTTAAGATTGCAGATTGTTTTTATAGTATATTCTAGGATATGTGTTATAGGATGTTCACGACACTGCAAGTAACTAGTCATTCTTACGACTGCAAAGTGTATTTATAGTCTATATTACGATATACCTATATTTTTTATATAAAATTAACGCCAATGTAATTATTACTCGTACAACTGCAGAATGTTTTTATATTGTGTTCTAGTATATGTGTTATAAGATGTTAACGACCTGGTATCAGGCCGGTAGCCAGTCCAAAAATGTAGGGGAGACCCGGCTGAAGTTAGGGGGGGCGATCCAACCATATTATAGTTCATCACCATATTATAGTTAATTTTGCAATCCTGCCGTGAAGGGCTGCAAAAAATTTAGGGGGGCCCAGCCCTTCTAGACCCCCTGGATACGATCCTGCCTGGTATGTAATTAGTCATTTTTACGACTGCAAAGTGTGTTTATAGTCTATATTATGATATATTTTGTTACATAAATATTAAGAACTATGTTTTAGTCATTCTTACGAGCGCAGAGTTTTTTACTAGTGCTGTCGAAATCGGTTTTTGAGGAAACCTGAAATCGCTTTTGCGGTTGCGGTTTTGGAAACCGATTTTTTTGTTTCGGTTTTGAAAACCGCATTTACGGTTTCGATTTCCAAAACCGCTTTTGCGGTTTCGGTTTTCAGAAAACTGGTTTTCTCTAAAACCGAAAACAGCAAATGTCACAAAAAATCGACAGCACTTGTTTTTACAGTGTATTCTAGGATATGTGTTATAGGATGTTCACGACACTGTAAGTAACTAGTCATTCTTACGACTGCAACGTATGTTTATAGTCTACATTACGATATATCCTATCCTAACTATATATAAAACTACATGAGCTGACATAAATTATTGAGCACTTCCTGTAGGACTACAATGATTAAATTTGGCATGATTGTAGGTTTTCGGAACTAACTCTCAGGAAAATTGCCAAAAGTGAATATTTTTAATTTTTAGGGGGTCTAAAGAGAGGATGAAGAATTTCCCCATGTTATTTAAATGGGCCTTTTTTTAGGACATATAATCTCATGTTTTAGGTACTTAGAATTGGAATATAAACTTGAAATTCGGAATCTCTGTACGATTTCGTTGGCACTACCTAAGTAAATCAGTAAAAATAAAAAAAAAATTCCAACGTTAGAGTGGTTTTATAGGGAACTGAAAAATCTTTCCCATGATATTTATATGGAACACCTTTTACACTCCCAAATTATTGAACACTTCCTGTAGGGCTAGAATGATTAAATTTGGCATGATTGTAGCTTTCCGGAACAAACCCACAGGAAAATTTCCAAAAGTGAATATTTTTAACTTTAGGGGTTCTAAAGAGGGGGTGAAGAGTTTCCCCGTTTTCGTTAGCGTTACCTAAGTGAATCATCAGAAATAAAAATTTCCAACGTTGAGTGGTTTTATGGGGAACTGAAGTCTTTCCCATGTTATTTATATGGGACGTCTTCTACACACCCAAATTTTTTAGCACTTCCTGTAGGGTTACAATGATTAAATTTTGCATGATTGTAGCTTTCCGGTACAAACCCACAGGAAAATTGCCAAAAGTGAATATTTTTAATTTTTTAGGGGTCTAAAGTGGGATGAAGAGACCCCTAGAGCCCCCAGCTAGCCAAAGGCTAGTTTTGTTATTTAAAATTAATGGTGATGTAAGTAATTGGTCATTCTGACGACTGCAGAGTGTTCCTTATAGTCTATTCTACAATATCCGTTATTATTGAGAATTAAGAAAGATGTACGTAATTAGTCATTCTTACAACTACAAGCTGTTTTTATAGGTCTGTACTATGATATGTATTAGTATTGCAGAACAAATAGTAACCATTCTTTCAGTTTTGTACTTACCTTGTTTGGTTTCAATTTATATTTTCTTGTAGTTAGAATTGTTATAGGACCAGATATCAATTGGAAGATGGTTACAAAGAAATAAATTTAAGAAAAAAAGTTAAGATTTGTTAAGTTTCAAGTTAAGTTTGGATAACTGATATTTACCCTCTTTCATGCTCTTGTTTCAATTTAGCTGTATTTATATGCTTTGGACATTCGAGGCAGAAATGACTAAATCGAGAACCGTTACCTACTAACAAACACAATAGGAGAAATCTAAGAATACGATCCCTAGGAGTTATAATTCTTTCCAAATTAACTTCCTGCCATTTCGTCGTCCTGCCATTATGTCCGCTGCCATTATGTCCTCCTGCCATTATGTCCTCCTGCCATTATGTCCTCCTGCCATTCTGTCCTAAATTCCCATTAACTTTGTTTCGTAATTGCTAGACATTTTTTAACAAATTGTTGTACGCTGGCGAAGGGAATACCCATTCATCTTCACCATTCTTCGCATCCAGCCTTCACTTCCCTGAATTGCGAAGTAGGAATTTCTTCTTGTGCTGCAGCAAGAGCTTTTATTTGGCACATTTCCCGCGTCGCCGAACAGCTCTGCGCACTCATATCACGAACATACGAAATCACTTTTTGCTAGATGTTCGGAAACTTGCACTTTCCATCACGAAACGCGCGTCTGTTTTTGTTTGTTGTCAGTTCGTCGCAGTGCTTGTACCAGTTGCGCACACATTTTTCATTCACCTTAAATTCTCTTGCTGCAGATCTTTTTCCGTTTTCTTGCACAAATTCAACGACTTTTAATTTAAAAGTCGCTGTATAGCTGCTGTACTTCCCCATACCTTATTCTACGCACGCCACTTACTAGCAAGACAGTCGATCAGCACTGTTACAGTGAATGAAAACAAAGCTTGAAATACGCGATTCATTAGAGGAGAGAAGGAGGGGAAAGGAATGTCGTTGTAAAGCGAGCATTTCCTCGAAATCCAAGATGCAGGTGCGCAGAAAACCTGTTTGGATGCACTTCGTTCTATCTACTGTCTGCTGACCGGATTTCTGGCGCCGACGTTATGACTCACGGACACCTGCGCGAGAATGTAAAGGAAAATTTATCTTTTAAATAGTGTATCTGGTGCCAGAAATACGAAAATGTTTTTTTTCTTTTTTTTTAAAAAAAAAGAAAGAATCATGTTTTTCTTATAGATATTATTATATGTCATATACTAGCGGTACTCAATTATTATTAAGGTTGGATTCAAGGGATTGACTCAAAATCCATAAAGAATATGTAGCTAGTATATAAATTATTTTATTTAGCTTAAAATTATATTTTACACAAAATAAAATAATCCACAATTATTTTGTATAATTTATTCTAAATTTTTAAATAGAGTGTCTGGTGCCAGAAGTACGAAAATTGGTACCGTATTAGAAATATCACAAGACGTAACTTAGATTTTCAAGCTGTGATTTTTAGGGTGCGGACATCCCCCCCTCCCAATATCTCTGAAGTTGGGGTGCGGACATTACGCGAGTGTGTACGGTAAGTATCATATAATGAAAACCGTTACTTTTAAAAAATGTGTTTGCAAATTAATGGGACACTTTTTCTTTTTTTTTCCTCCTTCAGGGATACTGATCCATATCGTCTTTATAACCTGGATGTTTTTGAGTACGAAATTGGAAATCCAATGGCACTATATGGGTCTGTTCCAGTGTTGCTTGCTCATGGGTAAGTACATTCTAAGTAATTTTAATAAAATAACTTTCTTGCCGTAGGATATAATTATGGATTTTTTTTGCTTTTCTGATAAACTGATCCTAATTTTAATGAGTTCTGTGAATATTTATACATTCATCATGCATGATGAATAATTATATTTCAATAATCATGTATTACTTGCATTGTAAATTTCCTTTTATGACTTTTCTAATGCATACTTGGCTTGTGTATTAATTTTAGAATGCAACGCACAGTTGGAGTATTTTGGTTGAATGCAGCTGAAACGTGGGTTGATGTGCGGCAAGGTTCAGGTCAAAACGTTGTGTCATCCATTGTAAGTTTTGTTTCCGGTTCTACTTCCGAGCCTCAGGTAGATGTTCGTTTCATATCAGAATGTGGAATCATAGATGTGTTTTTCATGTTGGGACCAGGACCTAAAGATGTATTCAGACAGTATTCAAAATTAACTGGTACTGCTCCTTTGCCACAGGTGAGTCAACTCACGATTGCATTACTTGAGAAATTACTTTCGTTGTAAGAGTTTACTTCTTTCTATCTTAAAGCACAATGAGGACATAGCTTAAACAGTCATTCCTTGTAATCATCTAATATATACAGTTGCTTATATTTCGACCAGTTTGTGTTCTTTTCACAAGTTCGTAGTTAAGATTGCCATCGCTGCAAATTTTTATATTCTTTTAATTTATGATGCTGACAGCGCACTGAAATAGCATTCATAATGTTCTTACCTTGTAAAATCCTGTAATATTGAAGTAGGTAGCGGATTCTCACACAGATCCAAATCACAGGTCCTCTTCGTCCATATGTTTGTAGAAAAGGTTTGAGTTAAGATATGTTGGGTATAATAAGTACCGGAGCTTACAAACCAAAATGTATGATAGTGTAATTGAAATACAAGTGGGAGTTTCTTCCATGTTTTAAATAGCTCTCAATTTTCGGGAGCTTTAGTCTCTGTAAAAATTACTGTTGCTATACTTTGTGAAATTATCGATGACTGTCAAGAATTATTTAAATTACCCCTATTAAGTGTTGAAAGATGGATTTCTAGGCTTAAGATAACATTTAAGTGTGTTTCTGTTCATTTGCGGTATTACATAGATTGAAAAAAAAAAAAAAATGAAACAATGTATTAATACAAATTTGGCAACATTCAACTCTCTGTATTTTTGAGAAAATTGCCATTCATTCTTTTACAGAATCACATACCATACATTTCTGAATTCAAGACGATCATGTTTTCCTCTATTTCATGTCCAGTTTTTCTATACTGAATACAGTCATAAGCTTCCCTTAAGCTCTAATGTGTGTCTCTTCCTCGCCTACCACTTTAGCTTTGAAGCTTCGCAGATTCAGTGAACCATTTCAGTAAGGATTACTAAGGGATGTTTCTATCTGATTTGATTTTTAGTGTAGTTTATAGTAAGTTCTGAAAATATGACCATTGTGTGCTATAGATGTATTTTTTATAACGCTTTGTTGGAAATGTAGAGGGCCATCTTGGTGTGTAAAATTCTCTATTAACATGAAGGGTCTCATTTAATTTGAAAAGCTACGCTGATTTGTTTTACTACTACATGTCTGTACAAGTTAAGGATAACCTCTTTTAACTGATTTATGAACGAGATCAGAGAAAGAAATCTAGAAATAAGAACGTGAATATTATGAACAATAGACGATTACAAGATTTACCTCTGTTCAGTAAAATCAGTACATATATTGGCTACAACTTAGGGAGTAATGAAAATTTCTTATTTAATCGGTACGAGTAGCATGTTGTTAACAAATATGTGTTACGTTCTTAAAAATCACATGAAATAAATTGTTGAACGAATCATGGTAATTCTTACACCTCAAGAGGAAAAAGTTCTCCAAGTTCTTAAGGAAAAATGTATGGTTGCCATAGTTGAACACTAGGAGACGGTATTAGAAAATACGGCGTTCAGTTAGATCAATTTGTTTTGGATTGGAATACACAAAAACCTCGTCCGGTGTGATTTCAAGACTATTTCTAGCAGAATCCCAGAGAACTTTCTTTTCAACAGTATCAAGAAGTGGTGTACGAAATTCGGGATCTAGGCTGTGCAGAGAACTAAGCGAAGAAACTTGGATCGTACTAAGCGGAACTTGGAACTAAACGGAGAAACTTATTAGCTCAGCTTCCGCAAATCCACTACACGTCTAAGTCTAGAGCGTTGTATTTAATAGTTAGTGTGGCCGATTGTCCGTAGAAAACTATAAAGTGTAAATCCTACAAGACTAAGCTGCGTCGAGGTCGCCTCAAAAATTGAAGGGTTTGGTGCAAGAAGGAGGCAGCTCCACTTTTTCCAGTATGTAGCAAATTACAAAAAAACGTTTTGGAGCTGCCTCGGTTTTCACGCACACTCCTCCATCAGCCACATTTCATTGGAACTAGCGGGTGGAGCTGCCTCATTCTTGTACCAAACGAAGGGTCTTTTTGTTTTGTATGTGATAGGGTGTGCAACGCAATAGCGGCACAAAGTGGAGCTGCCTCCTTCTTGCACCAAACTCTTCAATTATATAAGGGTAACCAAGAAAGTCTCGCTTTTTGTGGAGGTCTGTGTTCCAGTATCCCTCACACTGAGTTGAAAGCAAATGGAGATAAGGCAAAGGTCAGTTGTTGGTGTGGGTATATCCAACATACTACCTGATTGTGGCAGTTCAGTTATACCGTTAACTTGCGTAAGGACAGAGTGAACATGGGACCTCCATAGAGCGTCATAAGGACGTGTATGCTCTGCGAGTTCAAACTGGGGTCAAACGCCGCTGCAGCGAAGCGGAAAATATGCCACGCCTTTGGTGAGGGTGTCGTGACTACGCGGATAGTGGAGCGGTAATTTAACAAGTTTAAGGACGGTGACGAAACACTCGAAGACGCACCACGTGCCGGAAGACCAACACATGTACAAAATGAAGATCAGACAGCAATTGAGGCGAACAGTGGCCAGACATATGAGGAACTGGGACTACAATTCACTGTGAGTGGAGAAACCATTCGGCAGCATCTCCATCAACTTGGGAAGCACTACAAGTTGAGTTGATGGGTCCCACATAATTTTACTCCGAGCCAGAAGGCAATGCGAACAGACTCGTGTGTTTCTTTGCAGGTTCGTTTGAGAAAGGAGACATTCCTGGACAGGGTGTTGACGTGTGATGAGAAGTGGGTTCTGTACGAAGCTCCACGGCGCCGTCATTATTGGTTAGCATCCCATGAACCGGTTCCAAAACAGCCGAAACCAGCACTGTACCAGGTCGTCCTCCTGTGTGTTTGATGGATTGCTCGCGACATCGTGCATCGGGAACTGCTACTAGCTGGTCAGAGCATCAATGCAACAGTGTACTGTCTGCAGTTGAGCCGTATTGACGAAAAACTCAAAGCTCTGGAGCCAGCATTTCTGAATCGCAAAGGGGTCCTCCTCGAAGCCCCACGTGGCTAAGATGACCCAGGACACCATTCTACGCCTTGGATGGGAAACATTATTGCATCCGCCATACTCCCCGAACATTGCACCGTCCAATTATCACCTGTTCCATTCCTTGGACAATCACGTTAGAGAACGCCAGTTGAAATCCCTAGTAGAGGTGCAAAATGCACTGGATACCTTCTTGGCTTCATGGCCCACCAAGTTCTACCGCGATGGACTCCATGTCATTTCAGAACGTTAGCGGAAAGTTGTCGATGCTGATGGGGACTATTTTAGATCTTCCAGGTACGTCTTAGGTGACATATCAATGTTCGAAGGTGGTGGATGAAAAAAAGACAGAACTTTCTTGACTACCTTTATATAAAGACGGGTTTACAGACTCGTTCAGCTTCAGTGGCGAAGCAGCTTACTTCTTTCTGGGTAGGTTAATCGGAACAGTGTATTCGCGTCTGGCTGATCGATAGTTCTTAAGAGGCCGCAGAACATGTGCAATACTTGAGTTAAGGGAAGGGAGCAGTGATTATATCTTCCAATAAGAGATGCAGTATTGCGGTTCCTATCCAGGTTTCTGGATTTATCTCCCCCGTGATATTTTCTTGCAGTACTTTGCGAGCGTATGTGCGTTCACTTCCTTCTAACCTCCAGGATCTTCGCAACCATATCTCCGTTGATGTAGCTTTGTTTGCCCGTGATATGCTGACATGTGCGACGAACTCGATAATTGTATATATGTGTGCCGCTTTACCGTTCAGCATCTGGGAAATATATAATACGAGGGGGTGCTGATAAAGATTGAGCCTTACCAAGAAAAAATTGAAATGAGAAGCTGAAACTCCCACACTATTCCACACATACCCCTAGTAGGTCAATTCATTTGCGACATCTGTCCTTGTAAATAGAAGTCGTTTGTCTGCTGCTGTAATCATTTATCTATAGCATCAGTTGCCGCTTTGAATACACTGAAAACCGTGACCTTTGAGATGTTTTTTGAGATTCGGGAATAGATGATACTCGGATGGAGCTAGATCAGACGAATAAGGGGAATGAGGCAACACTTGAAATTCTAGGGTTGCCAATGTGTCCTGTGTTTGAGATGCAGTGTGTGAGGAGGCATTGTCGTGCAAAAGCAGAACACCTTTGGAGATCTTACCACGACGTTTATCCTTGATATTTTCGCGAAACTTCCTCAAGAGACCACGGTAATATACTGCATTATGGTTGCACCCACTTCCACTAGCAGAACTCCTTCCTTATTCCAAAAGATTGTTGCCATTTGTTTCTTGCAGACCTCTGAATATGGCACTTCTTCAGCCGGGGAGAAGAACTGTGCCTCCATTCCTTAAACTGTTCTTTAGTCTCGAGATCATAACAATAGATCCACATCTCATCACCAGTTAGTAGTTTCTCCAAAAAACCAACCTCACTTCGTGCAAAATGTTCCAAAACTGTCCGCGAAGTTCTCACTCTTTCCTGCTTTTCTTCCTTCGTCAGAAGTTTGGGGATCCACTTTGCTGCAACCTTCCTCATAACCAGATCATTATTAATAATGGTACCAACTCTTTCATGTGATATGCCCAAACATGTAGCAATCCTTTTGGCTGATATTCGACGATCTTCCATTATCATGTCCTGGATGTCTTGCTAATTTTCAAGAACAGACACAGAAACGTGCCTGCCACTGGGTCTCGCACTTTCAACATCAAAATGGCCAGTTCTGAAGTTGGCCACCCAGCGTTTGACAGTTGCATATGACGGCCCACGGTCTTCCAAAGTTTGTTTCATTTCGTCACAGATCTGCGTCGCACTTTTCTTTTGGAGGAAGAGAAACTTCATGACGGTCCTATGCTCCTCTGGACTAAAGCTTACTGGAGGTGGCACTTCTAAAATGAAAAAGAGAAGGACGGTACTATCATAGAACATTGTATTTTGCAACATAGTCTATACAGATCCTGCCTTATATATCCTGCTAATTTCAGCTTCCTAGCTCATTCTTTTCTTGGTAAAGCTCAATCTTTATCAGCACTCCCTCGTAATCTTCGCAGTAGAATAAAATTTGCGTTGTATATATGTTTGTAGTTTCTAAAAAAAAAATGTTTTCCAAGGTTCAGAACAGCCCAGTACAATTGGGTTTAATATTAACAAATTGCATATATACAGTCCGCTGCAAAAAAACCTGCAACATGAGCATGTAAGCTTATTGTGAAACTACGCGTAACAGCCCAGGGAATCAACATAACTTCTAAGTGGTACGATCACGTCAGGAGAAACCTCGGCGTCCTCCCCTGCACACTTATTTTGGAGCAAAAGACTTCGTCGTTTCACAATAAACTTACATGCAGGTTTTTTTGCTGTGAACTGTACAAAACATGCTGGTTCATCTTGTAGAATATTAGCAAACAGGAATTATTCTTTCTTTATTTTTACATTATTTATTTATTTATTTTGAACGAGGGAAAGGGTGAGTCGTAGCACTTGAATATTTCACTATGACATTACATAATGCATTATAACGCATTGTACAATCGCCAGCAGAAGTGAATACTTCCTCTGCATGTTCTGTTGTCAATAATTACAGAATGAATGGAAGAGCATGAGTGCATCCTCTTTTTCTCGCGCGCTCTCTCTATACTATACTCTTTTCGTAAAGATAGCGAAATTCTGTGTGATTTACTAAAAACCTTGTTTCAACTTGTTTCTTCCGAGGGTATTAAGAGAACGTACGGGAGAGGTAAGCACTTCCGTTGGCAACTATACGACAGCAGTATGTATGATCACAATCAAAAAGTGCGTCTGTTTAATAATGTATGTTTTTGTAATACCTTGGGATTGAAATTAACTAGTATTTCGTTCGAGCTTCCTAAATATTTTAGAAGCTCATTAGATCTATTTTAGTTTAAGGTCCCATGTTTACCGAGGCTAAGGAAGACAGTGATGATGAGTTGAATGATAACTGTGGAATGAAGTAAGTGGGAGGAAACAGGAAAATCCCAAGAAAACCCACGCACATGGTGTTTGTTCACTACAAAATTCACTAGTTCGGGCTGAAATCGAAGCATGGACTTCATGCACCACATAAACACTTTGCCACTGAGACACCGCAGGCCACTAATCAGATTCAATGAAGAATAACATTGCTGTACTTAAATAGACTCATTCTTCCAGAAACGGAGCTGAATGGTATCATCTGATCCTGTTTCTATAAGAGAGAAAAGCTGTTAAAAATACAATAACTTAATATAACCATACAACATTCGTAGATTGTTTTGCCATATAAATCAGAAAAGATGTATTCTCGTAAATAATGCATATAAATTATACATTTTAATATGTATAAGTTACGTACTTTAATATTTATAAGTTATGTATTTTAATATTTATAAGTTGTATTCCCACGGAAGAGCAGTACGATTCTTATGCTGATGTGTTACACTACGTGAGATACAGAATTTAGTGAAATTTGATAAAAATTGATTGGGAAATATAAACAGTATGTATAGAATATGTCGAATGAAGTAATGAATGCTCTCATTATGTTTAGCGTACGTAACATGTAGAGTTACAAATTATGTTGAACATTTCAATACAAATTGTATCATATATGTCAATTAACTAAGGCTAACTATCCTCCATACCAAGATTCTGAAGGTTTTTTTTTTTTTTTTTTTCCACTGAGTTTGCTCCTAGTTTTAATTATTTATTTTCATGCTTTTACCAATTTTCTTCCTCTTAAGATATAGATAAGTGAATGACAAGCCATACCTAATTAGTAGAACAACCCACATTATGCTTTATTTTTTGTTCAGTTATGCTTTATTGTTTTCCAAATTATGCTTTATTATGCTTTATTGGTAATGTCAATCAATTGTTTCACATTAATCGTGTATAATGTATAATATTTACAATACATTAAATATTCTAAATATCTTGATCTGTTTATTAATATTTTATGCAACCAGTTTCTTTCATATTTAATGAACTTTCTACTTAATGCACTGTCAACATATGCTAATGCTTGAACCAGTTTTTTTTTTATTACTTGTGTGCGTGCCTTGCAGGTGCATATATAAAGAAAGGGAAAGTACATAATGCCTTCAAAAATTACAGAAAGTGCTCAGTTCAAGAGGTACACATAACAATAGATATAAAAATAACCTTTTCGTTGTTGCATTGTTATGTTCTCGAAGATTTTCCATTGTAAATATTGATTTTAAAAAATATTAATACAGTATGTTAAACAGAATTTTCCAAGAATTGTTCTAATAGAATTTTCCAATAATTGTGCTATATATTTTAAATTATGCTTTATACCTTCTTTACTAAAATTATGCTTTATTATGCTTTTAAAATTAGTATCTTCTGGACCCTTAGACAACAACTATGTTCAAGGTACCAACCATATGTGTAAATTGCTGTTATGCTTTTTATGCTTTTTTGGGTTGCCTTACTGATCAGTTAATGATAAATTGTTAAGAAGGAAGAAAAAATATTAGAGCAAAACAAATGTCTAAGAGAGAATTATAAGTTAATTGCCTGCAATGTAGAATTCCCTTTTGTCTTTCAGTATTTTGCACTTGCATATCACCAGTCCCGCTGGAATTACAATGATCAAGAGGATGTTCGTAGCGTTGATGAAGGATTTGACAGTCACGATATCCCATTAGATGTCATTTGGTTGGATATAGAGCACACTGATGGTAAAAAGTAAGTGTTCCGTAAATTTTTATTCAAGAGAATAAGTTCTTAAATTAGTAAATGTTAGTGAATATTCTTCTTATTCACCTCAACCGTAGGTTGGTGGGCAACATGGAAATTTTAAAACTTTTCCCTCCCTTGCGAGACCTGTTTTATACTTTGATAAGGTCTCTTCTTCATAACTGCATCTAGATATTCTATCCTTGGTCTTCCTCTTCCTGGTTTTCCTTCTGCCTTTCCCTCTATCAGCACAGTAATCGGAGTGCCGAATAAGATGGCCAAGCATGCTGTTTCTTCTTTTTTTTATTACCTTCATTATCGTCCTTTAGTACGTCTTCATTCCTTCTCTGTTCAGTCCATGATATGCGCAGCATTTTGCGCCAACACCACATTCCAAATGCTTCCAGCTTGGATATTTCAGCTTTTTTCAATGTCCACGTCTCTGATCCGTAAAGTGCTACGCTCCATACCAAGTCTTAATAAATCATTTACGAACGTCCAACGACATATTTCTTGATGCTAATAGTTCTCTTTTCCTATTGAATGCTTGTTTAGCCTGCGCTATTCTGGAACTTACGTCTTTTTCACTACTTCCGTCCGAGGATAGTAGACTTTCTAAATAGGGGAAAATCTTAACGTCTTCGATTTTCTCTCCATCTATCTATACTTTTGCCTCTTCCTGTCCTGCTCTTGTGCACTTAATCACTTTGGTTTTCTTCTTTTTTATCTTCATTTTGCATGTTTTTTCCTGTTGGTTGTTCAAGTTTGAAAGTGCTTCCTGCAAGTCCTTTTCGTTCTCCGTTATTAATGCTATGTCATCAGCAAACCTTATTGTGCTGAATACCTGGTCATTTACTTTTACGCCTTTCTCGTTTTTTTTATCAAAGAATTCTTTCATAGCTTCTTCTATATAGACCTTGAACAGGAGAGGTGAAAGTCCACATCCTTGCCTTACTCCTTTACTTATTCTTGCTTCCTTCTGATCTCTTCCTATAACAGCTGTCTGGTTCCTATACAGTTGGTATATTATTCTTCTGCCTCTGTAATCCATTTTCAGATTCTTCAACGCTCTGAACATGATATTCCAATCTACGTTGTCAAAAGCTTTTTCTATATCTACAAAGCTATCACAATTGATTTGTCTATTCTGATGTGCTGTTCCATGATCAACCGTAGACTCAGTATTGCTTCCCTTGTTCCCCTTTTTCTCCTGAATCCAAACTGGTCCTCTGATAGCCGTTCTTCGATTTTCCCTTCTGTTCGTTGTGCGATAATTTTGCACAGTATTTTTGATGCATGTGAAAGTAAACTTAGCGGTCTGTGTTCTTCGCATTTCCGTGCGCCTTTTCTCTTCGGGATAAATACCAATATGCTTTTCTCGAAGTCTTTTGGTATTTTCTCCGAGATATACATTTCATTAATAAGATCGAATAGTTACTTCTTTGTTGCTATTCCGAGATTCTTAATCACTTCCGTTGGTATTTGATATATTCCTGGGGCTTTACCATGTTGCATTTTCTCCAGAGCATTGTCAAATTCGCACTGTAAAATTGATGGTTCTAATTCATTTTCATCTACGTCTTCTTCCTTCTCTATCTCTTCTTCGTTCACTCTGTCTCCTTTGTAGAGTTCTTCAATGTATTCCTTCCATCTTTCTGTTATCTGCTCCTCTTCTATTAGCATTGTTCCATGCTTGTCTGTGCGTTTCTTTTTCTCACCGAACTGTTTTCTAACCTTTCTGTATGCTGTTCCTGCATTGCCTTCGACTATATTTTCCTCAATTTCCTTGCACAAGTTGTTTGTCCAGTTTTCTCTGGCCGCTTTTACTTCTCTGTTGATGTGATATTTGCACCTTCTGTATTCCTCTTCTTTGTTATTTTGAAGTATCTTCTTTCCTTCATTTCCAATATTTCTGCTGTTATCCAGGGTTTATATTGGGTTCTCGTTTCTCTTCCTATGTGCTCGTCTGCAGTTTTTGTAATCCCTATTTCATGGTTTCCCATTTCGAGTTGGTCATCACCTGCTAAAACTACGTTATACGTTTCTTTGTCTGTCGCATTTGTTAATTCCCTTTTCATGTTTTCTTAACTTGATTGTGTTTCATTTTTTGTTTGGTACTACCACTCTTTTCCTCTTTAGTCGGAGTTCGCTCTTCATCAAAACTAAATTATGGTCTGAGTCAACGTGTACGCCTGGGTAACTTTACTGTTCTTCACTTGATTTCTAAATGCTTGTCGGACCAGTGTATAGTCTATTTGGTATCTTTCTTTGTCTACTGGTCTTGTCCATGTATATCTTCTGCTTAGTGGTTGTTCGAAGAGTATTTGTTACAGTCAGATTATGGCTTTTGCAGAACTCAACTAATCGTGCACCTCTCGCATTCCTTTCTCCTAGGTTGAAATTCCCAGTTACATTCTCTTCTTTGCCTTCGCCGACTACTGCGTTCCACACCCATGATGATTAAATTGTCCTGGTCTTGAACTCATCAATACTTCGATTTGCTCATAGGTTTCTTCAACTTCCTCATCTTTGTAGCTTGATGTAGGCATATATACTTGGATTATCGTCATATTCCTCGGTTCGTTGCTATCTTCAACATTAGTATCCTTTTATTGTATCTCCAGGTGCCTGTAACTTTCTGCCTCTTCTTATTCAAAACAAAACCGACTCCTGCTGTACCGTTTATATGGTCCTGGGTTCAATCCCAGATCCCGCCAAGTGAACTTCGTAGTGGACAATCACCGTGTGCGTGGGTTTCCTCGGGGTTCTCCCGTTTCCTCCCACTTTCTTCACTCCACCATTTCATTCATTATTTCATCATTACTGTCTCCTTTAGTCTAACCGGCATAACCGTGGGACGTAAAACTCAAAGATTTCACTTTTTTTTGTAACGTTTATAGCTCCTGAGTAAATCATTCTGAAATCCCCGCTCCACATGTCTCCTCCATCAGGCCACCTAACTTCGTTGATTCCCAGGATATCTATCTTCATGCGTTCCATTTCTTTCTTCAGGTTTTCCACACTGTAACAGCGATCGCACATTCCAGGTTCCTATCCTGCATGGGTTTCGTTTGATGACGACCGAGGAGGCCCTGCTTTGATTCCCTCCATTGCCGGGGACGACCCTCTGTGAAACAGTAGTGTCGTATTCCCTAATGTTACATTTTCTTATTTCTCTTTCTATGTTGTTTTCTAGGGACTGAGTAAAGTGGTGGTGTCCTAGGTCCTTCCACCTCAGCCATAGATGACATCCTGTCCGTGACTGTTTTTGTCCACATCTGAGCCTTGCCGATGTCAATTATCTTCAGCCTCAATGTGGTAATGGTAGAGTTGCTATCCACTACAATAATATTTCTCTTCGTCTGGCTCCTACCCCTAAAGACCTGTCCGGCATGGGAAGCCCTCTGACGAAACTATCTCCGGCATAGCTCTTGCGATCTTTAGAGCACGCAAGCCCCCCACCACGGCAAGGTGGAAATATTGAGGGAGGTAGTGAATAGTTGAACTGTAAATGTATCTTAACGAAGACACAGATGGCATAATAGCATGCTGAAACAACATATCTAACTGATACGTTTCCAGATTCTTACAAGAAACCAGCGGGCAAATATTTACTAAATATTTGTATACTATAAAGAAATATAGGAGAAACTTAGCTTCGTGTTACAAAATATTTACAAGTGGGTATGATGTTCTTTAAAGAACTCTCGACTATTCTTGTTTATTTCTTTTAAATTTTGTTGTTTTTCTTCCCTTGAGTAATAAATCTTGTGTGAAACTGACTTTTTTTTTAAAAAAAAAAAAAAAAAGTATGCAATTTTTACTTTGCAGAGTAATCAAAGTAATCAAACTTTCGTTATTATCGTATAGGATTTTACTATGAATAAACCTAAGTACAGTGAAGTCTTATTAATTATCTCGAATAACGTTTGACTTGACTTATTTGACCTGTTCGAATTAATTTGTGGTATTAGTACTTTCTGTGGCCGTAGAAATTCGCAGACTTTTTTTTTTTCTAGCGTATGTCCTGAAATTTGAAGTATGAAAATTACCTTTATTACAAATATCTTTAGGAAACCTCCAGCTTCTTTGTTGTATTTTATGTATTCATTCGTGCCCAAGCTGTCAGCGCGCATGCTCCGTATATGTACATTTTATTTTCTAATAACTTCAGCATTTCAGTATCCTTAGGTTCGGACCTGGAAATGTGTTTTCCACATTTTTCGATCTTCAGCTTCCGCTTTTAACTCCCATTATTTTCTTCTATTTTTCAAATCATCGATTAGTTGTGTTTTTCCTACTCCTTGCTTTCCTTCAATTCTTCCTTTTATGGCGGTATGAAGAAGACAATTTCTTCGCAAGATGTGTCCAATCCAATTGGTCTTCGTACGAAGGATGCTGGCTAAAAGCGTACTCTTCTCTCTTACTCGTTGTAAAGCATTTATTTATTAGTCTCTCTGTCCATTTTACCTTCTTCCAACAGAACATTTCTAAGTTCTCTAAATATTTCTTCTTTTACTTCTGTAATGTCAGTCTCTAAACCATACAACCCAATGCTCCACATATGTAGCACTTGACTAACTTCTTTAGTCCAATATGAAGCCTGCTAGTTAAGAGTGATCTTTCCTTGTTGAAATCTTCGTCTCTTATCAAAATACTTCTCAAGATGTTTGGAAGGATTTTTCTTTTTTCTTCTTTAATCCGTAGGATTTGTTTTCACTGGATATTCTCATGACCTTTGATTTTTCGATGTCCATTTCTATTCCATATTATTTCCTAGTGTAGACCATTCTGTCCATTACTTCCTGCGGTCTTTTCTCGGTTTTTGCTGTAATAATCGTGTCATCCGCTTACTTCACTTCGTTGATGATCTACCCTCCAATCTTGAAGTCTTCAAGTTCCATTAATACTTTCTTCATTGAGTTAAGGAGGTTGTAAGTTTTCTCCTATTACTGCTAGGACTTACGATAGGCAGAATAGTTGGTAATAATAATTCAATATTATATCAGATTTCGTGTTGACGTACAAGTAATTACATAAAGTCGAATTTGTCACAGTAGACTTCTTTAGTATCTTCTGTCTGTCTGTCTTTAGTATCTTCATAGTTGAGTGTTGGTTTTCTTTTTGGTGGCAGGTTCAAATCCTGCTAGTAATTCGAAACTTTGCGTGCAATCTGAAGTGAGCTTTCTTTTGAGAAAGCCAAAGATTTCAATCATTTTATGCCTTCGTTGTTACGGTCTCAGCGAAGTCTTTGTATTATTCTTTGATCAGTATGCAGCAGATATTAACTTTTAAGTGTTAAACCAAACATTATTCTTTATTTCAGGTATTTTACGTGGGACAAAGTAAAATTTTCTAGACCTACGGAAATGATAGACAATTTGAGTTCGAAAGGAAGAAAAATGGTGACCATAATAGATCCTCACATAAAGCGAGATTCTGGATACTTCCTACATAATGATGCTCAAGCGAATGGTTTTTATGTAAAGAACAAAGATGGTAATGACTTCGAAGGTAAGATGATGAAGTCTTGGTTTCAATTTTGTACTTTAGAAGCTAATACTCCAACGCGTTTCTACGGACAGTATTGTGCCCCTTTCATTTTAATTTCATTTAAGTAATTTCCTCCCTTCTTTCTCCTCCAGAATGGAAGTCTTAGAATTTGCTGAATTCAAGGTATTAATAACCTGTACGTGAGGGACCCATATACCAATTTTCGTAAATTTACATCCAATGCTTCAGAAGCTATATCCGGCTGACCAGACGAAGCACTCCTCTCCCCTTCCACTTTTTGATCCTCTTACTGGTCGAATTGTTAAAAAAACTTAAGTAATTAACATGCTCCTAAAAGTTAAGGACAGTGTTCCTAAATTATCTTTCAGTCTAAGGGTTCTCAAAATATTAGGAGCGTTCCAGAAATATATTTACAAGGTTTAATGTCTCATGATGAGTTTACAAGGTATGTTTGACACTATCATATATTATGTTGTATATAAAGCAATGCTTATTGTATACAACAGTCAACATTTCATCGTTTTAACATAGTTGACAAGATGATTGAGGCATTTGTCTAACCGTGAGAAGTCTATTCTAAAATTTGAGGTCCTGACTGTTAACCCAGAGTTCTACCGATGTTTTGATGTCTTTATCTCTTCTGAATATGTGCCCTCGAAAATGTTCTTTCAAGGCCGGGAGATTATATTCACTGGATGCTAGATCAGGACAATATGGTAGATATTTCACACATCTACAAAAACTATCGCAACCATTCTTGAGTGCTAGTGGCAGTGTGTGGCCGAGCATTATTTGCAGGAGTGGCACAGCCTTTGGCAGCAGTCCAGGACGTTGTGTGGAATTCGTAAATGTTCCAGTAGTGCATTGTAGACAGCTACATTAATTATTGCTCTCTTCTCCAAGAAATCGATCAGGAACACACCTTATCCCAGGAAACAGTAGTCATCACTTGGCCAACCGAATTCACGACCTTGAATTTCTTGCTGTGTGGGAGAACCTGGACGCTCCCACTTTTTTTAGTAGGTGGTAAATCCAGATCTCATCATCAGTGACAATGTACTCAAGAAAATCTTGGTCGCCAACGGCATATTGCTACAAGAGTGACAGGGTACAAACCATTCCCTGTGCTTTGCGGTCTTCAGAAAGATTTCTTGGCGCCTATATGTTACGATTTATTTTGAGAGGGTTAATTATGCGGTAGAATTGTGTCTATTTTTAATATTGCAACTATCTGACTGGGATGTACAGGTATTCAAACAAATAAAGCCTTTAGAAATAACTCTTGCTACTAATTTTCAACTGTAATGTTTCTTGAATTAATCACTCTTTCTTTATAGACAGTACTTATCTCATACTTCATATAGAATCCAAACTAATCTTACACTTTGTTCCTTTTGTGCCTAACAACATCTAATCGTGATATCTTGCTATCTGTCTTGTTTATCTTTGAGAGTCCCTCAAACTATCGCCTAACAACGTCTAACTAACTTCGTCTATCCCAACATGCGTAACATTTTCTGCCAACATTATTAAACGCACACTATGAATCCTAACTGTTCAGTAAATCGGCTAATTTTTCCACTGACAAACCAAAATCGTGCGTTACTCGTACGATAGTGATTATCCTATTTTAAGAATTGTATGCTTCAAGCGTGTTTTGTTTGTTATTCCAACTGTTCTGGGTCTCCCACTCCACGCAAAATCCATTGATGTCACCATCCCAGTTCGAAATTGACTGATCCAATTTGCTATATTGACGACTCAACACACTTTCCCGTAGATGTCTACCAACTGACGAAGAATCTGACACGTTCTTCACATTGAAAAATCGAATGACAGCACACATTTCTGCTTGGATCATTGTTCTAATCGACCCTGTATCTTTAACCACTGTGACGTTACCCCCTGAAATAATAGAAGCATTTTGCTATAGTTACATATTGTCTAACGTCAGTCATACAGGAGCGTCCCAAAGATAAATGCACACTCATGTCCAAAATGTTTGTTGCATATCTATAACTGTCTTCATAGGAACAGAATTATATATACGAAAATTAGAATAAGTAAAATAAAATGTTGCTAAATGGACAAGAAAGTTTTATTTTCGTTTTATTGTTCTTATTAACTGCTCTTTTGACATGAAATTTGCCACATACATGTCTTTGCCGATTATACACATACTAACATTATAAGACATACCGGGTGAATTCGTTATCAAATTATATTCCTACAACAGCATATTTATAGACATGCGACAATAATTTTGGACATGAGTGTACAAGCCAGTGACGACGATGTCAAAACAGAGGTGTAATGCTGGCTCAACAATTAGGACTTCACATTTTACGGAAGTAGCATCGAGAAGCTTGTCTCGTGTTAGACAAATACCTCAATCATCTTGGCGACTATATTGAAAGATAAAGTTTGATTGTAGTACATAATATGCATGGTTTATGTATAACATAAAATGTGATTATTGCCAAATATGACTTGTAAACTTACTTTTGGAACGCTTCTCGTAAATGTGATAAATGGCTTTTGTTTCATCAAAAATATGATGAGATTACTCTTCTATCGCTTTACAATCGTAAGTCATTCACTTCCAATCATCTACATACCGGTATTTGGAATATACACTTACATTCATCATTAGGACAGGAGAAAAATGTTTTGAAATCACCAATATAAAAACAAGAAATTCCATTCATACACAAAAGAGTTCCCACAGATTTGGAATGTCGGAAAATCAGGGAAATTATTGAAAAGTTCTTTAGTGTCAGGAAACAAAGTACTCATTTTCGATAGTGGAGGCAACTTTGAAGGAATAAGGTTATTTGGGATTTAGAGATTAATCAACACAATATAGAATAAAAAGTTAGAAAGAAATGTAGAGAGAAAAAATGTTAAACGAAAGTAGTTTGCTATCGTTTAGAATAGCAAATTAATAAAACGAAGAAAGAAATTTCCCTGTTGTAAACTCTCCAATTTTGTGATAAGTAGTACGTTAAAATTGAAATAATAATTAAAATTCAAAGGAACATACAGCAACTTGCATATTATTCAGTTCAAAGTTGGATGTGTGATGCGTTAGTTACGGCTATGTGTTGAGAGCTGAAATTAATAGTGTCAACACTGATGTGTATATATAGCATGTTGTGTATTACTCCTAGTTTGAACAAGTTAGTTCGATACCTAATCTACCCCACAGTAAATTGACTTTCTTTTCCAACACTACGTGCAGGCATTGTAACGAGGGAAATAGTCTCGTATGAGTTTGCAGTCTAAAGTTGTGTACTCATGGTGGTCTCAAAACTGAAACATCAGAATTAGATTATCGTTGTTGTATAGCACAACATTTTTATCAAGGGCTTGATGAGGCATATGGGAATCGATGTTTCCTCACAGAGCAATGGCACGGTGAGTAAAAACACTCAATGAGGACGCCAAAATATTGCAGACATGTATTGGCCGATTCTCAAAATGCTAGTGAAGGGGAGGTACAGACTGTAAGTGTATTAATGCAGATAGTTGGTGGGTTAGCCCGTGGTAGAAGTTACCTCTCATGCATCTGAAGGTAATAGAGAATTCTATACATGTGGCTGTACGGAATCCTGATGAGCATATCGAAAAACAAGGGAAGTTCACAGAGGTATTTCTTTTGTATCAGCTGTAAGTAAATAGTTGCCACTATTAAAGCTCCTACGCTCATACACATCGATTGTATCCAGGGAGGCTAGCATAATATTATTAACATACAAAAATTTGGTGCTGATTGAGCCTTTAGAATATTTTGACAGATACTTAGTCACTTTGCAAATTTTAAGCTGAATAACAGACACAACATGAAATAATAGGTCTCAGCTTGTAAACTGACGAAAAATGAAATTCCACTTTCTTTATTGATTTTTCTGGTATCACATTGCAGTGGATCTTTTGATAATTTTATTCGTTGGTTAGTTAGATTGTAGTTTAATATAACCTTCACCGGAGCACCGAAGCTATGTGAGACGTAAACTTACAGTTTAAGGCGAAATCCGAACCACCGTAATGCATTCAAATTTCAAGATACATATCGGGAATCTAATCCATTATCCTGCACTCCAAAGGCATGCACGCTAGCAAGTGGGGAGGGCTTGATAATCTTCTGTAATTAGCAATGTTGAATCGGTTCAACATTATAAAACACAGTTACACGTATGTTAATGATTATGGAGAATTGAATTTCAAAGAATATGGGAGAATATAGAATTGGCCCAAAAATTATTATTATGTTACTTACAAGGGACGTATGCGAATCGTGACAGCTAGATATTTATGAAAATTGGTACCCTGACTAATTGTGGATCGCTAATCACCGTGGTGATAGTCATTCAGTGCGGAAATGCTTCGCTTACCTGCTACGTATAATACATATACCACGCAGTGACTGTTGAGGCTGTGCCGAGTTACACCCTTAAAACGCCGGAAAATGGCAGAAAATGAAAAATGTGTCCAGGTAACCTATTACCTTTGAAAGGAGGACACGTGACGAAGAACACGGCAGTAGTGTCACAAGCAGTGTTGCTACCCCAACACAAACTTACAGTTTTTCAAATAGAACGTATACCATTTTATGGCATTAAAACAATTGGCATGAAACGTGAAAGAAAATAAGCAAACGGTGGGTTATCAGTGGTCAAATAACAAAGATACGAGGCTCGAAAGTTGAGAAATTATGGGCCCCGTACAGAGAAATGAACAAATGTACAACAACAAGACTACGGAAGGAAAAAGTGTACAGTAGGGAGTAAACCACAGCATGCACAGCACCCAGTGACTAACGGGCTTGATGCTTCATATTTAGTGTGCGGCTAGGGCAAGAAATGCATGTATTTTGCTATACTATCTATGGCTTTTCTGTTGCGTGTATTGGTGAATAATGTTCAAATATTTTGCACCTGTATATTACTGTTAACCTGAATACAGTGTGTGTGTCTTGATCATTGTCTTACATGTTAACGTTTCCTATACTCTTGACTGACACCTATCACCTATTAATCTTTGTGAATCGATTCTGACGTACTTTTTTGTCACACGTTTGTTACCTTTCGTGCCACAACTTTTTTGTATCCTTTTCAGGCACTACGACTTCGTTTCTGTGGTTTGGAAGGTATGCAGGATTTTATGCAGTGTTGCAACTCCAAGGCAGTTCGTTTTATAGCTTTCGAGAACGGTTCGAGATATAGATTCCATACAAACGCTATTTGAATTGCTGCGCTACAGGAAGACTTGCTGTTCACATTTCCGCATTATGTCACATGGGCCTTCTTTCTACGGCTACTCTAACATTTTTTTTATTTATTTTATTTATTTATTTATTTATTTTTTTTTTTTTTTAGAATCCTATATCAGGCTTGTTAGTCACTGGGTGCTGTGCATGCTGTGGTCTACTCCCTATTGTACATTTGTTCCCTCCGTAGTCTTGTGTTATTGAGGACGAGATAGCTAAAGGAACATAAACTATTGTGTAGTCGATAGAAATGAGTGAAAGCTCAGCAGCATGTTACAAGAGGTCTTCTGTACGTGCACAGAGAGCAAGACGTTGCATGCCTTGACGTCAGCGTTACTTTAGCGCTGAATGGATCTTCTTCCTCAACATTGAGCAGTTGAATGAAAGGGACTAGACAGTACGCGTCAGTCAATGTGGTGTTAACCCCCTTGCCGTTCTTGACGAGTATACACGCACATTTGATATTTTGTATTGTTTGTGTGTGTGTTCTCGAATATGTTTTGTGGGGGTCATACAATTTTATTTATGATGAGAAACAGGTTGTAAAGAGTAAATTGTGATGTCTCGCACACTTCAAATCTCAGAACGGAAGTGGCATCGAGCGTCAAGAGAAACGTAACGGTAGGTGGTTAAGGTGCATTGTGTGGTGTTATTCACAACATGACCGAAGACAATATTTGGATGACATTACACGAGAAAGAGTCATCGGGAAACTGAAAGACTAGTGTGACGGAGTCTAATATTGCCCACTGCATTGTTTCGCGTGCATGAAAAGCATTCTGAACCACAGGCAATGCTGTGCGAAGAAGACGTGATGGTCGACCACGATCAACTACAGCAGCAAATGACCTCTACATTGTGCAACAAGCAAGAAGGATCCCACATCAAACATCGAGTGCAATTGCAAATGTATTTAATAGGACTTCAATGCGCCTAATCTCATGTTCTATAGTAGCACGACGACTGCAGAGGGGTGGTCTCTTTGTCCGACAGCCATTACATTGTATTCCGTTGGCTTCCGCACATCTGTGGCACTGTTTGTGGTGGTACCAAGAACATTAGGACTGCACCGAGAAGGAATAGAATCGTATTCTCTCCTCTGATGAGAGCAGATTCAGTCTGAGTAATGATTTTCGACGTACACTCATCTAACGAGAGATGGGAACATGCAGTGAACCATGAATATTGTCTAACATTATCATTTTGGTGGTCCCGTGTTCTTGTATGGTTAGGAATAATGCTAAATGAGCATACTGACTTCCAATTTTTGAACGAGGTATCTCAATGGTTAATGTTATCGTAACAGCGTACTCCTTTCCCACGTGCGTCTTTCAGAGGTGTAGTCGTCCTCAACTTCTTTGTGGATGATAATGAGCAACCGCATCGAACATCGCAGGTGACGGAGCTCTTGGAACGTGTGATATTCAGTGAATGCACTGGCCTGCAAGTTCCTCCAATTTGGATCCTATCGAGCACATTTGAGACGCTGTGGGGAGACGTCTTGTTGCACGTCCAGATGCATCAAGTGCCATCAAGCAATTGTCAATAGCGCTGTTGGAGTAATGGAACTCCATACAACAATTCATTACCAACTTTGTGAGCAACTTGGAATCCGTTTCAGAGCATGTATCGCTGTCCGTGGTCATATCACCTTTTTAATTACGATAAGTCGCAGTGCTTTCAGTGTAAGTTATTGGCTTTGTATGAAAATAACTATTTTTGTTCTTTTAATCACGTGGTTCTTTCTGTTGTTTCCTGTATCATACTGTAAGATTACTTTCTGTGTAAGGTTCGAGTTTTACCTACCTACAGTACTTTAGGATAATACAGCATGCAAAATTTATTTTCGTCTTTTTTGTACACTGATGTATATATTATAAACCACTCAAAAATGATGTTAAATGATGAATAAATTGTTTCAAAATTATGTTCCCTTTAAAATAAGTTGTAAATAGGAAAACAGAAATTAATATCTTGTAGTATGCAAGTAAAACAAATACAACAACTGATGATAATCAGAATATCAATTTAATTCTCTTCTGTGAAAACATGTTACGTTTTCTTCTTTCAAAAAGTCGATGTTGGTCATCGCGTCAGGACTGCCAACACCCGCTGTTTGAATACTACTTTCTGGCACAGCTGGTGTTGACTTTTTTCTATTGAGAAGTGACATTAAGGGAGGTTTCACTGTACATATATTTATATAGATTATAAGTAGACATTTTTGTCACTTACTCGTTATAGGTCAATTGTATATACTATTATTAAAGACTGTATTCTCTAAATTATATATACAGACTGTTCCATAATTCGTGTTATTTTCTACAGCGCTGGGAGAAGATGAAGTTTATACACTATTAATGTAAAATTTGGCACTCTTATTGAGAAATATCTGAATTTTTCGAATTTCTAAAGAAAATAAGAGAAAATTGCTGTTTAGCCCCCCTTTTAGAGGTGTAAACACGAAAGTTCATTTTCCTTATGGGAGATTCAATGTTAAATTTTAGAAGCAGTTTTCTCCAATAATTATTCGTGAAGATTTTGGAGCAAATGAGTTGTATTTGTTACAAAATGCAAAAACACTCATTCACAAAGCTAGCAAAGCCGTCTCAAACATTATTTTGGGAAGGTTCCCCTTTTGGGGGGCAAGGGGCGTAAAAAGATGGTGGGTGATATGTTACCAAATTCCCAAAATTTATTTTCGGAATGCCAATAAGCGTGAGATTAATCACAAGTGTCACAGAATTAATGCTCCAATGTCCTTACATGTAAGAGTGACTGATAATGGGGCTACAGCCCCCTTTCAAAAATTAAAAAAAATCACCATAAATATCCTTAGTAGGGACATACGAGAAGAAGGTATTTTAGTTAATTAATGTGAAATTTGGCGTCATTGTATCAAATGAGTATGCGTTTTTCAAATCTGGAATGTTATTTTGATAACCCATCGCCTTAGGGGGGCACAGGGGGCGAAGTACTAGATGATGGATCTTTATAAAAATTCCAAATTTTGTTCCGGAAATGCCAGTGAGCGTCAGATTTTTCACCACTGTCACAGAATTAATATTCTAATGCTCCTTGCATGTGCCAGTGACTTATATGGGGCTATAGCCCCCTCTCAAAAAAATCACCATAAATATCCTTAGTAGTGACATAAGAAAAGAAGGTATTTTTGTCAATTAATGTGTAATTTGGCGTCGTTGTAGCACAAAGATATTAGTTTTTCACATCTGAAATGTTATTTTAGTAACCACTGCCTTAGGAGGGCACAGGGGGCGAAGCATCAGATGATAGACCTTTATAAAAATTCCAAATTTTGTTCCGGAAATGCCAGTGAGGGTCAGATTAATCACAAATGTCACAGAATTAATATTCCGATGCCTCTTGCATGTGTCAGTGATTGATATGGGGCTACAGCCTCCCTTCCAAAAATCATTAAAAATTCACCATAAATATCCTTAGCAGGAACATACCGGAGGAAACTATTTTTTTAAAAAAATCAATTAAGTTAAATTTGGTGTTATTGTGCTAAAAAGGTATGTGTCTTTTAATATGGGATGTTACTTTGGTACCGCACCGCCTTAGGGGGCACAGAGGACGAAACATAAAATGACGGATGTTTATAAAAATTCCAAATTTTATTCTGGAAATGCCAGTGAGCATTAGATTAATCATAAATTTCTCAGAATTAATATTCCGATGTTTTTTGCATGTGCCAGTGATTGATATGGGACTACAGCCCCCTTCCAAAAAATCACATAAAAAATTAGCCATAAATATTTTAGCAGGGACATCCGAGAAACCATTATTTCTTGTCAAATTAATGTAAAATAATTTGTTATCTTAGTAAAAAGGTACGCGGTTTTGAAATATAAAATATTATTTTGGTGACACCGGATTAGAAGGGCACAGGGCGAGCAGCCCAAATTTTATTCTGGAAGTGTAAATGAGTTTCAGATTAATCACAAATGACACAGAATTAAGATTCCGATGCTCCTTGCATGTGCCAGTGATTGATGTGGGGCTACAGCGCCCTTCCACAAATCACGATAAATATCCTTAACAGGGACACACCGGAAGAAGCTATTTTTTAAAATCAAGTAATGTGAAATTTGGCGCTGTCGTTTTTTTAAATTCGGTATAATTTTGATAACGCACCACCTTTAGCGGCAAAGGGGCGAAGCATAAGATTGTGGATCTTTATGAAAATTCCAAATTTTATTTTGAAAATGCTAATGAGCGTGAGATTAGTCACAAATGTCACAGAATTAATATTCCGATGCTCTTTGCATGTCCCAGTGACTTATATGGGCTACAGCCCCCTTCCAAAAATCACAAAAATTCGCAATAAATATGTCATAATTAATATGTAAGTTGTCATTATTGCAAAACAAAATATATATACAATAAACCTGGAAATTACTGTAAATGAATAACTTCTGTCAGTGTAACTGATTATGCATATAGCTTTGTTGTTATGGTGTCACTGGAATATAATCAAAGAATTTTATATTTTTTAAAATCAATTAGAGCTAGCAGAAAATCTCACACACAAATCACCTACGTATTTTCTACACACTTAACAGAACCATCTCGAAATAGAACACAAAATGACAATAGAAAACGTAGCAGGAACCAAAAAAAATCTTAATGAAAAGTAAGATCTTAAAAATTAGAAGTGAGCTTTAAGTTTCAATATTGATTGCTTTATTCGTAAAAAGAAAAAGCATGTATTTTCATTACTTCTTACACAATAACCGTATTATCCAACTTTCCATACAACAACTTACTCGTATGCACTGCAGACGTAATACACACGGACACACGGTTTAATAGAAACAAATGTTTCCCGAGGAATAAGAATCAGTTGCTGGAAATTATTCTTTGTTGAAAACTACTCTTTTTGGCTCTATTATCACTAATTGTTTAAAAAGATCATTAACCTAAGTGTAAAACCCATAAAATCACCTTACTTTTATTCGGCATGCCCTCCTGAACGAGCAAGGCATAAATTAATGCGATTTACTAAAGAAACTGTGAACACCTTCTCCAACATATCTGGAGTGATCATCTTTATACTGTGGACAATCCTCTGTTTCAGGTCCTCTACACTGTTACATTATTTTTGGTAGACAATTTGTTTTAGGAATCCCCACAAGAAATAATCGCATGGTGTAAGATCCGGACTTCTTGGTGGCCATTCGACACTTGACCCCATAGAAATAATCCGTTCCCCAAATTTCTCTCTCAAAAGATTTATAGTCGTATTTGAGCGATGCGCTGGCGCTCCATCTTGCATAAACCATAATTCATCACTTTGACCTAAATTTAAAGGATCAAGTTCAGCAAATACTTTTTCTCTTAGTAGCTTTTGGTATGATGACGTTGTTACATTTTCATCAAAAAAGAAAGGTCCTATCACCTCAGTCGCAGTTATACCACACCAAACCATTATTCCTCGTTTGTCCATTGACACTTCTGATCTCACGTTCGGCTGTATCGATGATCAATATCTTGCATGTGATGAGGACACAGAACCATGTAAGAAAAATTTTGCTTCATCGGAAAACATCACTTGAAATAAGAACGTAGGGTTTTCATTTAACTTCTCGATAAACCAGTTACAGAAATAAACACGATCACCATAATCACTTGCACACAATTCAGAAACCATTCGGACCTTGTATGGTTTTACCTTCAAGTTTCTTAAAATTCTTTGTAGCGTAGCTTTCTTAATATTTAAGCCTAAGCTTCGACAAGCAAGGGATTTCCGCGGCGAACTAGTAACAGATAACAACACCTGTCTTTTTGTTTCTTCTGTAGATACACTTGGACATCTTCCTGCACTTTTTCTAGATGCAAGATGGGCAGTGTGAAAACAATTGCTGCGGAACTATTTGTACAAACGGTGAATTTGCATATCGTGTACTTTTAATCCGAGTTCTTTAACTATACGGGATCTTGTTGCTCTTGCAGATTTTTCTGATAAAATGTACCATTCAATTACATTAGCACGCTGATCCTGAGTTACAGACTGCATGATCGAAGGACACTACAGTATGAATGCACTCTTAAAGTATACTGGAAATGACAAGTAATTATCAAATGATTAAGCCAGTCTATCCCCGAGATTCACCTACTATGTAATGTCCATTTCCGAAGAAGTCAATCTAACCCAGGTGTTGATTACAGACACGAAATCCTATTGAACTGTCAACACGTTAACTCGTAAATAGTTGGTGTATTGCGGTAAGAAAAGGTCTGAAACTGTTGTCAGCACACATGAACAAGAAGTTGAGTCAGGAATTAGAGGGTGTTTTATAAACAAAAGTTTGTTGACATTGCTTAAAATCAGCTTACAGTGGGACGCCAACAAATGATTCGGACGTGTTCCAGTGCTTCTTAAACACACATCTCTTAGCATGCATTCTGAATAGGCCAGAGAGAAGCATGGAAGATAATAAAACAAAGTGGTGTGGTTCGTTAAATGATTTTGGGGCGGGAAGGGGGAATTGAATCACTAAAGTGGTCGCTGGCACATGGAGGTAGCTTCTAAGCATTAATTTTGATATATTTCCAAATATTTTGACGCTCACAGGAAATAACGAAAAGTTTGAATTTTTCTTACTGCCTATCTTCCCCAATTCGGAGGTTTGGCGTAATAAAACTAGAAACGCATGTACCATCATAGATGAAAGGGGAGGAAGAAGAGGAATGGTATCGTATTTTCTACCTAAAACTGCTAATTTACAGCAAAATTCGTATAAATATAGAGCAAACTGCTTTCTGCGTTTTACATTGAAACTCCAGTTAGGCCAATCAAATTTTGAGTTGACGCCACTAAAAGAGATCAACACATTACCATTATCATATTGTCGCTTTAGCTCTTTTTCTAAACAAACATTTTTCCACAATAATGCCAAATTTCACTTTAATAATGAAAAATATTTACCTTCTGCCAGTAGGCAAAAATATTTACCTTGCGTATAAGGACATTCATCATGAATTTCTATTGTTTTATGAAAGGGGATTGTAGCCTAATAGCAGTCACTGGTACAGTCCGCAGCAAAAAACCTGCAACATGAGCATATATGTTTATTGTGAAACGACGAAGTCTTCTGCTCCAAAATAAGTGTGCAGGGGAGGACGCCGAGGTTTCTCCTGGCGTGATTCATGCCACTTAGACGTTATGTTGATTCCCTGTGCTGTTAGTTGTAGTTTCACAATAAACTTACATGCTCATGTTGCAGGTTCTTTGCTGCGGATTGTACATTGAAATAGCATAGGAGCATAAATTCTGAGCGCCTTGCAATTAATTTCATGCTCATTGGAACTACCAAAATAAAATTTGGATTTTTTATACTTCGGCCCCAGTGCCCTCCAAAGCCAAAAATTACCGGTACCAACCGCGCCCTTTGTCCCCAGTTACCAAAATAACATTTCAGATTTGGAAAATACATAACTTTTTCTTACAATAACGCCAAATTTCAAATTAATCGACCAATAGAAAAAAAAAGCTTCTTCTGGTATGTCCCTGTTAAGGATATTTATCGTAATTTTTGGTGATTTGTGGAAGTGGCTGTAGCACCACATCAATCACTGGCACATGCAAGGAGCATCGGAATATTAATTCTGTGTCATTTGTGATTAATCTAATACTCATTCACACTTCCAGAATAAAATTTGGAATTTTTATAAACATCCATCATTTTATGTTTGGCCCCCTGTGCCCCCCTAAAGCTATGCATTATCAAAATAACATTCCAGATTTGAAAAACGCATACTCTTTTGATACAATGACGCCTAATTTTACATTAATTAAAAAAATACCTTCTTCTCGTGTGTCCCTACTAAGGATATTTATGGTGATTTTTTTATTTTTGAAAGGGGGCTATAGCCCCATATAAGTCACTGTCACATGCAAGGAGCATTAGAATATTAATTCTGTGACAGTGGTGAAAAATCTGACGCTCACTGGCATTTCCGGAACAAAATTTGGAATTTTTATAAAGATCCATCATCGAGTACTTCGCCCCCTGTGCCCCCCTAAGGCGGTGCGTTATCAAAATAACATTCCAGATTTGAAAACGCATACTCATTTGATACAATGACGCCAAATTTCACATTAATTAACAAAAATACCTTCTTCTCGTATGTCCCTACTAAGGATATTTACGGTGATTTTTTTTTATTTTTGAAAGGGGGCTGAAGCCCCATTGTCAGTCACTCTTACATGTAAGGACATTGGAGCATTAATTCTGTGACATTTGTGATTAATCTCACGCTTATTGGCATTCCGAAAATAAACTTTGGGATTTTGGTAACATATCACCAACCACCTTTTTACGCCCCTTGCCCCAAAAAAGGGAAACCTTCGCAAAATAATGTTTGAGACGGCTTTACTAGCTTTGTGAATGAGTGTTTTTGCATTTTGTAACAAATACAACTCATTTGCTCCAAAATCTTCACGAATAATTATTGGAGAAAACTGCTTCTAAAATTTAACATTGAATCTCCCATAAGGAAAATGAACTTTCGTGTTTATACCCCTAAAAGGGGGGCTAAACAGCAATTTTCTCTTATTTTCTTTAGAAATTCGAAAAATTCAGATATTTCTCAATAAGAGTGCCAAATTTTATATTAATAGTGTATAAACTTCATCTTCTCCCAGCGCTGTAGAAAATAACACGAATTATGGAACAGTCTGTATATATATATATTAGGGATGGCCAAAATTTTCCGGATTCCGGAAATTTTGTTTTCCGGAATCGGAAAATTTACTTTCCGGAATTCGGAAAAATTCTGGATTTCGAAAAAAATCCGGAATTCGGAAAAATTCCGGAATTCGGAAAAAATCCGGAATTCAGAAAAAATCCGGATTTCGAAAAAATTCCGGAATTCGAAAAAATTCCGGAATTCGGAAAAATTCCGGAATTCGGAAAAAATCCGGATTTCAGATAAATTCCCATATTCGGAAAAAATCCGGAATTTAGAAAAAATTCGGAATTTTTCCGATTTTACTTTCCGGATTCCGTAAAGTAAAAATACTGGAATTGGCCACCCCTAGCTAGTAGCTGTTAAAAGAGAAACACAATAATGAATATATATACTGTATTAGTTTCTTGTAGTTGGATATGTCTTTATCACTTACGTAGACAATTGCTACTGCAGTTATTTACTGCTTTATGAGGAAGGTCTTATTTTCACACACAAAAAAGTCGCCGGTATGTCAAACATTATCGCGTTCCCACCTGCAGCTGCTCCAAAGCACTGCAAATTACTTTTTAACCAGGCGAATCGCAGTGAAGGAAAAGAAATCTCAACAAATATTCTAATAACATTCGCTTATTGTCAACATACCTACAGTGAGCGCAGAAAGTGTTCGTACACCGTGCATACTTTATATTGGAAACAGCTAGCATGAGAACGGGAGGTGGAAAATATATATATAACCAGAATTAAGACTACACATTCATACATTTTATTTCTATATATAGAAGAGAAAGGGCAAACAAAGACAATCACTGTTTTGTACAGAAGAAAAGAGAGAATTCCTTTTTTGTAAACGCAAAAAGTCACCGTACACTTATGATTGAATTAATGCTTATAAAGTATATTACATTATTTAATATTTTGTGGGATTACCCTGTGCGTTAATGATTGTCTGTAGTCTTCGTGGCATTGATTTCACCTGTAGTAGTTCGTAGTTCTGTAGCTTCGGGACTGATTATGTCCCATTCTTCTTGAATAGCTTTTCTCAGGCCTTCTTTAGTAGAGAAGCTCTGCCTTCTGATTCTTGTCTCCAGAACAGACCATAGATGTTCTATGGGGTTCATGTCTGGGGATTGGGGAGGTGTGCGAAGCTGTTTCAAGGTATTATAGAGTAGCCACAATCGAGTATTTTCCGCTGTATGTTTGGAGTTGTTGCCTTGTTGAACAATAAATTGATTTCTGCGCACTAGTATGGAGATTTTCCTTTAATATGTTAATATACACTTTGTGGATCATCACTCCATCGATAAAGTGGAGACGACCCACTCCTGAGGCACTCATACAACCCCAGACGAGCACGGACCCTCCTCCGTGTCTTACTTTAGGGACGAGATTTTGAGGAGTCATCAATGTATTCACCTTGCGCCATACCATACGCCTCCCATTGGATTCGATAAGATTAAATTTACTTTCGTCCGAAAATATGATCCTATTCCAGAAAGAAGCCTGATCCCTTATCTTTATACTCTTTTTCAAACTTTAGTCTCTTTATACGATTTGTCTTGTTCACCCATAACATTTTCCTGGCTATCCGACTATGATACCCTGCAAATATTCCGCACTGTACTGACTGATACTTTAACACCGCGTGTTTCCAGATCCGTTGCCAATTGCACAGCACTACTTTTCGGAACCTTTTTTCTTTCCCTAATAATGTAACGTTTATCTTGTTCACTCAACACTCTTGGTCTTCCAGTTTTTTTTTCTTTTTTTTTCTTTTTTCTTTTTTTTTTTTCTTTTTCGCACAGTGATAGAAACATTATACATCGCAATTATTGTTTGTACTGTTGAACGAGGCCTGTCTGCAAGGTTTGCTATCTTTCTCAAAGACTTACCTTTCTTATGCAATTTAATAATTACTTTTCTTGTTTCCTCATTTGTTTCTGTTCGGTTGCTTCCCATTTTGACAGCCCACCGTGCAGTTTTTTCACTCCTATTCACAACTAAACTCATTCTGTTATTCGTCATACTATACAGAGGTGTATACTCAGGTGAATACTAGTGAACCCCAGTCGTGGTATCTTTGTTTCGTATTCGTACGTCAGGTGTACGATCTCTTTTTGCGTCTACTCTATACACTTTCTACGGAATTTATTTACTTTCTGGCCATTAAACTTGTCTTTGTGGTTCTTTATTGATATATTCATAAAGCTTAGTTTTCATTATTCATATTGTGTGTGTTATTACACTTCTTAAATTTTCTGTTTCTTTTTCGCAGGCATTCTCGTTTCAATAGCATAGGTGTACGAACACTTTCTGCGCTCACTGTATGTACAGTAAATACAAATTTACAATTTTTGACTTTACGAAGTATACAATGTAATTGTTCAATAATTAACATAAGCAGTCATTCATTAATTTATATTAATATAATAATTAATAAAACTAATAAGCGGGTGATTGATGACTCAGTGGTAGAGTTTTCATCTATGGTATTCTAACCCAGGACATGTGGGTTTTCGATGGCTAATTTTGTGTTCGAAACTTTTTCCGGTGGTAGGCCTACTCTTGGTTCCCTTTCTTATATTTGTTCCATCATCACTCATTAACGAATTTAGTTTATCAAAACTCTATAGCCATATATTCATTCTGTCCGTCAGTGAAACAAACAGTCTCAAGAACTATCTGATGGATTACCATAATTTTGGCCACGATGTACAGAGTCAGTAGTTAAGAATCGAGTTCCCTGATGAATGTAATATTCAAACCGGAAGCGGTACAAATCAACCATTTCCGGTTTTAACGTTAATCATTATATAGTAAATATGGTAATAGATAGCGAGAAGCGGTTTCCAGTAATCGACATATATATAACATTCATGTAGATAGAATGTTACCCAATTTGTGCATCTGCTGAAAATAATGAGCTTAGGTATTTAGAGAGCATTTTCCGCTTTAGAAAATGTGTGCTTGGTAAAGAATGTAGAGAATTAGCTGAGTCAGGCACGTAGCTAGAATATAGTAATAGGAAGGGGGGGGGGTCCTGTCACGAAATACTGTGGTTATTTCCAGGGGCTCAATCATTCTAAACTATTTTCTTGGCAACATATATTGGTTCGTTTAGCCAAGATTTCTAATGGAGGGATGATATGAAATACTATGGTTACACACCAGAGGCTCGATCAATCTAAATATTTTACTGACAACATACCCATATTGATTGGTTAGGACAATAAAATGAGGATATATTAGTAAGTATTTTAATAAGAAGCTATGAAGAAATCTCGAGTAAAAAAATATAAAAAAGTATTGAAAAAGATATAGTCTTCCGAGGTCATTCGAACGGTGTCGAGAATTTTGCATCTGGGAAATTTGCGCCCTACCTCAAGAACAGGGAAAATTGCGCCTGCGATGTACCTCCACCGGGAAGTTTGAGCCCTGCGAAATAAAAGAACCTATTGGAGCTTACGCATGTGCTCGGAGGGGCTAACATTACAGCATAAACAATCCTCCCCCCACAACCATGCCATTTGTGATTTATTTTCATTGTGGCTATATAAGGGGAGAATAAACTTCAATATAAGCCAAAAGAACACAACGGATCAACGCAATCACTGCTTCTTCCAGAGATGATTTTGGGGGAACACTGGCCTCCCCAGAGCTCTCAGAGTGCCCCCTCGGAGAAGACCAAAATAATACGTCTATAATATAATAATAAATAGAATAGTACCAGCAGTGACCCCCTCCGGAATACTAAGTGTGCCCCCCGGAACATTTTTTCTGAAAGAACGACTGAACGCAATTGTGTGTTTGAAGTGTAATTCCAGCAAGTAAACACACTGTACATAGTTTTCTTGATAATATTACTGAACTGATTTTACATTCACTTTACATTTTCTTTTCTATATTTTGTGTCCTAAAAAGCCAAACAACTCGCAAGGATTGTGAACAGAGATATCTGGGTAGAGCCAAACAACCTTTTGTAGATTAAATTATACTCTTTGATTATATTAATAAATAATTGTATATCAGTCATTTATACTTTTATTGTAAATTTTGTAGTATAATGAAAAATTGTATTTGTATGGATTGCCCTTTAGTGAACTAAAATTGTATTTTTTGTCATTTGTTCGGAATATTATAACGGATGGAGTAACTCACTGAGACGATGAGAGGCAAGCCTAGTTCAAGTGTGAGTGGAAGTTACTTTACACAATACAAAAATAAGTTGAATTGTAGGGCGCTAACATCCCAGTGCAAATATATAGCCGGCGCATTTTCCCCTTTTTTGGGGGTAGGGCGCAAACATCCCAGTGCAAATATATTGCGAGCGCTTTTTTCCCTATTTTTGTGGTAGGGCGCAAATTTCCCGGGCGCAAAATTCTCGCATTCAAGGAAAATATAATGTCCGTGAAGTTGACAAGCCACTTATGTCAGACTCCAATTTCGACTTTAAACTTCGCTAGTGCTATGTTAGTGTTCGATAGTGACGCAAATCGTTAGTACTCCACAGATAACGTGTGTTTTTTAAATAATGGATATAAGTCTTCTAACTGCATGCCAACACGCCCACTTCTAAGAATCATCTCAAAAATGAGGTTAACCGTTAGAGCAAGTAAGTGCTCATTAGTGCCATTAACATTAGCGTTAATTGCCTCCATCGTACGGCCCTTTGAGTAATAATAATACAACGCTCTTTGCTAGAGTCTCAATGCGTCCCTATATTCTCGCGAACATTCTGACATGGCCCAGTTAGTTACTTTTTATTTTTTTATTTTTTTTTATTTTTTTGCAACTATTGTTTATTGCTAGTCTGCAGAGTAGTCCTTATATTAATATGCCATTGTCCTTGATAATCATTGCGTATTTACAAGCAGTTTGTTATTACTGTTAGAAGATATCAAAAAACAACAGATAAAATCTACTACTTAACGGTTCATATTTTTCTTTTACAGTACATAAATGATTAATAATAATAATAATAATAATAAGACTATTCCAGCATAAAAGTTATCAATTGCATCACACTGGCAGCAAGCGACGCATATTTTAACTTCATAAAAATTCGTTTCTCACGATTTTCTGAAAAACTACGTATGATAACATCTTCATTATGTCAAGTTGTTTATCTCAGTGTGGTATATGTCTTACCTCTGGACAATATCACAGTAAAACAAAAATTAAATATTAGGAGTACATCGTACTTTTGGACTACATCTCATAAGCCATGGGAAGATTGAGTAGTGTATACTTTAGGATGTAAGTTTCAGCTTAACTTGCATCATACATTCTTAGGATTACAAAAAGGAAATTTGTTCGTTTGCATTTGAACAAAATTCTTAGGATTACAAAAAGAAAAAATAATTTTTCCGAATTCCGGAATTTTTCTGAATTCCGGATTTTTTCCGAAATCCGGATTTTTCCGAATTCCGGATTTTTTCCGAATCCCGGATTTTTTTCCGAAATCCGGAATTTTTCCGAATTCCGGAATTTTTCCGAAATCCGGAATTTTCCGATTTTACTTTCCGGATTCCGGAAAGTAAAAATTCCGGAATTGGCCATCCCTAATATATATATATATATATATATATATATATATATATATATATATATATATATACACACATACACAGGGTAAGTCAAAATAAGTGTTACAAGCCAATATCTCGCGAACTATACTTCACATAAGAAAAATATTAAGAGACAATGTACAATACAGAGGGGCCTAAGAAATGAGTCAAACATTAGGTTTCCCCACCCCCCATTTTGGGGGAGGGGGTGAACGTGAAATTTTCAAATGGGAACATAGGTCGAGTGATACCTCGTTCGAAAGAGCTTGAAAAATTGAACAATTTTTGTAGGAAACAATTTTTTATATGGGGCACCGTTTTCAAGATAGACCCCAAAATTGGTCCTGTAGCAGATAAAATTTCCAGTACTTATAAATCGGAAACGTATGAGTAGGAAACGATTAAACAAAAAATGAAAAACGAAAACATCATAGGCAACGTGGAATGGTGTTGTTGTGGTTCAAACTGAGTGTTACAAGCCAATATCCCGCGAATTATTGCATCAAATAAAAAGTGTTAAGAGTCAATGTACAATACAGACAGGCCTAAAAATATGTCGAACACGAGGTTCCATCATCATACTGTAAGTGAATAACAAGTAAAATGTTCGGGGGCAAAATCGACCTATAAGGGTTAACGTAATAATAATAATAATAAGAAGGATACTACTACGAAAAATAATAATAAAATTAGTAATAATAATAATAATATGAATGAAAATAATACGACAATGAATAATACTAATACGTATACGCAAAGAGACGTCGTTCCTCAATCACTACAATCCTATGAGAAAGGGATAGGAAGGTACCTATTAGGCCCTACTTGTAGGCAACATCTCAACATGTGCCCAGTTAGAGTAAGGAAAGCCCGTCAACGTCATTGCCTGGGGAATAGAACCGATGGCCTTCGGAACATAGTACAACGATAACGTTGTATATTGCATTCACACAGGGGACGGGGAATGTGATTTTCATTGTTCTACTGAGAACATTTGAATGTACCTGTGTGTTGTTTGTTCATGCAGTGTGAATAGTATGGTATTATTTTTTTCTTGCTGAGTAGTATTGTTCAACGTAAAATCATCATTGATGTTACATTGCCTAGCTGTTAGTGAGAGTGTCAGTGACTTAAAGGGAAGTGGCAGTGTGGATATTGTAGGTAGGGGCTGTAGTTGTGTGTTGAACGGTTCAAAAGCGTAGAAAGAACGGGTTATCAACTTTGGTGATAAGTTTTCCTTACAAGGAAACGAAAAGGAAACGAACACTATCGCATTAATATTATTAGTTTGGGTAGCGTTTGAATAGAGCAATGGCGGTGTTTGATCATTGTGTAGATATGTTGCTGGTGGTGGGTGAATGTAGAAGAAACTATCGTAACGCGGCACGAATGTATGCAATGCGCTATCCCCAACGCCAACAAACATCTCACATGGCATTTCTGCGATTGGAGAGACGTTTGCGGCAACATGGTAGTCTTGTCCGGGGACGAGGTATTGGTCGTTACCGCTCTGCAACCAATGAAGAACGTGCAACAGGAATATTGGCAGCAGTGCATTTAGACCCACATGTTACCACGAGACACCTCGCTCAGGCCAGTGGAGTTAGCCAAAGATCTGTAGTGCGTATTTTGCACGAGTACATGTTTAATCCGTATCATTTCATCATACATCAGGAACTATCTGGCAATGATTTTCATGCCAGATTGCAATTTTGTCTATGGTTGGAAGGTATGGAAAACAGACAGCGCAACTTCATATCCACCATCTTGTTTAGCGATGAAGCTACATTTACAAACACAGGACACGTAAACCGACTTAATATGCATTATTGGGCTAGGGAAAATCCACTATGGTAGAGACAAGTTGCTCATCAGCATCGGTGGTCTCTTAATGTATGGTGTGGCATCCTTGGTAACCATATCATTGGGCCATATTTTTTTGATGGACGTCTTACTGGAGATACCTATGCCGCATTTATCAGTGATGTACTATACCCGGAGTTGTTAGAGAATATTCCTTTCGCTGAACGTATAAGAATGTGGTATCAACATGATGGTGCTCCAGCACACAACGCACGCCAGGTCAGAGCCTTATTGGACCACCGTATGGCGAACAAATGGATTGGGTGTCGAGGTCCTATTCACTGGCCTCCACGATCTCCTGACGTAACCCCACTTGATTTTTTTCCTCTGGGGTTATGTTAAGGATCGGGTAATGTCCAACGTACCAACAATACTGATGAATGAAGGCGCATATCCAAGATGTGTATGCATCTATCACTCCAGAGATGCTACATGATGTACGAACATCCCTATGCCGCCGCTTACGGAGGTGTGTGGAGCAGGATGGAGGACATATCGAGCATCATTTGTAACATGGTAAGTGTTGAAATTATTTGCTTTACAGTGATAGAAATTACAATTTTTAACATCGCACATACCCGTAGAATTACTAAACGTTATTCTACTACTTTACAGGATATTAGGTTGTGGTAATGCTGTTGTGGCAGGCTTGCCTGAAATCAAAACAACTTTTGTAGTAAGCTGTTTGGTATTTCACGATCTATCAAAGAGGTATCACTCGCCCTATGTTGCGATTTGAAAATTCCATGTACACTCCTCCATACAAAAGCGGAGCGAGGGAACTTCTTTAACACAAATTTCAGGCTTTCTGTATTGTACATTGACTCTTAACACTTTTCTTATTTGATGCGTAGTTCGCTTGATATTGGCGTGTAATCTCAGTTTGAACAGTGCACTTTCTATCTCAATGTGGAACCATTTTTGGCGGCCATTTTGAAACAGGCTTGCCAAAAATGAAAACAAATGTTGTACGAAGCTGTTTGGCTTTCCACGATCTATCAAACAAGGTATCACTCAACCTATATTCCCATTTGAAATTTTGAAATTGGTCCCGGGGCCCCATGATTAGGGCCCTGGGGACACCACGACAACACCATTCCACGTTGCCTATGATGTTTTCGTTTTTCATTTTTTGTTTAATCGTTTCCTACTCATACGTTTCCGATTTATAAGTACTGGAAATTTTATCTGCTACAGGACCAATTTTGGGGTCTATCTTGAAAACGGTACCCCATATAAAAAATTGTTTCCTACAAAAATTGTTCAATTTTTTCAAGCTCTTTCGAACGAGGTGGTGTGTAGGTGATATTGGCGTGTAATCTCAGTTTGAACAGTGCACTTTCTATCTCAATGTGGAACCATTTTTGGCGGCCGTTTTGAAACAGGCTTGCCAAAAATGAAAACAAATGTTGTACGAAGCTGTTTGGCTTTCCACGATCTATCAAACAAGGTATCACTCGACCTATGTTCCCATTTGAAAATTTCACGTTCACCCCCCTCCCCCCAAAATGGGGGGCGGGGAAAACCTAATGTTTGACTCATTTCTTAGGCCCCTCTGTATTGTACATTGTCTAGTAATATTTTTCTTATATGATGTGTAGTTCGTGAGATATTGGCTTGTAACACTTATTTTGACTCACCCTGTGTATATATATGCACGAGGTGTGTGGCAATTATATAACGAGACGAGACTGGTGTCATAAATGTGATGTATTGCAAAGAAAGTTACAATTGACTGTTATCCCTTTCAGTATACTCCCTCCCCTATCTATACACCGCTGCATACTTGCCTTCCATTGTTCAAAGCAATGCTGTAGGTCATCAGATGTCACCCTGTTCAACAACTCTGCCGTTTTTTGTTTCACCTTTTCCACAGAGTGAAAATGTGTTCCCTGTACTTTTCATTTTCGGGAATAGATAAGTCACGGGGAGCCAGGTCTGGCGAATACGGAGAATGGTCGAGCAGAGGAATGCGCTTGGCTGCTAAAAACTGCTTCACAAAAAGGGCATTATGGACAGGCGCATTGTCTTGGAGGATCCATGCATCGTTCTTCCACAAATCCAGTTTCTTCTTATTCTTTCCCTCAGCTTGATTAGGACTTCTTTGTAGTAGGTCTGATTCACCGTTTGACCCTAAGGCACTCATTCAGTCATGATGATAGCCCTGATATCGAAAAAAAAAAAAAAAACTATGAGCATTACCTTCACTTTCGACTTGCTCATTCCTGCTTTTTCCATTCTTGGTGATGTGAGAGTCTTCCAGTGCATGGGTTGATGCTTAGTCTCGGGGTCATACTGGAAAATCCATGTTTTATCACGTGATGACACGTGTCAGCAAGTCTGGTTCTGCTTTGAGTCGTTCCATGACGTCACAGCAAATGGTCTTTCGAATGTCTTTTTGTTCCTGAGAGAGGTTTTTCGGGACATTGTTTGCACAAACTTTTGTCATGTTTAAATTGTTATGCAAAATTTGTCGTACTATCTCTTTGTTAATGTTCGTCATGTCTGTGATCATCCGAATGCTCAGACGTCTGTCTTTTCGCACAAGTTCATTAATTTTTTGAACATTTTCGTCCGTTCTTGAACTCAAACTGTGGCCGGGTCGTTCATCATCTTCAACCTTCTCCATACCTTCTGAAAATCGTTTGTGCCATTCGAAAACTCATGCTCCAGGCCTGGACAATTATTTAAATATATATGTATATAGTTTATAGGAAATTCTGATATTTATCTCATTTATTTTGTATATTTTATTTTATCTATCTTCAAATATATCTTTAGAGAAAATATTTCTTTAGTTTTAACTGTTAGCTAGATACACTGTGTTATTAGATTCCTTTGTTTCAGACCGAATGCGTACAGATGAACTGAGAAAACTTCAAAGGGGGAGGTTGGTTAGCGTCTGTTTTTCCCAAAATTCTAACAATCTTCCTTTATTTTAGCTGAGGATCTTTTCGTATTTGGATTATATCACGCGTGAACAGAATCATGTATAAGTGAACATTTTTGCTTGGTTTTGGTTCTTCTGACACTCTGGACCACATGGTTACATACGACCGACGGTCCTAGGTCCAGTTGGATCAACCACATTTTTCTTTTTGGCTGTGCTGTTAAGGCTGGCAAGTTAGGATGGTCAGGCGTAAAACCATGGATAGGGAATAGGACCATTTGTAGATACGTGAACTTAATAATTTTCTTTGAAGATTTTGTTTGTTAGTTAGTTTTTGATTTTTTTTTTTTTTTTTTTTTTTCTCCCGCAATGAACATAAGGACATTTAGTAGGATTGAATTTTAGTAACAAATTTTAACCTTTGGGATAGGTTAATTAAAGTTTTTATATGAACTCAAAAGATTTTGGGTTGGAGTTCCTTCACCTTCCGAGAGTTCGGTTTCTCGGTTTATGTTACTGGTTTTTATTATTATTATTATTATTATCCCTCATCCAAACCAGTGTTAGTGATTATCTCTTGAAAAAGATAAGTTTCGGGTCTCGTTAGAGCGAGACCATTTATTAGGGCAAACGCTAGTTATTAGAGACCAGTTTCTTGTCTTGGAGAGATAGACTATTTATAGGGCAAGATCTATCTTATGGGCTAGTTTATTGTCTCAGAAAGAGACTGTAAATTTTCTTCAAACCTTACCTCTCTCCTAGTAATGATTTTAGATGGCATCCTTATCACAGTTCTCTTGTTTTCTGGAGTCCTATGTAGATAGGCCAAGCATTTTCTTTCAGTGGGAGAAATGCTTTTAAAGAGAAGGCCAAGTGGAATTGTTCCAATAGTGTGCGCAGAGAAACTTATGCCACAGGACCCCTTAAATTTAGAGCATTTCTGGTATATTAGTGAATTTAGTTAGGAAGTGATGGCTCCGAGTTCGAACCTTCACAGCTAAAGTTTTTTCAGAGTTTTCAACGCAGACTCTGGCTGATTTTTTTTTTCATCATTTTTCGTATTATCACTATCCACACTTCGCCAGATATCTTTGTTTGAATAAAGAGAATATATAAAAATTAAACCTGATATTTCGTTCTTTAAAATAAAAATATTCCTGAACTCGGAAATTGTGAGAAGATTGAGTTTACATATCCCTAGCATATAAGTATATGAGTTAAAGCAGAGCTGGAGGTTTAATGTCTATAAATTCGTAGTCTATGTTCACATTTATATTTTTTCTTTATATAATAAATCATTTTATTGATATTTAAGTAGAAGACGAAGCATTAAGAGAGAAGTTTAGGTAATTAACATCCACTTTATTTTTATTTTTTTTATTACTGCAAGATATAATAGAACTTTGCTGTGTACTGTAATTACAAGTTTTGATTTATTATATGAATAATACAGCTAACTTACTCCGAAGCAACTAGGGTTGTGCATCAGCTAATCTGTTTTTACCTCAGAACGGTCTAAAATTTTAAGTAACATTTTCTATTGACAATAAAATAATGTGCTGTTTATATTTAAACAGATAAGAATACGAGATTAATGCTTTCAACTGCGTTATATAAATTGCAGCATGCGTATTTAATTAATATTTAATACTGCAAAAATAAAAATATTATTATTATTATTAGTATTATGATTATTATTATTATTACTACTGTTATTATTATTTAAATGCTTATTTTAGGTTGGTGTTGGCCAGGGTCTTCAAGTTACCTTGATTTGTTTAATCCGCAAGTGTTGGAATACTACGCGAACAGGTATTTGTTAGATAACTACGTAGGATCGACGCTGGATCTGTATACTTGGAATGATATGAATGAACCATCTGTTTTCAACGGACCTGAAATAACGATGCACAAAGATTGTATCCATTATGGAGGTTGGGAACACAGAGATGTACACAACATATATGGTTTTATGCAGGTAAGCCTTTCGATAACTTTTACAAATCTGGATGATCTTGTTGGTATAAAAATGCTTAGTTTTCTTCATTTCCTTCCCCGATTTCTTATCAAGAAAAAAGTTTAGTGAGTTCAGTTTTTAGTTTGACGTTCCACCATTATGCTTCGAGGCTAATGGAGACTGTAATATTAATGGACGAAATGGTAGAATGAACCGATTGCCCGTAACTTTTACTTATTAACTCAAAGTGATATGTGGCAACACCCACACTTGACATAGGTAAATTGCGTCGAGTTCACCCTTCTTTCCCATCTAGCCTAAGGTTTCAAGAAAAGTATCAATAAAATTGTTCAAATCGTATTTGTAATGAAATCGTAGCTTGGCGTAATGGTAGCTTGGCGACCAAAACAACACATGTAATGAGTTGCATAACTTACCCTTAAGGTAAACAACGCAATAGCATGTTGAAAACTATTGTAAATGGCACCTTTCTGCTAATAATTTTAGGAGGAAAATTAGAATTAATGGAAAATTATACAGGGTGGCCCAAGTAGATATACACCCGTGCATTGATCAAGTATAACATTCTAGTTTATGGGGGTATTTTCGTCGGCTCTTCTGAGCTTGAGATGTAAGTAAAAACACATTAATAATAAATAATAAAGAAACTAAGTCTACCTGATGAATAACAAGAAGAAATGATATAAAATGCTGTACTGTATACCTACTTTTGGGGCATCCTGTATTTAAATGCTTTTAATTATCATATTGTATGTTTGAGTGTTAGAAGTGTTATTCTTGAAGACAATAGCTACATCTTATACAAATTATTGCAAATATTCATGCAGTTTGGCAATTTCATCTGTTACGTTTACAACAAAAGCAGCTGTTGTTTGTTAAATGTAAACAAACGAATACCACACTAGAATTATTATAGGTTTTTATTAAGTAATATGCGTAAGCAGCAGGAATTACTGTTTCTGTACTATACATGGAAACTAGCAATATAGTCCAGCCAATGAAGATGGTGTAGAGGACATGGTCGGGACCAGAATTTTTGACTTCAGGGCTGTGTTTGGAATAGTAAGGAGATAAACATACTAAAAGTCCCCGGATCTACGAGGTGAGGAGGGGCGGGGGAAGGTTACTTTTTTCGGCTTTTCGCTTACATCTCGAAAACGGTGCGTCGTAGCGGGAAAGCTTTTATGTTCAAAAAGAAAGCTGAGAAAATTTTTTACAAGATTGTTTCTGTTCCTTTTTTCCCCTATTCCTAATAGCTTTCGAGATATCCGCTTGCGAAAATTGTTCAAAAATCGCTTTTCCCCTTACTTTTATAGACAAACTTTGCCTTTTAGTACTTCATCCCTTAATTCAGCCAAATCCTCAGGGGAAAAAAATGGTAGAACTAAATGACGTGTAACGACTAACATTACTCGGCTACAGTACTGTTAATTTTGAATATCGTAATAAAAAAGGCAAAAATAAAATTAAAAAAATTGGGAAACTAACGAGAAAAGTGAACGAAATGCGGAATTTTATTAACGGAGTTCAAAAAACAGTCGCTTTCATTGTTTGTAACAAGAAATTACCCAGGTTTTTTTAAGGCTAAAGCTGATTCGTGGCTGAGCGGTTAGCGTACGCACCTTTGGCGCTGAAGAGCCGGGTTCGATTCCCAGCGTGAGCTCATGGGGTTCGGATTCCACGTTAATCAAGTAGATCCCGTCTCACACGCCCTCGCTGCTGAAATGGACATTAAACTCAAAATCAACTCAACTTTGGAAGGGTGAACAATGGAGAGGAATTTTCCTTTAAAGACCCCTTGTATTCATGCATACTCTCGAGTCCAGTTTGTTTTTAACGCGTATCGTGTGACATTGCTAAAGAATCTTCTTGATTATAAGAGTGTTTTTCTATATTTCCTGAGAATGATTCGCTTTCGCAGTGACTACCGCTAATAATGTTGTGTGTGTGTGATAACTGATGACGTTTCAAGACTGTCAGAAAAGGGGAATTACTTTCGCTTATAAAAGCAAGTAAGGAAATAATTTACAACAAGGACTCTCAAATACATGGTGGTTTAAAATCCCTGCTAGTTCACACTTCATGTTGGAAAAAATAATAATAATAATAATAAAAAAAAAAGGACCAAAACCATTGTGGCTGATTTGAAGAGAGATGCTGCATCAATAGCATTACAACCAATTGAAATGGTGAGTTTGAAATCTTCACTAGCAGATTTTGATTTCAAAAATAATTGTTTTCTATGTGCTGACCCTGTTGAAAATGAGGTAAAGAAACCTTGTTACAATCACACTGTCACACAAAGATAGAACACTCTCTCTTTCCTCTGTGAGTTCATCCATAAAGATCAACGATGAAAATGTTACAATAGATCTTTTCCTGCTTTTTCAAAGGATTTCAGTAATGAAAAAAGAACGAAAACTTGAAGAATCTCTTTTAGCCTTGTTCAATGAAGGTGGAATGAGAAAAAAAAAAAAAAAATCAGTCCTATACACACTGTTTGATCCAACCATCAAGAACATACATCTGCCAAACTTTGACGTAATTGTTGATGAAGGATTTCTCATGCACAGAGCAATTTGGCAAAGAGGATCTTCAGTTTCCACCATTTGTGAAGGATATGTGAAATTTGTCAAGAGCCACCTTCCTGGGAAGAGCTGCACTGTAGTGTTTGATAGGTACGCAGATTCAGCGAACAGCACAAAGACTCGACATCAATTTTAATTCGAACACTAAAATAACTGTGAAGCAAGACCAATTTCACTCTAATGAGCACAACAAAAGAAAACTGATTGACCTGCTCGAGATCAAAACTTCACGACAATAAGATTGAGACTCTTTAAGCATCAGACGATGCTGATATGTTGATTATTACAACAGCCATTGAAAAGTCCAAAACAATCAGTGCTTCTGTCATTGGCGAAGACGTTGACCTAGCAGTTCTACTAATGGCTGCATGCCTTTACAGGCTGTAACACAACGAGTGCAGTATTTCGGAAAAGTAAAGTTGGTTTCATCAAACTTTATCAGAAACAACCAAATATTCGCAAAACAGCTGAAGTCTTCTCGAGCCCTTTCTCATCAGAACTGAAGTTGAGGAAGCTGTCGCAAATGTATCTTGATGCGGTTTGGAACTCCAAGAACGGAGAGATCCCTTAATCTCTACCGTTACTAGTTGTTTGTCAAGTCTATAGGAACATCAAACCTGACATCTCTTCTCCCACCAACTGAGGGGGCAGTCAAGGAGATTCCTTCATAACGTATCACCAGGTCCAGCACTGGTTAGGAAATGAGCTACACCTGAAGTGTGAGGTTGGAAGCGCAAGACAGACATCCAGCTCACCCCTGTACAAGTTATAAAGACCTCTTAGCACCAGAGAAACCTTTGAAGAGTATTTTCTGCAGGTGCACCAAAGACTGTAATGGCAAAGTGGATGCAGAAGAGCCTCAAGGAACTGTTCTCTTTTATGTCAATACTGTCTGGGAAATTGTTCGAATGGTATCCCCGCGTTGGACAATGAGGAAGACGAGTTGAAGAGAGAGAATCCGTACTCACTCCTGAAGAGAGTGCCGTCCCTGGAAGACGTGCAAACTGAAATTGAAGAAAATACAGATGAAGATGAGCAATATGAGCCACCACCTGAGCAATTGCTGGACCCTCCCGTCCCAAGAGAGCTAAAACAACAAAATTCTCATGTGAATAGTTTTTCTATAGTTTCAATGAACAGCTGAAGATAAAATATTAAATAATAACTAATTTTAAAGAAAATTTAATGTCCTACGATTTTTTTTTTTTTTTTTTTCTGAGGACTTGATTGAAGTTAAGGGATGAAGCACTAAAAGGCAAAGTTTGTCTATAAAAGTGAGGGGAAAAAGCGATTTTTGAACATTTGCAATTTTCGCAAGCGGATGTCTCAAAAACTATTAGGAATAGGGAAGAAACGAATAGAAACAATCTTGTAGGAAATTTTCTCAGCTTTCTTTTTGAACATAGAAACTTTTTCGCTACGACCCACCGTTTTCAAGATATAATGGAAAACCCGAAAAAGTTACCTTCCCCCCTCCTGCCTCTCGTTGGTCCGGAAACTTTTAGTATGTTTACCTCCTAACTATTTCAAACACAGTCCTAGAGTCAAAAATTCTGTTCCTGACCATGTCCTCTACACCTTCCTTTTGAGCGCTCATTGACTGGACCATCATTTTTGACATTTTACAAAAGTGTTGGAAATAACATTCGGACAATGTCGAAACGGTTTTGGCATACAGAGAGTATTACTAAATGTGCTAAAGCGCATAGCAATAGAATCATCGAGAGATGCTTTTGACTCCTCCCATTCACAGTGTCATCAGATTGTGGAGGTAACAGAAATAAAATCCTCAGATGCCAAGGGAAAAGGCGAGAAAGTAGTAATAAAAGTTAAATATCTTAATAAAAACGTGAATTTTTTTTTTCCAAAATTTGGGTTTGGCCACAGAAAAATACGGTAATGAAGATGGCCAACCCCAAATTGAACACATGATTCACAAGTATGGTTTATTGTGAAGTACTTTCGTAGTTCATAGAAAGAAGGGGGAAAAAAGTTATTTTCCCAAAATGGTTTCGTTTTATGAAGGGAAACCTCCGTACCAGAAAATATATTTTTTTTCTTTTCTTTTTTTTCTTTCTTTCTTTTTTTTTTTTTTTGCTTGCTTGCGTATCATTGTATTATAACACCTTTTTTTTTTTTTATCTCTAATCTCACACCTTTTTTAAGTGCGTCGACGCAGTTTCACTGCATACTTTCAGTTTTGCAAGAGAGTACAAAACATTAAGAACAATATTAAAATTTGCAACCGAGTTTGTAATGTATATTTCATCTAATGATACGCAGAATCCGGCTACTAAGTTGATTACAAGTGAATTTAAGTATACAGATATATACTTAATGAACCGTACACTTTGTACAAGAATTGTTTAATTCTTTGTTTATCACTGCATATATAATATGTGTTGTTATAACACGATTTACAGTGTCACTTCGTATCTTCTCTTTCAGGTAATGGGAACTTACGAAGGACTACTGCGAAGATCCGATAGAAAATTGCGCCCTTTCGTTCTAACACGGGCTCACTTTGCAGGAACTCAACGTTATGCTGCGGTGTGGACTGGAGACAATACAGCAGATTGGAACCATCTAAAAATTTCTCTTCCAATGTGTCTTTCATTATCTGTTGCTGGCATATCATTTTGTGGGGCTGATGTTGGAGGGTTTTTCAAAAATCCTGATGGCGAACTTTTAGTTCGGTGGTATCAGGTAAATTCAATATGATGATATTTGTTGTTTGTAGTACATCGTATTATTTATTGTTAGAAATCGATCGGAGTAAGCACATACTGAAATTTTAAACTCTTCGTGACAAGCGCCTCAACACTTGAATGAAGGTCTAGAGGATATTATTTCGGAGTTATCTTCTGGTCGTGAAAATATATCAAAGTGTCTAGGATGGTCTAAAGTATCCTATATGGTATGCTCCTATTTCTATATTGCAGCTGTTTTATTTTTTTGAAAGAATGCTCGAATTAAGTTGCTGTTATGTCTGTGATATTATTTTGTATCTTATGTATTGTACTGGTCAAAACGATTGCGGGAGCAAGACAAAAGAACGTAAATAATATATACAAAATGAAGGAAATCTACATTGTCGATGTATTGGTTATTGGAGTACCGTGATTGCTATAATGTACCTGTGCTGGGTGGTCAACAGGAATGATCTGTAGGGATGATGTATGCATGAATGAAAAACACACGAACAATACATCACAGTAATATGAGAGTAATCGATATTTGTGTAAAATATCTTTCTCGTAAGGTGTGTAATCTCTGAATGATTACAACTGCTGCAGATCAGTTTGCCATGGATTGGATCAAGTTGTCGATATTAGGCTGTGGAACGTTTCCCCACTCTTCCAATAGGACAATTTGTAACTCTTGCAGAGTTGCATGTGTTACTGGACTAGCAATAAAATGTCTACCGAGTTTGTCCGACAGTTACTCAATAGGATCTAGACTACACCATGCTTTCGATATCCTCATGTACAGCTCATATCTATTTGACTTGCTTGGTGAGGTGTAGCATTACCTTTCACAAAAATGAAACGATTAATAATTGCTTCAGGCATAGAAATAACATGAGGCTTGAACATCTCATCTGTAACCGCTGAGCTGTTAAAGAGTACCCTTACGGATGATTTGCAAGGCTGTGTCTCTTCCGGTACTGATTCCTGCACAAACCATTATTCCATCACCTCCATATTGCAATGCTTTCTGTATATGGTGTGGATAGTTTCGCAATCCACATCTGCGTTCCCTCTAGATGAGAATGCATCAATTGTATGATTGTAAGCTGAAACGTGATTGGTTCCAAAACAGGATAATGCTGCACTCAACATATTCGTACTCACGATGTTCAGCAGCCCAGTTTTTGCTAGACTTACGCTGTTAGTTGGCCATCGACCTTCGTACATGAAATGCTTCATACCCCATCCAATTCCGAACAGTTTGGTTTAGTATTCTGCGTCCTGTTGCCAATACAAGCTCACTTTGCAAGTCAATTGCACTTTGGCACGTGTTTCTCGGAGCCGATAACAGCAAGCAACGGTCTCCCCCTTGCTCACGTTGTTCACGTCCTACCTTATCCTGATCTGCGACGAATGAAAGCGTGTTCATAGTCTGGAAATGACATTGCGAGACACGCCGAGGACCTCAGCTACCACACGTTGTATTTGCACGACTTCCATCCTGCCTATAGCTCTCCATACCACAGATTCCTTTAACTTATGTACCATTGCTTCTATTCAACACTAGACCACAGCAGCCCACATCAACTTACTGCCCGTTAAAACAACGTTCGTAAATAGCCTGATGATTTCACGTCTTACCGCATGTTATGCCTCGTATTGTGTAATGTCACATCTGCATTCGTACCTGCGGACTACCAGCATAGATGTATTACATTGATCCAGGCAATAACCCCCCACAACCAAATATATCGGAAATTTCGATATCCCTCGGTTGTTTTTTGGTTTTCTGGCTTACTCCACTAGTGTTGACCAGCATGCACATATGTCGTAAAGTACATTAAAAAGTACGGAGAGCTCCTAAGTGTTTTAGTTTACAGAGCAAGAACAATGAAAATTAAGTATCCCGGCATACTTATTTAAGGGCAGTTAAAGAGATACAACAGAGTACTACAGTGACTTAATTTGTGCATTCTTCACAAAAATAAATAAATAAATAAAAATAAATTACTAGTTGCAGTCAGAAAACAGGAGCATTCCATATACAACATTTCAGGATTACCCTAGACACTTCGAAATACCACGACCAGATTTTGTAGTTCAACTTCTCACGATTATGCACAGTCGCTAAGGAAGACGATGATGATAAGATGGATTGTAATAGGGAATGACGAAAATGGAAGAATCTTGAGAAAACCCAGGAACACAGTTTGTTCATCACAAACCCCACTTGGCGGGAGCGGGAAGCGAACTAAGGGAACCCACCTGCCAGAGGTGAGCGCTTTCCGCTAAGCTAGCGTGGTCCACTCTAAACCTTCAATCAACTGTTGGAAGTTTATTTTTTATTCCTTTTATGTGTTTGAATGAGAATTAAGATTAAAGAAAATGAAAAATATAAAACGCTTCATTAGTGTCTTTCTTACGAGTATTGCATATCATAATAATGTTATTTTGATATTTATATACCACGAAATCCCAAAATTGTTTTAATGGTTATTCAATATAATTTTGTCTGTCCTTAGAAATAGTAGCCTGAGCTTGTAAGAAAAAGCAATATTAACATTTAGATTCTAGCATAATAATTACTTAAATGTATACAAAATTTAAAGGAGTGTAAAGCAGAAGGTCGAAATACTATCGGACACATATTTAACGTTTAAATTAAGAAACAATAATTCGTATAATATACATTTGCTACTTTGAGACCAAACCTGCTACTATTAAGATATTTTATAATTTGGGGATGATTTTTAAAAAGTCCAGAATGTCAAACATTTGTGAAACGCTTTTTTGCGTTGTATTGGTTTACTAAGAGAAACATTTTTGTTTCTTTAAATATTACCAAGTCATTTTTTAGCTCCACTCCTACAGTATCAAACAGTCTTGAAGATAAGGTGTAAGCCCACTCTGCAATTTTGTGTATGAAGTTTTCTTTTTCTTTTTCACCAATTCTTTGAATACCGTAATTCATTATTGGTTTCAGCATTTTCATTTCTTACCTTAGAAACTTAACAATGCTTAAATGCGTAGACTAAACACAAAAACTAGCTTTCTTGTTAAAAGGAAAGAAGTAACAAATGCAAGTTAGTGGATTTGATGCAGTGGATCGAAGCAGTGTACGTGGCACTATATATATATATATATATATATATATATAAAATACAATCATCAACGGACTTTTATTTGCGACAGCATATTGTTCTATAGAAATGCGATCTACCGTAAAATCAATGTGTGGTTACTGGTGGTGGGTGATCATAGTAAAAGCTTTCTGCTGGTTTAGCATTGTTGTTCAAGTTGCAGAGGCAGGATTGAAAGTGAAGAGGTATTGTAGTTGTGGCGTTTGCTGTTCATTGTATTGAGTATACTTCTGTGTAGACAAGCATGTTAGCTTCAAAGTATTCCAAGACACCGTTCAGTCCTTCCTGGTTGTTAGATAATTCGTTATCATTGAATTGGGAAGTTCCAGGTGACAAAATTTTCTACTCGCTCTGGATAAGATAACATAAACAAAAAACCAGTTGAAATTACATTGTTCTGTTCGCAATCTGTCGAACACTGCAAATTTTTCCACTTAAATACTTCGAATTATCCAAATAGAAGGTTCAAAATTTCGATTTATCCAATATTTCGAATTATCCAAACAGGAGATTCAAAATTTCGATTTATCCACGATTTTTTACTATTGTTTTTAGTACAGTTTTCAAGGGAATAAGCTTTTGTTCAAATTATCCAAGTTCGAATTAAGAAGAGCGATATATTAGGAACAGTTATGCCTTTGTGAATCAAGGAAACAAACCAGTATCTTCTGACGTAGTGTGTCATCCTATTTTTAGCTCATCTGTAGAGAACTTATATGTTTCTGTAGATGTTCTGTGCTCAAATGTGGAGTCTAAGATGCAAGTGGGTATGAGTTCGGAGACCAAACAAAGTAGTTTGTAGGAATTTTTAATAAAAGATAATATTTGGTCTAGGAATTAATTCGTGCGGGTGGACAAGAGATGGCGCAACGAACGGAGCGTCCCACAGTTCCGTGTATCCACACATGTGTTGCAAACCCCTGTCATCGCGTATCGTTCGTAGTATAGGGCAGTGGATTAAAGCGTCAACAACACCAGTTTGTAGTTAAGTGAACATGGCGCAATTTGTGCCTGATAAAGTGTTTTTGCGGGGTGTCCTGCTGCATTACTTTAACATGCAGAAAAGTGCGACTGAAAGTCATCGTATTTTGGTGGAAGTGTATGGTGACCATGCTCTAGCTGAGCGAACGTGTCAGAAGTGGTTTGCACGGTTTAGAAGTAGTGATTTCGGCTTGGCAGACCAAGAGCGAGCTGGACAGCCAAAAAAATTTCAAGACGAAGAATTGACAGCATTGCTCGAGCAGGATTCGTGTCAAACGCAGGAACAACTTGCAGCAGCATTAGGCGTTGATCAAACAACAGTCTCCAAACGCTTAAAAGCCATGGGAATGATTCAAAAGATGTCACATTGGGTTCCACATGAATTGAAAGACAGAGACGTTGAAAGACGAAAAACCATTTGCAAATTGCTGCTTCAACGACAGAGCAGAAAGGGGTTTCTGCATCGAATTATTACGGGTGATGAGAAGTGGATCCATTACGAGAACCCTAAACGAAAAAAGGCCTGGGTGAAACCAGGTGAACCAGGTCCATCACAACCAAAACGAGATATTCACTGTGCAAAGGTTATGCTGTGCATATGGGGGGATATGAAAGGTGTGGTGTACTATGAGCTGCTGCAACCGGGTGAAACTATGAATGGAGAACGTTATCGACAGCAATTAATGCGTTTGAAGCAAGCTCTGGCCAGAACACGACCAGAATGGGAGAACAGACATGATAAACTTATTGTTCAACATGATAACGCTCGCCCACATGTCGCAAAACCGGTCAAAACCTATTTAGAAAATGTCGGATGGGAAGTTTTACCCCACCCGCCGTATTCACCAGACGTTGCTCCTTCGGACTACTACTTGTTCGATTGCATGAACAACGATTTGATTGGACAGCGGTTTACTTCTTCAGAAGATATCGAAACATGGGTCTCTGACTGGATCGCTTCCAAGGATGAGGACTTCTTTCGCCACGGAATCCGTACATTGCCTGACAGATGGGCGAAAGTGGTGGCTAGCGATGGACAATATTTTTCTTAAGGTATTTATGTATTTTGTGTTTGTACTACAGCTTCAATGTGTGCGTACCAACCGCACGAATTAATTCCTAGACCAAATATTATCAAAGCAGTATGATAACACATCAATGCACACTGCCGCTAAAGATGTGACAGTAGCACTTATATTCTCAGACAATGAGGTTACCGAGAAAATGCAGCTTCAACATGACAAAGTGGCATAAACTTTCTTTTATCAGCACACTTTATCAGTGAACTAATTCAGTTGTTGGAGGAGACATAAATGATCGATTCTGTAGTACCGTGGCAAGTGCGCACGCGATATTTGACATTAATATTTTTAGTGAATTCTACAGCTTCTAACCTTTTAATCACCTTCAAAAATACTTTTTTCACCATTGAACATAAAATAAATAAATAAATAAATAAATAAATAAAATTAAAAAAAAATGATGATTCAAATTTCATTGAATGACAGTGTAAACTTTACATGTCTGAATATCTTCAAGTGAGATATCAAGACATCGGCAAATCACTTTGTATGGAAAGCTTTTGATTACTTTGCTTGAACCATTTAAGACTGCAATTGAGATAACGAACTGGAGGATCGTTGAAATTTAAGAGCTCTGCATAACTTATTTAAAGATGTTCCAGCACGTCATGTCGAACACACACCTATACAGCATTGTCCAATGAAGTTTTGTTCTGCGTTGGTTGAAAATAGTAGTTGTCGGCGAGCCATATCTTTCATTTACATTTATCCATATCTTCTGTTATATATTCAAGGTGTCAGGAAGGATAAGAAAGTTCCCAGCTCTGATGTACTCTTTTGTTCTTCATTTGTTTTGATACACCTTTTTTTCTATTTACTGTTCAGAACAATTTCAATTCTTTCATTTTTTTTTAAACGTTTAGTGACGTTACTTGTATCCAAATTTTCTAAATCTGTATTTAATTCTGAGCTCTTTTTATGAAGCATGTTTTAAATCATTGTCTTATTGTTAAAGATGTAGATTTGCCATTACCTCTAGTAGACAAATGATATTTGCACAGTCTTAAATGTTTAGGTAATTCAGAAACAGAAGAATAATTATAGTTGGCATTTTTAAGTACGTTTTTAAAATGCTGCTGCATCCAAGGGATGGAAACGAAATAACTTTTGTAACACTAAAATTATACTTAGTATTTTTATCTTCTTTTTTTTTAGTTGTTTCAGTAGGTTTCTTTTTTTTTTCTTCCTTTCTTTTTTTTTAAGTTGGAAATTAAAAATAAACTTGATAAGAACAAAGTTAAGCCTTTAACTCATGAATTACTTATAAGGTCTACATACAACATAGAAGAAACATGGTCTTTTATGTCGTGTTTTATGCCTTGTTTCTTATATGTAGTAGGTAGACCTTATGAGTAATTCATGAGTTAAAGGCTTAACTTTGTTCTTACCAAGTTTATTTTTAATCTCCAACTGAAAAACAGGTTTTTCAAAGCTGCTTTTTTTTCTTTTTCATAAAGTTTAGTGACATAAAAATTGGATACATATCATTGATCCATTCAAAAATGTTTTTTCTGCAAGAATTAGCAAGAAATTCCCCTAAATAGCAAGGAGAGAAAGTATTTGTGAAACAAATGGAAAATGAAATAAGAAAAATTAGGGTATAAAGTATTATAAATGTGTAAAAATTTTCCGATCTAGATATCTATTACCAGTTTAAACAGTACTTCTTTAATTATATTCTTATAATGTTAATTATTTTCTCGTTTATAATGTTACTGACTTACAAAAATAAACAAAGATATTTCATATCATTTCCACACTGGGACTTCTATTCATTTTTTACATATACTGACACGTTGTATCCTACTATACGTGTGATATTCGTAGCTCAGTTATTGACTGTTTGAGCACAAAATTTTGTTTTCACTGTTATGTAATAGTAGACCATAGTTTGATTGTTCTTTCTTCTCGATAGGCTGCAGCGTTTCAACCATTTTTCAGAAGCCATTCTCACATTGATACGAAGAGAAGGGAACCGTGGTTGTTTGAAGAACGTCATAAGTTATTGATAAGAGAAGCAGTAAGGAAGCGCTATTCGTACCTTCCGTATTGGTATACACTCTTTTTTGAACACGAAATCTCTGGATTGCCTGTGATGCGTCCTTTGTGGGCTGAATTTCCGACTGACAGCTTGACCTTCCCGATCGATGACGAATATCTTCTTGGTAAGTCTTAGCATGTGATTTGCGACCTATATGTCCCTATATTATTAAGCGTAGGAAGGCGTAAGAAGAAAATTCGACTCCCCCCTCTTTTTTTTTTTTTTCTGGATGATCACGTATAATTTGAGACACTTTGAATGGTATGACCTCTAATTGAGTGTACATGGGAACGAACAGATGTCGAAAAATCACTTTTTCAGTATGTATGGGCCATGAAATGTGTAAATCGGTTGAAACTTCGAATTCGATGACCACCATACTTTCTTCTCTCCTTTCGTCGCTCGAAAATAAAAACTGACTGTGTTTCAAAGGAACAGGTGTAGCAAATGATAGTTGATTTGAAGCAGTAGATCGAGGCAGTCATTGAGAAACAGAGATAGAGTGTGAGTGTGAGTGTATTTGGGGCTGGTGGGGGGAATAGCAACAACTTTGCTGGTTTAGCAAGTTGCAGAGGCAGAATCGAAAACGAAGATGTCTTTTAATTGTGGTGTTCGGTGTTGGTTGTATCCACTGTTTCTGTGCAGATAAGAAGTATTGCAGTTTCTAAGGATTCCAAGACAACGTTCACTTCTTCCTAATTGTTAGCTAATTCTTTATCATGGATTCCCAGGGAAGTACTAGGTGACATATCTTCTTCTTGCCGCAACATTTGCCGGAGGGTCTTTTTGCTGAGTAACATTGGACGGTAAGCGGTAACAAGTCGCGTGAAAGGTAAGAAACATATGCAGATGATCGCGTCCACCTCAATATTAGGAACAGTTATGCCTTTGTGAATCAAGAAAACACGCCAATTCATTATACACGAAATGCTCGTACTTGTCACAGAAGCAACAAATCAGCGACGAGAAGAAAGATAACAAAAACAAGCTGATAATAGGGAAACAAAGATTATTCTGAACGAGCTTGAAGCTAAGACTAAAATAATGAAAGATATGCAATATTGATGAGGAATTAAAGCATTTGAGAAGCGAAATGAATTACGTAATGCTATTGATTTTTTTAAAAAGATATGTTGTTATATGTATATATATATATCCATCCTTCAGTGAATGTCTTACTGTGACTTTCCTTTCATATGGGACGAAACTTTCATCATATGACTAAGGTTACAGATTAAATATTCAGGGAGGATGTTTAATTTCCTGCTGTGTGCAGGGCTTTTTATTAGATAAGTGTTCTGTAATTTCATAATAAAACAGAAGAGTTCTTCGGAGAAAAGATCAGTTTTATATATTATTAAAAAGAGGAGGAGAAATTGGTTGGGACATTGACTAAGAAGGAACTATGTCATGAGGGACGTGGTAGAGGATATGCTGGCAGGGAAGAGAGGGAGGGGCAAAGGAGACTGCAATTGATGGATGATATCAAAACAGAAAAATCGTACGTGGAGAGAAATAGGTTAGCGGAAGACCATGGAGCATGGAAGATTCTCAGTTGTTGCAAGTGACTTGCCAATAATATCAAAATACCTATGATGATGATTTCATAATAAAATACGTTGTATTTGTTTTTGTGTGTTTCATTTTTGTAGTTGATTACGGAAAAAAATATTACATATGTATCATGGTTGTTATGTTTTTTTTTTTTTTTTTTTTTTTTTTCTTAAATGAACATGGGAAAGTCTGTATGGCTAGTTAGATATCAGGGACAATTTCAGAAAATGTTCGGAAAAGCCGGTAAAAGTCGGAGAATTTTCCACAAATTTTGTCGCCACCCTGGCTTCAAGGTTAATACTGACGTCGAAAGTCAAGAAAAATCCGAAAATGCTTCAAAATATCATTAAAGTCTGAGGAATCTGTCACAGAAAGTTCTGAGATTATTTATAATGAAAACGGAATATGCAGCTGTAAATTTGCTTGCATATTTAATATTACTACTATTATCTTTAGTAGTTAATTTCATTTTATGCTCACAGTGTTAATACAAATAAGTGATTCGATTCACTTCTAGCTCATTATTTCTAAGAGTTTCTAATAGGCAGGAGATAGGTCTTCAGTAGGTCTGGATAGTAGTTTTAAAAATGTATTTATAGAAAATTTGTCTATTTGCTCACAGAACAATGGGAAATACAATCATATTTCACGAAACTGTTCACCAAGTAACTGTTACTCATCAATGTTAACAAACATGAGAGCTGCCCACAGAAGATACGTAAGAGAGTGACATTTATCTTTAGAAATAAAGAAGCTTGAGGAGCGCGGAAAGGTGTTAAAACTTTAACTTTGAAAGAAAACGACAAATTAAATAAATTCAAATACCACAGAAAAAAAGATAAGTTAGATTTGTTGGTTATAAATAATCAAACAGATCAGCCAAATCATGATACATGTTTATTTATATATGTTTTTGAATGTATTTAGAATACTGAGATATTAAAAATCTTTAGTTTATAATTATTGTTTGGTACCAGTGTTTTATGATATTCCAAATAACAGTAACTTTGGCACATAATAAATATTTACAGTAAGAAAATAATTTCGCGTATTTCAAAGGTAAAAATGAGAGCATTGGACGGCAATGGGAATGGTGGAGGTAGATTATTATTATTATTATTATTATTATTTTCTAAACCTAATCATAAATAATAGTGTTCACTGTCGTAGATCAGGGAAAATTAGTTACCTCAGTCATGGAAATTAAGGGAAATCAATATTAGAATTTCAGTGTGAACCATATGTGATCAACTAACAAGGTAATCGAATTGCTAATAATGAAGGTGGATTTCTTAAATGAAATTAATATAACTTAATTAATTGAGAATGAGTATTTTAAAGATAAGTCTATTAACGTTTGACAGTTAATATTGTTGAGAGGTAACATTTTTTGTGTTTGTTTTATTAAATACTACAGAAGTGTATAATATAATCATAGTAATTCAATTTGTACCTCTGTACCAATACTAACTGTAAAATTTTTTCGTCAGTCATTTCTCATTTTATGTTAGAAATCACTATATTTTCATTAAAACTTCGTTTAGTTTAATGATAAATTTTAAATAAGTGCATATGTTAATAGCAAGTAAAAAATAATGCTTCATACTCACAAAACACAAAACAATAGGACTTTCGATTTGAAAAAAGAAAGAAGAAAAAAAAAAGTAAAAAACGTGAGAAGGGGAAAGAAGGATGGTTATTCGGAATAAACAAATAACTTCACGTCCACAAACATAATGGCGAATGAACCAACGTTAAACAATACGAGGATATTCACTGTTCTTGTTACTGTTGTTTCCAACCTGCAGGAGTACGTAATAAATAGGTATATTAGATTAATTTCTCCTTTGTTTAGATTGACTTCAGAGTTAAATTTATGAATATAAAAAGACCCCTTAATTTTAATTCCAGTTTTTACTTGGAAAATGAAAAAAGTAAAAACTATGACTAAACTTAAAACTTTTTTTTTTTTTTTTAAATACACATTCTATAAATTTAACTTTGATCTCAGTCTAGACAAAGGAGGAGAAATTATTCCCATGTAGAGTGAATGCTACCAACGGTCAGAAAGAAATTATCATCATAAAGTTTAAGATAAGTTCATTCACTATAATGTTCGTGGATGTGAAGTGGTTTATTTACTTTGAATAACCAGTTTTATCTTTTCTCCTTTCCTCGTGTGTGCAAACTCGAGTCTGCTGAGAATGAGGTCTGTCTAATGTACTACTATTCTGTGATTTATAGCAGTGAGTATGAAGCGTTATCTTTTACTTACTATTGGGACTATTATCACTGCTCGTAATCTATATTACTATGCTAGTATTAATGTTTTCGATTGTACCTTTTACGTGCGTAGTATCTGGAGGAAGTAGTTTCTTTCTTCTTGTTCTTTGTATTATTATATAAAAATATGGTATTCTTATAATTGTTACATCAAAATTTGTCACGAAACAGTAGATTTCGAAATATTGAGTGATTTCCTTACATGTTACCATCAAATTGTCTAGCGCTTATATTTGCGTTTATTACTATTATAACTCATACTTTATTGTTATATTTCGTCTTTGTATGGTAGAAAGCGTAGTGTAATTGGAGCAACAACTCTGTAATAACATATAAGTAAAATTCACAATTGTCAAAAGATGGTACTCATATTTGGTTACATTTCTTGCTCTAAGGTAATGCTTTGTTGATCCATCCCGTTACCCAGCAAGGAGGCACGGAGGTAACCGTCTACTTCCCTGGAAACGACGAAGTCTGGTATGACATTGATACTCATGCCAAAATTGAGCGCAGTGGACCAAAACGTATAACTGCAGGTTTGGAAAAGGTAAAATATCTAAAAGTATAATAATTAAAGCAAGAAGTAAGGTAAGCGTTAATGTGAAACTGAATGAGGTTTGTTCCCTAACCAAAGCCAACAAAAGCTGAAAATGTATATTTGAGATTTGTCTTCAGAATCAGTATCTTTTAGATAATTGTGAGATTAACAAGCTTGTGGTTATAGCGACGGTGTGCGGAAAGTTGAAACGCCGCGCCGGCACGCATACAAAAACAAGTTTAGTCTTTAATTTTTTATTATCTTTAATGCCTCCGAATCATGACAAAACCAGAAGGAACGAAAAACAGAAAGTGTAGGAAGAGCAAGTAGATTATCTTCAATATTTGTGGCATGGTGCACACTGGCACAGTGTGACTGTCGGAAACAAGTGCTCTTTATGACTTCGTTGAAATAGTTTATAACATAAGAGAATTACATGTTACGTTATCCTGATATGTATGGTTTTGCCACATTAGCAAAGTTTCTAAAATATACCTGATGTATTTTTTGTGTATCAACTGAAATAACTTGATAGTTCTGTATATCCATTAGTTTTGTCACTAGGGGGAATATCGTAATTTTGTTAATACTTAAGGTATTTAGGCTTGAAATATTTTTAAAAATATAAAGAACTTTACAAACAACACAACAATTAGTAGGACATTACATTGTTTGTAGGACACTACAAGACATAGACACATTAAGGCAGTGGGGGTGAAGCGTTAAAATAGAAACTGTAAGACTGTTATAATAGGTCGAACTGTAATTCGTTTCTTTTTCAGTTAATAATGCTGTTCACTTTTCTGTTGTACACCCTTTCTTTAAGCATCCCACCATCAGAAATCAACCCATGTCAAATCTGTCGAATGGTAAAGGCATTGTACAGGGTGTCCACATTCTGGAAAGTCATGGAAGTAAAAATGTATCAGGGAAAGGCAGGGGAAGATCTATGTAGGTCCATTGTTCAGTTATTGAATTTATGGCATAATAAGTGTAATATCGGCCTAATGCATATGTTTGTAAATTTACATTCTTTTGTACTAAAGAAAATTGTAAAAAGAAAGAAACAGAAGTGGAGAGAGCACAAGGCCAGCTATGGGGAAGGTGGAGACTGGAGTTTCTTTCTTTTTTCTTATTTTTAAATTATTCAGTGGTCAGGGAAGTCGGGAACTTTGGTCATGGAAAGTCAGTTTTTTTTTTCTTCGCCAAATTGTGTGGACACTCTGTTGCAAAGACTTATTTTATTCGTCGCCTAGGAAATACCTCATTAAAGAAAGCACGCACAGGACGTTAAAAATGGGCAAGTTGGTAATAGCTCGTTCATGAACTAGGGAAGGAAGGTGATTAAGTGACGTGAGACAACAATATGTAAAGGTTAAAGTCAGCTGTCTGCTTCTATGAAAAAAGCTCAACAAATGTCACAGCCAGCCTTTGGGGACTGATGTTCTTGCTCACGAACGAGCTAGGATTTACATTACTCGAAAAGATGGTAGTCTGTCGATTGACATAGCCACTAATGTGAATTATGGCAAATCATAAATATTTGGTACATTTTTGGTTACAAAAGGTTGGATGGCCCTCCAGAGACTTAAGTCCAGAAAATTGAACCTAGATCCTTACATCCCACCGATCTCTTTACAAGGGAAATCGATCTTCCCTCCATTCTCTAATAGAAAAGAGACCATCTAGACATTGCCTCCAAATAAATATTCAGGTGGCAATGTAGAAAACAAACATAAAATATGACCCTCCCAAAAATAAATAAATAAAATTAAAATTAAAAAAAATAAAATAAAAAAAAATATAAAAGTAAGAACTGACTTACTATATGATACAAGATTAAAGCTTGTAAAGTGCGCCATCAAGGGAACAGAAACAAACAGAAAAGGCTAATAGTTGTGCGTTTTTGGGCTAGTGTATAACGTAATGGATTCGCGGGCTAATGTTTATTTTGAACAAGGATTCGAATTCTGGATAGGTAAGCCTCTTTGTGGAAATAAAGAATTGCATTTTACTGGCAATGAGCATTCACGTATGAATGCAAGGAAGAAAGTAAATACACACACACATATATATACAGATGGTGATCAGAAAAATGGAAACACCTGTAGTTGGCAACACGTCAGATGTATGGGTTGGCAGTGGTGTCGTGGCGCCCGCAACGCCGGACCACTGGTGGTGGTGTGTTAGGTCGGTCTCCATACTACGTCAGGCGCAGTGGAACAGCAGTGTCCAGTGGCTGCAGCAGACGGAGGTAGTGTAAAATGGGAGACCTCTCAGAGTTTCAAAGAGGGCAAATTGTTGGTGCGCGGTTATGTGGAGTGAGTGTGACGGCAGTGGCTACTGTGTTAGGTGTGTCGCGTGGGACAGTGTCGAAGGTGATGACGGCCTACACAACACACGGGAAAACCACATCGGGGAAGCGGAACAGTGGGCGAAAGAAAATCATGAGTGACAGGTCACGCCGGTATTAAAGCGCATTGTCACGCAGAACAGTCGTGCCACTGCGGAGCAAGTGACGGAAGAACTCAATCAGCATCTCCTCCACTCTGTTTCGACAATCACAGTCTGCCGCGAATTACATGACATGAACTTACGGGGCCGTGTTGCACGGGCCAAACCGCTCATCAGGGACCATAACGCTTTCGCACGCCGCAAATGGTGCCGCGACCATGCAACTTGGACCGTTGAGGACTGGAAACGTGTGATATGGTCGGATGACTCATCCTTCACCCTATTCCCAACCACGGGCCATGTTTATATGTGGAGAACGCCCAAAGAAACTTATGATCTGCAGTGTCTCCGCCCAACTGTGAAACATGGCGGCGGCTCGGTGATGCTGTGGGCCGCAATATCATTGTTTTCATTGGGTCCTGTGGTCACACTTAGCGGACGAATCACTGCCAACGATTATGTCGCAATTTTAGGAGACCACTTGCATCCTATGGTCCGGATGTTGTTCCCGGACAATGACGCCATCTTCCAGGATGATAATGCACCCATCCACACAGCTGGTGTTGTTGCAGCGTGGTTTGAGGAACATCGAGATGAAGTTCAACACCTCCCCTGGCCCGCCAAATCCCCAGATCTCAACATAATTGAACATATGTGGTCCGTCTTGGAAACACGACTCAAGAGCGATTTCCACCTTCATCCTCTCTCACAGAACTGGCCGATGCCCTGCACGAGGAATGGTGTAAAATTCCACTTGCTACCATTCATGACCTCTATGCCTCCATCCCACGTCGTATCAAGGCTGTTCTGAAGGCGAAAGGTGGCCCGACACCATATTAATCTGGTAAGTTGCAATTTCGTTCAGGTGTTTCCATTTTTCTGACCTTCGACAAACTGTAGGAGGTGATTCCTTACATCAAAATAAGAGAAAAAGTTCATATCAACCTGTGGGGAAAAGTGCATAGTTTCAGAGTTAGCCTGTGGAAATTTGGCTTTTTCGCGATTTTGGACAGCCCTAGGTCTGAAACAATGCACTTTTCGCGATAGGTCCATATGAACTTTTTCTCTTATTTTGATGTGAGGAATCACCTCCTACAATTTGTCTGTACAGTTCATTAACACCCTGTATGTATAATATATATATCACAGCTGTCTAATATAGTACATTAGAATAAATTATTGTATGTTTTGTAAAGATTCATAAAAATACATAATTTATACGGTTTGCCAAACATTGTTAGGGTCATCAATTCTAGGAGGCTTAGGTGAGCATGCCATGTAGCTAGAATGGAAGAAAGTAGAAACGCGACTGGAAGACCAGTCGGAAAACGACCATTAGGAAGACCTAGGCGCAGATGGGAGGACAATATTAAGATGGATCTCGTAGAAATAGGAATACAAAGTAAAAACTGACCCAGTTAGCTAAGGATAGAAGTCAGTGGAGAGCTTTTGTGAGCGCGACATTGAACCTCCGGGTTCCATAGGCCATAGAGTTAGTTAGTTTCATATAGGAATAGTCTTCTAAATATCATTTAATTATATATGCGCTAAAAATTCATTTTTTCAGAAGTGTATCTTAACATGAAGAAAACATTGAAATTTTATTTATTATGTTAGGTCATGAGTCGGGAGGGGCCTATATTTTCGCAAATGAATAAAAATTAAGACTTTTCATGAAAAGTCATAACAAATCCTGGTAGGATTATTAGGTTGTCATTAATTAACAACAGTGAAGAACTGGTTTATTTTACCTAGAAACACTATATTGTTCATATACTTTGAATGGTGTTATTGAAAAGAAAATTTGTTTCGATCAGCAATTATAAAACAACGTTAAGCAATCGTGTTGGTAAAACAGGATGAATGTAAAAAGTTTACTTTTGTATTTTGTAAGTAAAATGAGTAACATTTATATTTCTTGTCAGATTCCAGTGTTTCAAAGAGGAGGTACAATCATTCCAAAGAAGGAGAGGATTCGAAGAGCATCATCACTTTCCCACAATGATCCATACACCTTTGTTGTGGCTCTGAATAAGAATGTGAGTATTATGCTGAGAATCTAATACAGTATTTTACATATTCAGTTATTTTTAAATGTGAATTTTTACATAGATCTATATCAAAAAATATTATAGTTTGGTAAAGTAATAAAATAGGCTTTCTTTTTTACATGTGAAATGAGAGAGTATAAACAATATGGAATAAACCACTATGGAAATTGCCCTTCCCAGTCTCATCGGGCGCAGGTCTCTGACCAGCAACCATCAATTTTTGCTTCATTCTTTGTGATGTGGCTCTTTGCTTCGCCATATTCATACGCACAAGAATTCTATTCTTTTGGTCCATGGTATGACGCAGCTATTGGTACCCCCCCCCCCCTTCCTTGATGTCATTGAATATTGCCTTCCTGGAGTCATCGATTCTATATTCGCACCGCTGTGGATACACTCAACACAGGCAGCCAGTTCTGCGGAAAGTATGTGCAGTTGCAATATACCACAATTTTTCTCAGATGAAAAGCGGAAATTGTTGGAATTAGTGCCGCATTCGACCTTCTAGACACGCATACGTTACATTAACACTCGGCCAATACTTAACTGCTTCTAAAGCGTGCTTTCGGTTATTGTTTTCAGGAAACGTGGGTGTTACAGGTGATGTGTTGTATAGGTTCGTAGCTAATCATTTTATTGTCTTTTCAATTTTATTGTTCTGTATTTCTGCAAATTTCAGATCAATCGTTGCCTGACAGTGTTGCATTTTTAATGCTCAGCGATGTATGAAAATTGATAGTAATTTTATTTTCATAGTGATACTGATATATATTCGTTTGTTGTCAGTCAAATTCTCTCTCTTTTCGCAATACTTACTATGAATATCCAACGTTTTTGTTTTTTTCATGTAAACATTCTTCTATGCCTCAGAGTATGATATGTGTAGTTGGAAGCAACCATTTTGTTAAACATCTTATGTTTTGACCACTTGATTTTCCACAGTTTATTCCATGCAATGAGGATTTATGTGTTTTTTTTCTTTTATATTATCCCACTAATACCCTAATAAATATACATGCATTCATTGGTAGTGAACCTACAAAATTAATCTTGAAATAATTTCAGGATTCCACTGTTCCCTTTGTCAGTCAGACGTTGGAAAACTGGAATTGGAATCTGTAAATTCACACAATAAGACGTATCTTCTTCTATCTGATAGTATAGGGAAGAAGGTAGTGCAAGAACAATTATTAATACTAAGAACTCTTCGAAACACAGTACTGGTTCTTAAAATTCATGAAGGTAACCTATACAAAGATTGCGATTACTGCAGTAGATTTTCTTCCGTCAAAGTAGTTATACATGAGCAATAGTTGTGTAAGGTTTGGATCTGGCAACAAGTCAAGCGAAGCATTTTCAAGCATATGTGATTTATATAGTGAGAGTTTTTCGTTGAAACCGGATATATCCTGGTTATAAAAGGGAAACGTATCATTTTGTGACTAATACTAATTTCTACAGTTGCCGCACCGCCTGCTTTTATTTGAAAATGATGACGCTCCACATGAACGTGCTTTACTGATTATTATTAAGACAGGGCCATATTAAAATGTAAATAAGGTTGAAATTACCTATAAAATCCATAAGTATTTATTCCATGTTGAGCACAATATAATTTACTAAGCAACATGAACACACACACAAACTGTAGACAGTTGTAACCGTTTACCTTTAGGGCAGTGCAATATTTAACAAGCTTTACCCGCCAACCAACATGAAGCATACTATCATTGGCAGGCCGTAACCGTATTTAGCTTTGAATATTAATATTTGGTTGGCAAATCAAGCATAGTTTTAACCTATAACGTAAAGCGAGCGGAAGGCTTGGGGATAACAACTAATATAAATAATTTTCAATGTTCCTGTGAAGTTTTCTGATTAGTGCGTGCTTTGTATTAGTTTGATATTTTGAAGTGTTGTTAGTGTTAGAAGAAGACATGTCTTGTGCTAGTGAATTTATCAATATCTACTCGTTCCTTTATGTTCAAGTGATGAAGGGAGCTTCTGAAATAATTTCGGGGATTGATTCTGGGCCTATATCGGTGAGCATGCTATTTCTTTACTAAAGAGTATGCTAAAGACGCTCCTTATTACCCAGTATAATAGTTATAGAAACGCAAGATCATATGGGAAATGCCATAACATTCATGATGATACCACAGCGTTATTGCTAATCTTACCCCTGTGCAGCTTTCAATGAAACGTGGTTACGTGTGGTTGTTTTGCGATACGAATCGGATTGTAAAAGGATGGTCTAAAGTAGTGGTCGCCAAACTTATAAAGCTTTTGAGCTACTGTACCGTTTTTAAATACTACTGAGAGCTACCAAACAAAAGAACTACCAACTTAAAAAAAAAAAAACAACTTATGTTTGTTTATTGCCTATAAGGTTAGCCAACAGGAGCGTTAACGCGATCTGCCGAAAATGTCCCCACGAGCTACCAGTAGCTCGCGGTCGACGGTTTGGTACTTACTGGTCTAAAGGAATAGCGGATCTGTTAAATTGTATTTTAACTCCAAAAAAACTTCTATAGAGCAGCAGTGTCATTTCAGGTGTTGCTCGGTGGGGAACTCCAATATAATTACCCTAGGTTTTCACATTTTTCATTACTATGTTGTTATATATAATAGATATTAGTATTTATGTAGATATATATTTCAAACTCAGGAGGCAATAGCCCCCTCCCTCCTGATGCTGCAAATGACGCTTTGCTACAGAGATGTACGAAGATCTACGAAATGTAACAAGTAGCATTCGGTGACGTACAATGAGTTGCGCAACGATCGTTCAGTAGTTTGCATGTTTCCAAGCTGGAAAAATGTGGAGCATGGTTTCCGTCGTAGTAACCCATCCGTGAGTCGGAATGAGGAAAAAGTTTCCCTGCACTTGTGAGGTCCGATCGTCGACTGACTACCCGTGAAATAGCATAAGGAATATTTTATTCGGCTTATGTTAGTAAATCTTACATGAAGACCTAGGGGTGTGGCGTATGTCGATGAAATTGTTGCTAAGGATTTTCATACAGAATCAGGACACTCATGTCAGCACCAGCAGGAAACTGGAGGGTATTGCCGCCAACTATCCGACATTCCCGCCCAATATCATTCCAGAGAGTGAATTATAGATTTACGGATACGACCCCGAAACTAAGATATTGTCGTCCCAATGGAAGTCACGTCAATCCGTGAGACCCAGCAAAACCAGACTAACCTGATTTCTGGTGAAAATGTTATTGATTGTGTTGTCGGAATCCTGCATCACGAATTTGTTTCACGTGGTCAAACCATCAAGCAAAGGTAGAATAGAAACTGAAGCAAAACTGTGACTGTTACAATGAGTACAAAAGAAAAATCACACTTACCCAAAGAGAATAATTCTCTATATGAATTTTAGTTTAATATCAATAGATATCTTTTAGTTTAATGTCCCACGATTATGCCCGTTAGGCTTAGAAATACGACGATTAAGGCAAGTAAATGGTTATGATGAATTGCTGGAGTGAGAAAGTTGGAGAAAAGGGAGTACCCCGAGAAAATCCACGGGCACGGTGTTATCCGCCACAAACTTCCTTGGCCAGGTATCGAACCAGACCCCTACACACCAGAGGTAAGCGCTTTACCACTGAGCCACCGTGGCGTCCTGGATTTGTCGAACCTGTTACAGAGAGAATACCACTATCATTAACAATAATATGACGTGATAGTGGAAGCCGATATGTCACTATTCTGACGATTGTCAATTATCTATCTTTTCTTTCTTTCTTTCTACTCCCTTTCGTATGTGATGAAGTTTAAGCGAAAATGCCTGTAGTTTACTATCAGTGCTATAGTGTTTCTGTCAGATTTTCGGTAAGTTTGTATTTTACAAAATCCATTTTTATTATTCTTTTCAGGGCACTGCTGCTGGTACTTTATATATTGATGATGGTGAAAGTTTTGAGTATAGACAAGGAAAATATCTGTATTTGTCTTTGGAATTTAAGGATAAAACACTGAAGTCAAGGTAAGGTTGCATACGTTTTGTGTACTTGTTTTGCATAATCACATAAAATACTCATATAGTTTTAAATTTTGAACTACAGTATTTGTTAAAAGTTAGCCTTTTGTCTTGTCTTGTCTTAAAACGATAGAATTAAGTCATTAAAATTAAAGAGAATGCGCAGAATGATTCTTGTACTTAGACAAATCGCATCAAATATGTTTTAATCATCATCTTTTTAACTCACATGCTTAGTTTATAATTATATTGTTTCGCTTTTTACAGATTTCTACATGACAAAGCTCATTACGACACTAAAGCTTGGTTGGAAAAAGTGATCATAATAGGTTTGCAAGAGCCTCCTTCAAGCGTGGAACTAGAGAGTAGGAAGAAACTTGGTGGTGAGTTTGCAGTACATTAAATTCTAGAGTTAGGATTACATTTGATACTGAGACGCTAAGAAGGGAGAAAGAAGTATAGTGACACTCAACTTAGATATCTTCCGAAAGTTCAACGAGAAATATTGCTAATTTCGGATCATGACGTAAGACATCCTTAACCACTCAAATGGTCGCATTCCTTATCTGCTTGCGATCTCGAAGTGGGTATTTAAATCTACTCTGCCTTCTTCAGTCAGTTTCAGTTTTGAAGTGTACAGAATCACTCCAGAACAAACTGAGAACAGACAGCACAAGGTTAAGTAAGAGTTGAGCTACGTCGTGACGTTAGTACGCGTCAAAACCCATTGAGTTTCGCACAGCATGATATGTCAACATGTCACAACAGCTTGAATGGTTAAGAGATCATCGATGACAAGAATAAAACGGTGACGAGAAATATATATATATATATATAGTAAAAATAACCAAATAAAGTAGGATAAAAGTCGACGAAAGTAGATTGATGTCAGTGTTGATGAAATGATTTAGGAGATATCTTATCAATCACTTGAACAGTGGGATCAAGTGTTCGGAGCCAGCGAGGAAAGATTTTTGGAACTAACAAAATTATCCAGCAACGGCTATCAAACATTTTCTAGAAAGCTCTCTTTGTTTTGTTTCGTAAACAGTAGTTCGTTGTTGCAAACTTGGCTTAACAATGTTAGATCTGTTTAAAATCCTCCCTAGTTTCATAAAATCATAAAAACACCGAAAGTTCATACTGGAATAAGTTTATCTTTGCATGCGAGGGAGTTTCGACATTAAAGAAATAACTATAAAACCATGAAGGAATTTTAGAAAAAGCCTCACCGAATACGAAGTTACTTCAATGATCCCAGTCTCACTCTAGTATTTGTGAAGCTGTTTTGCGGTCTCGAGCAACGGAGGGGAGACCAAAAGTAACAATGCGAATATTTCAAGCTTCTCGAAAGTTCATAGAGATATTTCCTTAGAAGTCAGTAAAATATTAAAGAAGGCTTACGTAGCCTCGGTGTTAAAATGAGACTTTAAACCAAATCGAAATACGTATATAATATCTTAAAATCTTGGTATAGCAATATATGAATCTCTTTGGTGCATAATATGCCGAGACCAATAGAGTAGTCCTGCAATCTACCTTTCTTGAGGCGAGATACTATCATAACAAACGGCCTGTACTGTACGGATTGACCTTGCATAGTGATCTGTGCATTCGCTAATTACACTGGATTCAAGCCCCTCTCGACTCGAATCCCACAGTAATAGTAGGTTGTGTCCTTTCTAACTTTGGTATTAGAAAATCTCCAATTCCACTAGTGGACAACCTTGTTCTAATGTTCAGTAATCTCTTCCAAAATAACTATTCTGGGACTTAGTATACTCACTCGATACAGTTTTTACAACTGACACATGAGATCTTGCTTGAATCATTGCATCATCATTGACGTGGGTGTACCATTGTAGACTTAGTTTCCGTATTACTTGTGTGTGAATTTTACTTTACGTGGTTGCCAGTACCTTACTAAATTGTTATCCTCTTTTGGTTCTATTAATATAGATAACTCATGTCATGATCCGAAATTAGCAGTCTTTCCTTGGATGTTTGAAAGATTTCTAGGTGACTTAACATCTTGCGATTCGTTCAATTTTGTATTGCCTATCGTTGTAAACTATCTATCGCCCGTAGAATGTTCACAAATCCAGAGCCAGTAAAGTTTCTGCAGTAGATATTTAAACTAATAGAACTTGTAAGTATGGTACGGTTAGGGTAGGTACGTAGTAATTATTGATCAAGATCGCAAAGAAGTCTGCCAGATCATAGGAAGGTAGGCATATGAAGTTTTTCGTATACATACAAAGGAATTGAAGTTAAATTCTGATATAAGTGCTGTGGACAAAAGTTGAAATAACATTATTGACACCTTCATTGTTGTTTGAAATAAGAAAATTATACGAAACTTTAAAGAAACCCGTGGATAAAATTATACGAAACTTTAAAGAAACCCATGGATACATATTGTAAATGTTAAGTGTATTTTCAGATATTAGTTGTACACGTATATTTATATTAGCGTCAGTCTTTTCTCTTTTTCCCTTTCCGTTTCATCTAGGAAGTTAGGTGTAGTTCTATGTAAGTAGAAGGAAAACGTCTTTAAATAATTTGGTAGATAAAGATGATTTTCTGATATAAGTACATAATTGTGTATGTGTACACACGAGCAAAAGTGCATTCACAATTCCAATTTTCATATCCTGCAACGTTAGAAAACCAACAATACTGTTAAGGTCCGCTGATTGAGAACTAAACGAGGCGTTCTACAAGTTCATTAGTTTGTTTGAAACATCTCAGTGTATTAAACTAAAAAAAAAAAAAAATATCCATACCTCTGCGACGAATAAAAAAATCGGGTAGAATACACCGTTTAGTATCTACAGAGCGATTGATATCATGAGAGAGTTACAGAGAAATGTTATTTAATCTTAGATATACATAGGAAAAATCAGTTGGTCAAACATTCATTTTATTTTACAGGTTACAGTATTTTGTAAAATCTCGGAATGTTTTACATTATTCGTTACAACGTTACCTTCACTTTTGTTAGTTATCAGTTTTAATATCTGTACTAAAACTTTATTAAAAAAAAAAAAAATCAGATCGAGATGATTTAATTCCCATCTTGGTTTCGCGAGAATATTTTTTATCAGCAAAACCATTGTAATTTTTATTTTTTTTTAATGTATTATTATTAGTTTTCATTTACACATTAACCTAACAAGAATATTTTCTGATATATTCTACGTGAGTTGTACCACAGACCACTGCTGTGATTGGACAATTCTGTGTCCATATAACATCAATTGTTTCCTCCTTTCATTAGTATATATAAAGCAAACCTATTTCCGATATTTTGAGGAATTTTATCTTGTAATGTACGATGTTTTCCTGCTGTGGATGTTGAAATTACCGTATGTACACTCATGTGCAAACGTTAAGAACAATGTGGTTGCAAGATGAATCACGAAGAGCTAGTCATTTATTGATGAGAGGTGAAATTTCTGATAGCATCAGACTGAAAACATTGTACCGAAAGGCAAGAGAAACGAAGATGCACAGGGGTGTGAAAATCAGGAAATATATCCATGTGGTATATTAAACGAGAAAAGGATTACGTACAGGGACATCGTCAGTAGTGTGTGTGAATCTTCTCGCACTGCAAGACATTTGTCATAACGTGATAGCATGCAGAGAATGAGGTTATCAATAAGTGGCTGGAGTGTGGCGTATCATTCTTGAGTTGTTGCCTCGCTGAGCTCGACAGTGGATCTTAGAGCCATATGACGACGTACAACTTGTCTACTAAGTATCTCCCACATAGATGTTCTAATGTGTTTAGGTTTGATGCTCGACTGGGCTAGGCGAATTATTAATGTTCTGAGTCTTAGGGTATTCATCCATTATGCCAGCTCGATGGAGATGTGCGTTATGATCCATTAGAATAAAATCCGGGCCCACTGCACCCCAAACAAACAAACATCGTAGTTCAGAATGTCACTCGAATACCGTACACCTATGATCGTACTCCACAATAAGACTTGCAGGGGTGTGTGAGACTTCAGAATTACCTCACCCGTGTTATGATCAAGTTCAGTAATGTTAGCTGAAAGGAACTATGTTCAAGGCTCTCTCCAGATGAATTTATGTCGAAAAATCACCGGTGAGACCAAAGCGGGATTCATCTGTGAACAGAACGTAACTCCATTGTTCCTTGGTCCGAGTAATGTTCTCTGCACTAATTCAAACGGGCTCTTTGCAGTCGGATCAATGGAGTACACCATACTGGTCATTTGGCACACAGATGTCCCTGTAACAGTTGCAAATTCCCTACCGAGATCTGAGGCGGTATTGTCTATTGCGCCCGGTTGTTAGGTGTAATAAAATATCCTCTTGGAGAGTGATACTCCTTGAAGGCTCTGTCACACCTCCGAGAGACACCTTCGTCCTGTTGAAATCGACGCCAGATCCTTGGGATGACTGTGGGATGCATGGAGCTCACGCAACACTCAACTGGGTGTGACCCCTCTCAGGCGTCCCGTAATTCTTCCACGCATGATACCATCCATATGGTTTCTTTGTGTCATTTTTCCACACGCGTACTAGCAGTAAGGTCAGAAAGACTGCTGTATGTACGCTGCATGTACTTCTTGAACAGATACCGGCGTATTGTGAAACAGCGCTACCAAGAGAGAACATTAGATATCACGTGTGGCAAACATTCAAGGACTCGTATTGGGATGAACTCAGTCTATTTACATCTCATTCCAACAACCGTTTTTATGCAGTTTCGCATTATTCTTGTGCACATCAGTGTACATTGTTGCCAATTTATATCCAAATTCAACCTTTAATCTATAATTTTTATATGGCTTAAAAATTATATAATAAAGTATTTATAGTCTTAATTTTTTTAAAAAAAGAATGTTGTTGATAGTGATCGAAGATTGTTTCTAGTGATCGAAGTTTGTTTCAGTATTATCAGTGGTCGAAAGTAAAACTTCTATCTTTTAAACTGTATGTTTTGTAGTACGGAGATGTTTCGACAGCACTGAGACAGCTTCGTTATTCTTACAGAATTCTGTAATGTTTTCCTTTAATCTAGTGCTGATGTTTCGTTTGGTCATTCCTGTATAAGAAGCGTCGCATGAGCTCAGTACCAGATATATATGCCATTTGAGCTGTGTTGATCCACGTAATTTTAATCAAAGTCCTTTCCATGCTTCTACTGGACGTGAAACTAACTCCAAGGAATTTTTTTCTAGTTTCTTTAGTTTATATGGTATCCCTGGATACAACGAAAATGAGAGCCACGTGGAGCGTCTTTGTACGGATTTTTTAAGAACCGTTTTTCCACGCCATAAAAAAAGTTTTTTTTCCATCGTAACCGGTAATACACTTTAGATTTGATATTCTGTTCAGTTCTTCAGCGAAATCGACTTGAAGCGTTACCAGTCTAAAAGCTCTCATAAACATGTTTATATTGGCCTTGCTTTGTCAAGTATGTCGTAAAATTCTTTTTACGAATATATTACTTATGAAAGATTTCCTGTATACTTTATTGAAATCTATTGAATTTCCTATAAAATGTAACATCCAAAAAATTTATGGAGGTATTTTCATTTCAGTCGTAAATGTTATTCTTTTGTCATAGCTCTCTTCGGCAGAAGGGAATTCAACTGTTACTCATTTCAGTACACCACAAGCGTGTCATCTGCAAAACGAAAATAGTTAATGTATTTTAATTCGGTGTTAATTTTAAAATGGTTGAACAATATATTAGCTAACAATAAAACGTAAGTTCTAAAAGACAGAAGTTTTATTTTAGGGCTCTATTTATATTGAAAGAAATATTTAAAGCTTATTATATACAGAAAAAAAGAAAGAAAACAAATTTCAAGGACTGGGATACAGTTATTACCCACTACATTAACTAAAATTTTAAGACTGTAAATACCTTATTTTATATATAAATTTAGGCCATTCCAATAAATAAATAAATAAATAAATAAATAAATTTGAGTAGAAATTGGCAGCATAGTACACACAGTAATTTCAACATCTGTCTATAGGAAGACAGAGAAGATTACAAGATAAGATTCCTAAAAAATACCAGAAACAGGTTTGAATTAGTTGATAGTGCACTAAGCAAATTATACTATATTGATAAATTTGTAAATGTAGACACCTCTGTAGTTACAAAAACTGTGTGAAGAACTGCTTAGAAGGAAATCTTAAGCCTAAGCCTTGACGAAAAGTGCCCACAGAAAGAACTTGAAATATAGACTGAAAAGTCAGTTTTAATTATTATTTTCTGTAGTTGATTGGTGTGCATGTCGTTCCTTCTATTTCCCCAAAAATATTTGTTTTTAAGATTTTCGTAGTATTTCAAGATTAAATATTTCATTATTTCATTAGAATATGGCAAAGGGTCTTTTACTTGTGTTTTGAGTTTTCTTCGGACGTAGCTTTCGGAAATGAATTATTCTTATTATTATTTTATTGAACACTTGTAAATACTTCAGAAATAATTCGACAATGTGACATGATTCATGGTTTAATTGAATAAATAAATAACTTTTAAAAAAATGGGAGGCGTACCGGAAGGTTCAGTCCTGTAACCTCATGGTTTTTAATTTGAAGAAGCAATCTACTATTCAGTGAATATTTTGCTTTGTTTTTGTTGTACTTTTAATCCAAGCTGTCAGATAATTTTTCCATTTTAAACCGGACGATTAAAAAGGAAGGCGTGGTCAAGTCGAATAAGAACTAATCAAGATCTTGGGATATCTCAAAACGGTATCACGAAAATAAGCATCAGAAGAAATTGTACCAATACTATATTTTTAGGTTGATATCAATTTGAATAACCATTACTTAATATCCAATTTCTGGAAGTTACTTTAAAGTTTATATATATACAGATGGTGATCAGAAAAATGGAAACACCTGTAGTTGGCAACACGTCAGATATATGGGTTGGTGGCAGTGGTGTCGTGGCGCCGGACCGCTGGTGGTGGTGTGTTAGGTCGGTCTCCATACTACGTCAGGCGCAGTGGAACAGCAGTGTCCAGTGGCTGCAGCAGACGGAGGTAGTGTAAAATGGGAGACCTCTCAGATTTTCAAAGAGGGCAAATTGTTGGTGCGCGGTTATGTGGAGTGAGTGTGACGGCAGTGGTTACTGTGTTAGGTGTGTCGCGTGGGACAGTGTCGAAGGTGATGACGGCCTACTCAACACACGGGAAACCCACATCGGGGAAGCGGAACAGTGGGCGGAAGAAAATCATGAGTGACAGTCACGCCGGGTATTAAAGCGCATTGTCACGCAGAACCGTCGTGTCATTGCGGAGCAAGTGACGGAAGAACTCAATCAGCACCTCCCCTACCCTGTTTTGACAATCACAGTCCGCCGCGAATTATATGACATGAACTTACGGGGTCGTGTTGCACGGGCCAAACCGCTCATCAGGACCATAACGCTTTCGCACGCCGCAAATGGTGCCGCGACCGTGCAACTTGGACCGTTGAGGACTGGAAACGTGTGATATGGTCGGATGAGTCATCCTTCACCCTATTCCCAACCACGGGCCGTGTTTATGTGTGGAGAACGCCCAAAGAAGCTTATGATCTGCAGTGTCTCCGCCCAACTGTGAAACATGGCGGCGGCTCGGTGATGCTGTGGGCCGCAATATCATGGTTTTCATTGGGTCCTGCGGTCCCACTTAGCGGACGAATCACTGCCAACGATTATGTCACAATTTTAGGAGACCACTTGCATCCTATGGTCCGGATGTTGTTCCCGGACAATGATGCCATCTTCCAGGATGATAATGCACCCATTCACACACCTGGTTGTTGCAGCATGGTTTGAGGAACATCGAGATGAAGTTCAACAGCTCCCCTGGCTCGCCCAATCCCCAGATCTCAACATAATTGAACATCTGTGGTCCGTCTTAGAAACACGACTCCGGCGACGATTTCCACCTCCATCCTCTCTCACAGAACTGGCTGATGCCCTGCACGAGGAATGGTTTAAAATTCCACTTGCTACCATTCACGACCTCTATGCCTCCATCCCACGTCGCATCAAGGCTGTTCTGAAGGCGAAAGGTGGCCCGATAGCATATTAATCTGGTAAGTTGCAATTTCGTTCAGGTGTTTACATTTATCTGATCACCATCTGTATATATATATATATATATATATATATATATATATATAATATAAAATTTAAATACCTAAAAGTATCTTGCTCCTCTTGTTCTGGATTAGACGCACACAAATACAAGTTTGAACAAGTAGTCAAGTGATTTTGGATTCTTTTAGTAAAAAAGCAAGCAAGCAAGCTCTGTGCTTTGTAGTAATCGAATATAAGACAACTGTTTGGTAGTTAGGAACGCTGCTCCCAGATTCACAGTCAATGAATATAATATACTTTAAACATGGAAGTGATAGTTATACCTTTGTATTAAACTTAACAGATCAAAGATGTGTATAACTTTCATACTTACTTACTTATTTTGTACAATTTGCTCAAGTTTACAGCTTAAAAACCTTTAATGTCAATTAAAGGTGAAGTGGATCAGATTGTGTGTACAGATTTTCACATATCATTCATTGCAACAAGGAATAGAGAATGGCAACTTAGGGAACACAGTACATTGTTATTTTCCTATGACTAAACGGAATCCTTTTGTTTTAACCAGGAAATATAAGTATACTTGTATTAAACTTGAAAAGAGCAATATGCCTAGGCTCGGCAAGAGAACAATAAATTTCAGAGTCCTTTTGTCTGTTCACAGGATTAGCCAAGACTAAACTGGAATCATCATACAACAAAGAAACGGAAGAACTTGTGATCCGGAAGCCAGGAGTTAACATGTCAGATGAATGGACAATCTATTTACGTTAAGTTTCAAGGGAAGTACAAGAAAAATTCTTTTGGTTTAGGAAAACAACTCTAAACGCTGTAATACTGATCTCTCTCAACGTCTGGTGAATCGATATGAGCTGCAGGGTTGTAGTAATTTTCACACTGAAATTCAGACTTAAATATTGTGCTCTGCACACAAACAGAATACATTGTTCAGCAATGGTTGTTATATAATGGATAATGTTGCTGTTGAGAAGTGATGGATTCTTACATAAATGAACTAATGCAGTTATCACGAGGGTGAAAAAGTGTGATTAAAAAAAAAATCGTGAACTGTTGTAATGATTCAACTTTGGACTCCATAGTAGCAGATGACTTACATGAGTGTGTGTTTGGCCGTGGCTTTTTTTAACACTTCTTTCTTCGGTGTTGGTTTGTGTCAGTAAATCAGGAAGTGTACATCAAGGGCTACGTAATAACAGACAAAATTGTTAGCACAATGCTGAATATTCATCAATATGTGAAATGTTTCATTTAAAAAAAAGAAAATCCGTTTTTGAATAAGTATATAAATTATCAAAATGTACTGTAATATTGTTGGCATATCTCTCTATTTGAAACATTTCATTTGTTTATGAATATAAGTGTTGTACTTTCTATTATTTGATGAAACGCTTTGACTACTTTCAAAAATTTACATACATATTTTTTATTTGATTAGTAGTCATACCGGACCTTCTTATTTATTTTCACTGCAATTGAACATAAAACTGTAAAGAATTCAATTCTGACATCAGAGTATAATCACTGAATTGATTTACATCAATTAATAGTGCAGTTTGGTGTGTTATTGATTTTTTTTTTTTTTTAAGTAGTAGTTTTGAAATTGAATTTTTCATCAGCTTGATATGTGCAGTAATATTTGAATCTAATACCTTATTGTTATTAGATAGGAGAGATGGTTATACACTAACTTGAAGGTAATTCATTTCGAACAGTGAAAAATTGAGAAATAATATGCTGAACTCAGAATTGGATTCTTAGTTTTTTCTGTGGTTTGGTGCTGATTAAACAAAGGTTTGTATGCATTCCATGTCTTTACCGTGTTCCTTGTTTATGTAAGTCAATAAAAGGTAATTGTTACTTATTATATATATATACACATCAACATGTTCCGTGGTTTTGTTTGAGTTCACGTGACAGGTTTAAATCAAAAAAAAAAGTTTTGCTTGAATTTATCAAGCTTGTAGTTTACTGCAGCTAATTTTGTTTTTTGAATGACCAGTGCACAAATTTCGAATTCAAACAGTTTTCTAGAAAAGTGCCTTTGATTTGTTGTTTTTCTATTAACTGCGTATGTTGTTAATTGAATTATTCCTTTATACAGTATTTTTTTCCTTCTGATAGTAATTTCTGTGTGAAAAAATGAAGTTTTTTGTTCTTTGTTTCCTTCGTGTCGGGTGATTGATTAGAATAGTGATACACTTAAGAAGTTCGTAAAATATTATTTACGATAAAGACAAGATATAGATGGGAACGTTTTGATTATTTATTTTATATCAATAGATATTTTCATGTGTATGTGTGACATTTCATGTAAGTAGCATCTGGAAATATTACACGTGTATTGTATATTTTGACGTTTGTGGTAGTGCGGATGGCAAGATATGTATATAGAGTTCAACACCTTTTGTACATTTAAGCAGTAATGGAAGTAAATGGCATCTGCGGGTGGAAACCTCCTTCCTGTTCGATACGGAGACTGAAGAGTTTTATACGATGTCTAGGCATCATGTGTACCGCTGGTTACAATCACTGTTACTCTCTGAAAATCCTTGTAATTATGGTTTTCTTAGTTATACATTTTGATGTTAGTTGCAGAAGAGATTAAAGAAATCTTGTGGTAATGGTTGTGTTTGCTGTTGGATTTTGTTTCATTCTTTCGGAATCAGTACATTGATGAGTTCTTTTTGATGTAAAAGGGAGGAATTGGTTCTTAGATTTCAAAGGTTAATGTACGTACCTTAGAAGTGAAATTCAGATAGTTTCCAAATTAAGTGCAATTACAAAAATGAAATAAGAAATGTGAAATATTTTGTGAATGTGAGAATGCGTGAATAATAAACTTAGAACGAAATTTTTTGTTTATTATTGTATCCTTCATATTGCAGTGGAAAATTTTGTGTTGGAACGTAATGCCTTAAGGTGATCAGATCTAAAAAGGTCATCCCGAAAGTAATGCCTCTGCCGTGTAAATTTTATATGATGGAGGAAGACTTGGAAAGTCTATGTAGGTTGTGATTATTCAAAATGGAAAGAAGTACTGAACAGTTTGCATTTTTTAAAACGCAGTACCATGTTTGGGCTGTTTTCTACGTAGAAAATAGTTCACGAGTAAATTAAATTATGAAGACAAAACGAAATATAAACTCCTCATTACAAATAAGTTGGCACGTATCGCAGCGTTTTCCAGAATTCTGGTTTTACAGAGAAAGACTGGATTTTTTTTTATATACAGGGGTGGACAAAAAAAATCTTTAAAAAAACTTCATACAGGACACGTAAGTTTGGCCCTCCACTGTACAACGCGTGTTACGGTTGCCGATCGTTTTTTGTTGTCAGTGTGTCATGTGGACCTTCCTCTTCCGTCAGCAGTAACCAGTTCACCTGTGAGTGTCGTGGTATGAAAGTGGTGCGGTAAAATGGGCGACCTGAAAGACTTCCAAAGAGGCATGGTCGTTGGTGCCCGTCTGGTTGGAGGTACAGTGGCGAACATTGTCGGGGTATCGAAAGGCATTGTGTCCAATGTCACAAGGGCATACACAATTTATGGGCAAACGACTTCTGCAAAGCACAACAGTGGTCGAAAGATAATCCTGTCATATAGGGACCGGAGGGCATTAAAACGGATTGTAGCAGCTAAAAAGAAGACCACTGCAATGAAAGTTACGTCTGAACTCAATTCCGGCCTACAGAACCCGGTTTCATCGAAAACGATGCGACGGGAACTTCATAAAATGAAAATTCATGGCAGAGCCGCTATCGCCAAACCCCTGGTCACAACAGTACATGCGAAGAGGCGTATCCAGTGGTGCAAGGACCACAAGGCGTGGACTCATGAGCAGTGGAAACACGTAATGTGGCACGATGAATCGACCTTCATCTTGATTAAAACAACCAGTCGTGTTTACGTATGGAGAACACCGTCTCAGGCCTATGATACAGACTGTCTGCTCCCAACTCTAAAGCATGGGGGTGGTTTTGTTACAGTATTGGCAGTGATGTGGTTTCCCGCAGGTCCCATCATAGCCCTGCATAGATTGATGAATGCTAAGGCGTATGAGTCCATTTTGGGGGACCAAGTTCTACCCATGGCCCAAATATTGTTTCCTGATGCTGATGGCATCTACCAAGATGATTTGGTACCTTCTCACGCTGCCAAACGGTGAAATCATGGTTTGAGGAGCATGACCAGGAGCTATCACACCTCTCCTGGGTCCCACAATCACCAGATCTGAACAGCATTAAATCATTGTGGTCTGAGTTAGAAAGGCATGTTTGGTCTCATAACATTCCTCCTGTATCCCTTAAGGAACTGGAGCATGTTTTGGAGGAACAATGGTACAAAATTCCACACACCACGATTCAGGAGCTGTATACGTCCATTCCACGTCGGATCCAAGCTGTTTTGGACGCAAACTAGGTATGATTTTCACACTTTTGCAAACGTTTTAGATTTTTTTGTCTTACCCTGTATATATATACAGACTGTTCCATAATTCGTGTTATTTTCTACAGCGCTGGGAGAAGATGAAGTTTATACACTATTAATGTAAAATTTGGCACTCTTATTGAGAAATATCTGAATTTTTCGAATTTCTAAAGAAAACAAGAGAAAATTGCTGTTTAGCCCCCCTTTTAGGGGTGTAAACACGAAAGTTCATTTTCCTTATGGGAGATTCAATGTTAAACTTTAGAAGCCGTTTTCTCCAATAATTATTCGTGAAGATTTTGGAACAAATGAGTTGTATTTGTTACAAAATGCAAAAACACTCATTCACAAAGCTAGTAAAGCCGTCTCAAACATTATTTTGCGGAGGTCCCCCTTTTGGGGGGCAAGGGGCGTATAAAGATAATGGGTGATATGTTACCAAAATCCCAAAATTTATTTTCGGAATGCCAGTAAGCGTGAGATTAATCACAAATGTCACAGAATTAATGTTCCAATGTCCTTACATGTAAGAGTGACTGATAATGGGGCTACAGCCCCCTTTCAAAAATAAAAAAAATATCACCATAAATATCCTTAGTAGGGACATACGAAAAGAAGGTATTTTTGTTAATTAATGTGAAATTTGACGTCATTGTATCAAATGAGTATGCGTTTTTCAAATCTGGAATATTATTTTGATAACGCACCGCCTTAGGGGGGCACAGGGGGCGAAGTACTGATGATGGATCTTTATAAAAATTCAAAATTTTGTTCCGGAAATACCAGTGAGCGTCAGATTTTTCACCACTGACACAGAATTAATATTCTAATGCTTTTTCATGTGCCAGTGACTTATATGGGGCTATAGCCCCCTTTCAAAAATAAAAAAATCACCATAAATATCCTTAGTAGGGACATATGAGAAGAAGGTATTTTTTTTAATTAATGTAAAATTAGGCGTCATTGTATCAAAAGAGTATGCGTTTTTTAAATCTGGAATGTTATTTTGATAACGCACCGCCTTAGGGGGGCACGGGGTTCGAAACATAAAATGATGGATGTTTATAAAAATTCCAAATTTTATTCTGGAAGTGTGAATGAGTATTAGATTAATCACAAATGACACAGAATTAATATTCCGATGCTCCTTGCATGTGCCAGTGATTGATATGGTGCTACAGCCACCTTCTACAAATTATCAAAAATCACGATAAATATCTTTTAACAGAGACATTCCAGAAGAAGCTTTTTTTCTGTTGGTCGATTAATGTGAAATTTGGCGTTATTGTAATAAAAAGTTATTTATTTTCCAAATCTGAAATGTTATTTTGGTAACAGGGGAAAAAGGGCGCGGTTGGTAATTTTTGGCTTTGGAGGGCACAGGGGCCAAAGTATAAAAATTCCAAATTTTATTTTGCTTGTGCCAATGAGCATGAAGTTAATTGCAAGGCGCACAGAATTGATGCCCCTATGCTATTTCCATGTACAATCCGCAGCAAAGAACCTGCAACATGAGCATGTAAGTTCATTGTGAAACTACGACTAACAGCACAGGGAATCAACATAACGTCTAAGTGGCATGGCTCACGCCAGGAGAAACCTCGGCGTCCTCCCCTGCACACTTATTTTGGAGCAAAAGACTTCGTCGTTTCACAAGAAACGTATATGCTCATGTTGCAGGTTTTTTGCTGCGGACTGTACCAGTGACTGTTATTAGGCTACAATCCCCTTTCATAAAACAATAGAAATTCATGATGAATGTCCTTATACGCAAGGTCCTACTGACAAAAGGTAAATATTTTTCATTATTAAAGTGAAATTTGGCATTATTGTCGAAAAATGTTTGTTTAGAAAAAGAGCTAAAGCGACAATATGATAATGGTCATGTGTTGATCTCTTTTAGTGGCGTCAACTCAAAATTTGATTGGCCTAACTGGAGTTTCAATGTAAAATGCGGAAAGCAGTTTGCTTTATATTTATACGAATTTTGCTGTAAATTAGCAGTTTTAGGTAGAAAATACGATACCATTCCTCTTCTTCCTCGCCTTTCATCTATGATGGTACATGCGTTTCTAGCTTTATTACGCCAAACCTCCAAATTGGGGAAGATAGGCAGTAAGAAAAATTCAAACTTTTCGTTATTTCCCGTGAGCGTCAAAATATTTGGAAATATGCCAAAATTAATGCTTAGAAGCTACCTCCATGTGCCAGCGTGATTCAATTCCCCCTTCCAGGTCCCAAAATCATTTAAAGAACTACACCACTTTGTTTTATTATCTTCCATGCTTCTCTCTGGCCTATTCAGAATGCATGCTAAGAGATGTGTGTTTAAGAAGCACTGGAACACGTCCGAATCATTTGTTGGCGTCCCACTGTAAGCTGATTTTAAGCAATGTCAACAAACTTTTGTTTATAAAACACCCTCTAATTCCTGACTCAACTTCTTGTTCATGTGTGCTGACAACAGTTTCAGACCTTTTCTTATCGCAATACACCAACGATTTCCTAGTTAACGTGTTGACAGTTCAATAGAATTTCGTGTCTGTAATCAACACCTGGGTTAGATTGACTTCTTCGGAAATGGACATTACATAGTAGGTGAATCTCGGAGATAGACTGGCTTAATCATTTGATAATTACTTGTCGTTTCCAGTATACTTTAAGAGTGCATTCATACTGTAGTGTCCTTCGATCATGCAGTCTTTAACTCAGGATCAGCGTGCTAATGTAATTGAATAGTACATTTTATCAGAAAAGTGTGCAAGAGCAACAAGATCCCGTATAGTTAAAGAACTCGGATTAAAAGTACACGATATGCAAATTCACCGTTTGTACAAACAGTTCCGCAGCAATTGTTTTCACACTGCCAATCTTGCATCTAGAAAAAGTGCAGGAAGATCTCCAAGTGTATCTACAGAAGAAACAAAAAGACAGGTGTTGTTATCTGTTACTAGTTCAGCGCGGAAATCCCTTGCTCGTCGAAGCTTAGTCTTCAATATTAAGAAAACTACGCTACAAAGAATTTTAAGAAACTTGAAGGTAAAACCATACAAGGTCCGAATGGTTTCTGAATTGTGTGCAAGTGATTATGATGATCGTGTTTATTTCTGTAACTGGTTTATCGAGAAGTTAAATGAAAACCCTATGTTCTTATGTCAAGTGATGTTTTCCGATGAAGCATAATTCTTCTTAAATGGTTATGTGGCCTCATCACATGCAAGATATTGGTCATCGATACAGCCGAACGTGAGATCAGAAGTGTCAATGGACAAACGAGGAATAATGGTTTGGTGTGGTATAATTGCGACTGAGGTGATAGGACCTTTCTTTTTTGATGAAAATGTAACAACGTCATCATACCAAAAGCTACTAAGAGAAAAAGTATTTGCTGAACTTGATCGTTTAAATTTAGGTCAAAGTGATGAATTATGGTTTATGCAAGATGGAGCGCCAGCGCATCGCTCAAATACGACTATAAATCTTTTGAGAGAGAAATTTGGGGAACGGATTATTTCTATGGGGTCAAGTATCGAATGACCACCAAGAAGTCCGGTTCTTACACCATGCGATTTTTTGTTGTGGAGATTCCTAAAACAAATTGTCTACCAAAAATCATGTAACAGTGTAGAGGACTTGAAACAGAGGATTGTCCACAGTATAGAGATGATCACTCCAGATATGTTGGAGAAGGTGTTCACAGTTTCTTTAGTAAATCGCATTAATTTATGTCTTGCTCGTTCAGGAGGGCATACCTAATAAAAGTAAGTTGATTTTATGGAGTTTACACTTAGGTTAATGATCTTTTTAAACAATTAGTGATAGTAGAGCCAAAAAGAGTTGTTTTCAACAAAGAATAATTTCCAGCAACTGATTTTTATTCCTCGGGAAAATTTGTTTCTATTACAACTGTGTGTCCGTGTGTATTACGTCTGCAGTACATGCGAATAAGTTGTTATATGGAAAGTTGGATAATATGGTTATTGTGTAAGAAGTAATGAAAATACATTGTTTTTCTTTTTACGAATAAAGCGAACAATATTGAAACTTAAAGCTCACTTTTAATTTTTAAGATCTTACTGTTCATTAAGATTTTTTTTTTGTTCCTGCTACGTTTTCCATTGTCATTTTGTGTTCTATTTCGAGATGGTTCTGCTTAAGAGTGTAGAAAATACGTAGGTGATTTGTGTGTGAGATTTTCTGCTATAAAAAGAGCCCTAATTGATTTTTAAAAATATAAAATTCTTTGATTATATTCCAGTGACACCATAACAACAAAGCTATATGCATAATCAGTTACACTAACAGAAGTTATTCATTTACAGTAATTTCCAGGTTTATTGTATATATTTTTTTTTTTTTTTTTTTGCAATAATGACAACTTACATATTAATTATGACATATTTATTGTGAATTTTTGTGATTTTTGGAAGGGGGCTGTAGCCCATATAAGTCACTGGGACATGCAAAGAGCATCGGAATATTAATTCTGTGATATTTGTGACTAATCTCACGCTCATTAGCATTTTCAAAATAAAATTTGGAATTTTCATAAAGATCCACAATCTTATGCTTCGCCACCTTTGCCGCTAAAGGTGGTGCGTTATCAAAATTATACCGAATTAAAAAAAAAACGCCAGCGCCAAATTTCACATTACTTGATTTTTAAAAAATAGCTTCTTCCGGTTTGTCCCTGTTCAGGAAATTTATCGTGATTTGTGGAAGGAGGCTGTAGCCCCACATCAATCATTGGCACATGCAAGGAGCATCGGAATCTTAATTCTGGGTCATTTGTGATTAATCTGATACTCATTCACACTTCCAGAATCAAATTTGCATTTTTTTAAAATAAAGATTCAAATGCTTATGCTGCGCGCCCTGCGCCCTCCTAATCCGGTGTCACCAAAATAACATTCTATATTTCAAAAACGCGTACCTTTTTATTAAGATAACAAATTATTTTACATTAATTTGACAAGAAATAATAGTTTCTCGGATGTCCCTGCTAAAATATTTATGGCTAATTTTTTATGTGATTTTTTGGAAGGGGGCTGTAGCCCCATATCAATCACAGACACATGCAGAAAACATCGGAATATTAATTCTGCGAAATTTATGATTAATCTGATGCTCACTAGCATTTCCAGAATAAAATTTGGAATTTTTATAAACACCATCATTTTATGTTTCGCCCCCTGTGCCCCCTAAGGCGGTGCGGTACCAAAGTAACATCCCATATTAAAAGACACATACCTTATTAGCACAATAACACCAAATTTAACTTAATTGATTTTAAAAAAAATAGTTTCTTCCGGTATGTTCCTGCTAAGGATATTTATGGTGAATTTTTAATATGATTTTTGGAAGGGAGGCTGTAGCCCCATGTAAGTCACTGACACATGCAAGGAGCATCGGAATATTAATGATGTGACATTTGTGATTAATCTGACCCTCACTGGCATTTCCGGAACAAAATTCGGAATTTTTATAAAGGTCTATCATCGGATGCTTCGCTCCCTGTGCCCCCCTAAGGCAGTGCTTACTAAAATAACATTTCAGATGTGAAAAACTCATACTTTTGTGCTACAACGACGCCAAATTACACATTAATTGACAAAAAGTACCTTCTTTTCGTATGTCACTACTAAGGATATTTATGGTGATTTTTTTGAGGGGGCTATACCCCACATAAGTCACTGGCACATGCAAGGAGCATTAGAATATTAATTCTGTGACAGTGGTGAAAAATCTTACGCTCATTGGCATTTCCGGAACAAAATTTTGAATTTTTATAAAAATCCATCACCATGTGCTTCGCCCCCTATGCCCCCTAAGGCGGTGCGTTATCAAAATAACATTCCAGATTTGAAAAACGCATACTCTTTTGATACAATGACGCCTAATTTTACATTAATTAAAAAAATACCTTCTTCTTGTATGTCCCTACTAAGGATATTTATGGTGATTTTTTTATTTTTGAAAGGGGGCTATAGCCCCATATAAGTCACTGGCACATGCAAGGAGCATTAGAATATTAATTCTATGACAGTGGTGAAAAATCTGACGCTCACTGGTATTTCCGGAACAAAATTTTTGAATTTTTATAAAGATCCTTCATCGAGTACTTCGCCCCCTGTGCCCCCCTAAGGCGGTGCGTTATCAAAATAACATTTCAGATTTGAAAAACGCATACTCATTTGATACAATGACGTCAAATTTCACATTAATTAACAAAAATACCTTCTTTTCGTATGTCCCTACTGAGGATATTTATGGTGATTTTTTTTTAATTTTTGAAAGTGGGCTGTAGCCCCATTATCAGTCACTCTTACATGTAAGGACATTGGAACATTAATTCTGTGACATTTGTGATTAATCTCACGCTTACTGGCATTTCGAAAATAAATTTTGGGATTTTGGTAACATATCACCCACCACCTTTTTACGCCCCTTGCCCCCCAAAAGGGGGACCTTCGCAAAATAATGTTTGAGACGGCTTTACTAGCTTTGTGAATGAGTGTTTTTGCATTTTGTAACAAATACAACTCATTTGTTCCAAAATCTTCACGAATAATTATTGGAGAAAACTGCTTCTAAAATTTAACATTGAATCTCCCATAAGGCAAATGAACTTTCGTGTTTACACCCCTAAAAAGGGGGCTAAACAGCAATTTTCTCTTATTTTCTTTAGAAATTCGAAAAATTCAGATATTTCTCAATAAGAGTGCCAAATTTTACATTAATAGTGTATAAACTTCATCTTCTCCCAGCGCTGTAGAAAATAACACGAATTATGGAACAGTCTGTATATATATTAACGGGAAAGCGGCTGAACCATTTCTAATGGATGTTGCATCGTACCTAGTACCTACCTCAAGTTTGGTTTTGTCATGCTACTTTGATTACAGGACGTGTCTTAAGGGGTTAAAGGGTTTCAAAATACTGACAACGTTTGGGAGGTGATCCCTGATACCAAGATAAGACAAAAAGTATAGATCAACCTGGGTGCACAAATGCTTTCTTTCGGATTTATAGACTGTCGAAAACATGAAATAAATAAAGAAAGAAAGAACTTTAAAGGTTCATAGCTCCAAACTACGGGACCGGGTCAAGACTTCGCTTAGGAACTAATGTATGCGGCATCCAAAAATAAATGTTTCACAATCCTAAGGTACTCACGCAACAATATTTATAAAGGGAGTTTGGCTACGGGAATGTAATCTGAAGTACTCACCAACTACCACTATAAAAATTGTTGCGGAAGTACCGCATGATTCTGAAACTTGGATATCTGGATAGGGCACATACTAGTTCCTAAGTGAAGTCTTGACCCAATTAGAGTAGGTCCCATATTTTTGGAGTTATGGACCTTTAAAGTTCATACTTTCGGTAGCCTACAACTTCGAAAGGAAGCATTTGTGCACCCAGGTTGGACTATATTTTTGATCTTATTTTGGTGTCAGGAATAGTGTTGTAAAGGCCTGGAAAAAACCCGGAAATTTTGGGTAAAAATACAGTTTTTTACCGTTTTTTTCCCCGAGCTTGGAAAAAAACGGAAAAATTGGGAAAAATTGAAATTTTCGAATATTTTACTACGTTATGCTTTTAAAATGAAAACTATTTTATATTTACTAGCTTACAGTTAAGATCAGTGAGTAGTTATACTTCTAGTATTAGAATAGGGAAATTTTGTGGCAACAAATATATTTGCACCACTCCTTTAAAGTAAGCACCGTGATAGAATGGAGTTATGGCTACAAAAGATACTAAAATATAATTCTAGTTAGATTGATTAATATAGACGTATTTAAATTATCTTAAGTAATATTATAAAGTTACCGTTTTACGGCAGGGAAGTGTTAAAATAACAGGGCCAGAATAATTTCAGTTATAACCAGTGTATTAAAATCAAATATATATTTTATGGAGATACGTATCTTCCTTGTGCTGTGTAAAATTCCCGGAAATTTTGAACCCATTAGAAAAAATCTTTTGTTCGGAAATATTGGCAAAACCTGGAAAATATAATTTAAAAACTATTTCTTCACTTGATGCTAATCTTATTTGTTGTAACGTATCTGCAGAATATATACAATGTATTTCACTAGCAGGAAAAATATTTAAAGCAACAGCTTTTAATTTTACTTTCTAGTTTTCTGATTTCTGATAAAAATGCTTGATTATTATTTGTATATTTTTCGAACAACTCAAAAACAGAGATGATCGTATTTACATATACGCACATACGCCGTACAAGTGCGTAAATTTGAGCAGCGACAAATATATTAATAAATTTAACATGTGTAACTTCCGTTCGTTATTACTAGCAGAATACCCGTTCTTCGCACGGGGAGAATACGTTTCATTTTAAGTATAAAGGGCACCAAAACTGTCACCAATGAACTTAGGGACCCCAAAAACTATGAATTCGACACTAGTATTAGTCTTTTTCAATTACTTTTACATGCCACCCTCCCCTAATGGGGCTGAATCTGGATTTAAACAGCTTCGGAAGTGTTAATGTTCATCTCAAAACCCGTAAAACCATGGATTCGACGCTAATATTGGGCACCTCTCCACGCCCCCAAGTTACGAGGATGAATTTGGATTTAAACGACATCGGAAATGTCACTGCTCATCTCAGCGACCTCGAAAACTATAGATTTGACACTAATTTCGGCCACTTTCAATTATTTTTATAGATCTCTTCCTACCCAAATTATGAGCCTGAATTTGGATTTAAATGGCATAGGAAGTGTTACTGTTCATTAAAGCAACCCCCAAAACTATGGATTCGACAGTCATATCGGTCATTTTCGATCATTTGTATATATAACCCCTCTCCCCAACCCCCAGGTCACGGCGCTGAATTTGGATTTAAACGGTATTAGAAGTAATACTGCTCATCTCAGCGACCCCGAAAACTATGGATTCGACACTAGTATCAGTCGTTTTAGATCGTTTTATATATATATCATCCCCTTCCGCCTCTCTAAAGTTTTGGCATTGAATTTGGATTTAAACTGCATCGGAAATGTCACTGTTCATCTCAGGGGTCCTGAAAACTATGGATTCACACTAATATCGATCATTTTGCATCATTTTTATATAGTCTACTTCCCCCTCCCCCTAATTTGCGGGGATAAATTTGGATTTAAACGGCATCGAAAGTGCCACTGTTCACTTCAGCGTCCTCGAAAACTACGGATTCGATACTGATATCGGCTATTTTCCTTTATATATATATATATATATATATATATATATATATATATATATATATATATATATATATATATATATATATATATATATATATATATATATACCTCCCCTTCCCCCAAGTTTGCACAGCTGAATTTGAATTTAAGGTTCATCGGAAATGTACTGTTCATTTTAGCAACCCCGAAAACTATGGGTTCGACACCAAGATCGGTAATTTTCAATATGTATTCGCACTTCCTTCCTCCAAGTTGCACCTTCAAAGGGAAATGCTAAAATCCATCCCAGGCCCTAAATTCATCCATATTGAAAATTTTTATTGAGATCAGTATGGTGGTTCAAGAGTTTTTAATTACAAATATATTCACTTTCATTTTTATATATATAGAAATTTGTCGCAGTAGAAAACAGGTATTTGTTTACTTACAAAATTTTGTACATAAAGTTTATAGTAAATTCTGTATTTGAATATTAAATGATAGTAATTATATATCTAAGTGCATGAGTAATAGAGAAATTTGCCTACTGCTCTTTCTTTTAAGAAATAATTTGGTTAAAATTAACAAAATTTCACCAGATCAAAGAGCATAATAAGGGCTCAGTTTCATTCAAGAGCCCTATTTGTTGCAAAACAGAAACGCTTCATGATGATAGATGTATATGCAACTGTAAAAGTTCTGTAATTAATGCACATCCAGGTGTAAACGACTAAAAGGCACATAAAGGAAATGAGTGCAGACTTAATTTTCAAGAATAATTACAATAATTTTATTTTCGAATGCTTTTTTTTATTTTTTTTTATTTTTTAGAAGTCGCTATATTGAAATTTCTCAACTTATATTTTTCACGCGTTCGAGAAAAAAAAGGTCCAATTATTAGTAAAACTAACCTAATACAAAGATTTTTATTATTTTTCCAATTTTTCCGGAAAAAAACCAGGAAAAACTATTTTACCAGCAGGTTCAAAATTTCCGGAAATTTTACAACACTAGTCAGGAATCACCTCCCAAACGTTGTCGGTGTTGTTTTGAAACACCCTGCATATGCCAAAGTGTATTTTTTTTTTTTTTTTTTTTAATTATGATTTCCTTGAAATGCACGTCCTAAGGGGCAAATAAGTTCAAATATTTTTCATGGAAAAAAAGGGACATTTCAGTTAGTATATTATAAAAATTAAAAATGCGTTCTACTTTACATCATAACGATAAAACTGCTGAACCAATGGAAATTAATTTTTGTACATAATTATTACCTTACCTACCTTGGAATGAGTTTGTGTCATCTCTTTTATTCAAGTGCATATCATAAGGGAAAGAAAAGATTTGTGTGTGTGCCAAAAGCAGAATATCTCACGAGTCCCTCATGCTATAGAGCTAAAACTAGGTATATAAACTCCTTATTAGGAACAAGCAGACACGTGCAACGTTTTCGGAAATTTTCCTTTTAAGAGAAAACAAATTTCCATAATTTTTCAATATATAAAAATAACATTGAGACTGAACCACTTGAAATTATTTTTTAAACCTACGGTATTCTTGAGCTAGTGTTTTACTACGCCACTTTTATTTCAAACTAAGTGTTCTGAGAGAGGGGGGCGAATTCAAAGTGTACGGGAAAAATAAAGTATCCTAATAGCCCCTTAAGTTTCGAAAATAACTCGATATATATTATTATGAATTAGAAAGTATGAGTATATCATGAGTATGAAATGTACTATTGAGCATACATATGCCCTAAACAAAATTCCAACTCTCTTTCATGTATACCCTTGACCAAAAAACAATATAGAAAGACTAGTTAAAACGCCTGATTTTTAGATTTACGCAAAATATTTGAAAGATATAATTGAATTCTTTTCCTCCTCATTAGGATGCATATTTGAATTGAAATTATAAAATCTCAGCTCGATCCAAGTGCTAACTACTTTCCAAAATTCATCTGGAACAGTTCAAATATTTTCCCATGATAGTGAAAGAGACAACAAATATCACTTTTATATATTGAGAAAAATATTATAGGATTTACCCCTTCTCTTCTCCTTAAACCAGAGTTTTCAGAAACGCTAGAAACATCATTTACTTCTAATAAGGAGTTCATATTTCAAGTTTCAACTCCCTAACATGAGAGCTAGTGAGATACTATTTTGGCGTATATTTGAACTTCCTCGTGATTTGAGTTAGCGGAATGAGTTTTACAGGAATTTGTAGCAAACGATTAAAAGAAAGCCGCGATTCCTTTATAGTCCGAGGTCGGTGGGTGTAGATCATATTCTTCAAATAGATCCATAAGAAAAAATCGCATGGTGATAAATCAGACGAATCATGATATGCTGCGAAAACATTCCTCGAATGACTGCCATTGAATTTCGTACTTTGTGGACAGAATACACCTTTTTCACGAAATCAAGAGATATCATAAGAAAGGTTTTATTGAAATATGTTTCTTATTATTAAATATTCAGCCTGTTGACAGGTCCTGGGATTAATTATTATCATTAATTTAAAGTTCGGAACTGGAAATGTATCTTCCATGTTTCTCGATCTTAAGTTTTTTTTAACTCCCAATATTTTCTTCTATTTTTCAAATCATCGATCACTTGTATTCTTCTTCCTACTCCTCCCTGTTCTTCCATCTTCCCTCTATAGCGGTATGAAGAAGACAATTTCCTGCAAGGGCTGAATTTTTTACCAAGAATTGAAAATATCATCAATCCGTGAATTTGAGAGATGAAACTTGAAATACTTGTTTCAATATTTTCGAAAATTCGCTCCTAAGGGAGAATGTCCACACCATTACAGAACGGCACTATGCTTTCGAAAGCTTGAAATTTCACTGGCTAGTAGCAGAACTTTTCTAGAAATTTCAAATTCCCTTACTCTTCCAGAATATCCCGCTCATTCGCCACCATCTATTCCCAGTAATACAAATCTCCTCATAAGAAAGAGTAACCAAAAGCTTGCTGTAGCTTTTTGTTTTTGAGGCTGATTCTTTTTCTCGTTTCATTTTGTTTCATCCTTCCTTATTATTATTATTATTATTTGTTATTTCTGGTTTTGAACTTTCTTGGTTACCCCTATAAGTTAAACTATCACAGTTTTGCCACTCATTGTACTAGTGCTTACGAGGTACTACGAAATGCATTCGCCAGTAACTTCGAGGTTTTAGGTCTTAATGAATGTTACAATTTAAATTTAACTATGACTTCATTCACTCGGAACAATATCAATACCTGGAAATCCTGATCATTTGTGACTCATAGCACTTTCTAAGGTCTGTTAAACCGTGCAGCAAAATTGCACAGTGGTCTTAAGACTGAAACATTAAAAACGACAGAAAGAAAACTAAAAACCTAGACGCGAGGTGGATCTCAAAAGCAACTACGTGGTTCTACCAGCTGAGGCAATGACTATTGATATGTTAGTTTTAAAATTTACAATATCTAATGCAGTAAAATTAGAAAATTAATCGTAACAAATACGATATAGAAATAATATAATGTTTGTATACGAGAATTATTTAGGTACTTCATCATACTATATTGTTAAAAAAATCATAGCTTGTGGTGTCCCTGGGTCGATCCCCGTGGACAACATCGTGTCCGTGGGTTTTCTTGTCCCGTTTCCTCCCATATTCTCATTCCACCAATTTTTCCATCATCCATTTGCCTTATTCGTCTGTCTCCCTTAGCCTCAAGGGCACAATCGTGGATGTTAAACTGAAAGATTTCATTTCATTTTGGACCATAGCTTCAAACTGGGCCTTATTCTGTACCAGCCTTCGTAAAAATTGCGGAACGTAACCAACGCAAAACTTGTAAACTCAATTGCCTATTATCGCAAACTGAAACGCAATTTTGTATTGCGTTCACGCAGATCGTTACGGAATGGGTCCCTTAACACTCAGAGTTGATCTGGCATCGAGCATTTGGTGCGCATGAAGTTAACGAGAGTTTTAATTTTATTGGACCTTATTTTGAAAGGACTACTTAGCTATCAGTGATAGCTGAACATTATTTAACACAACGTTTTTGAAGGTCATTTATTATGAGCTTCTTTGATAAATGTAAAGCAGATGGCCAGTGAACCATATTGTCTGGTTTTCTTCTGCTCAATTACCGTTGCATACTATACTACTTATGATCTTCAGGAATTAATTAAATAAAAGTTTTAGAAAAGCTTTTTATTGATTTGATAAAATGTATAAGTACATTGCAATTAAGACGCAAATGAACATCTTAGATATTCACAATTAAAAAATCAGGCACTGTCTTAGAGAAAGCACAGACAATTTGTTACGACCAACAACTTTCGTCTCCTTACAGAATTATGACTATCCACTTTTGTTGATTATATTTTGTTTGGTAACTCATTAAAGGAAGCCTCGAATATAAACTTTGTGTATATATATATATATATTGTATATATAATCCAAAATGGAACAATCCAATTATTTTTTAACATTTCATCAACAAATAACATTATAGTAAATTCCTCTCTTTTTTTGTATTATTTATAATTTGTTATAATATTAATTTTGCTCAAAAGAACTTTTATAAACTTTTATATAATTTTATTAGTGATTAAGTATTGAAAAACGCTACTAAATGTGAAACACAATCATACAAAAAAATGTATGTACAAAATATAAATTGCATCTTCAGAAAGACTTAGCCGAATTTTTAAGTACATTTTCTATAAATACATGCATTTGAATTATATATAAATAGTTTTTTTTTTAACCTTTTTTTTTTTTTTTTTTTGACAATCTAAATGGTTTGTAGTCTTTGTAAAGCTGTCATTTCTTTATCTAATGTAGTGAAGTTCACAACAAATAAAATTCTGAAAACATAAAGTCTGTAAAAAATACGAACTCAAAACGAAAACTTAACAGCATGTAGTTTGTTGAGGAAAATACATTTCTTTTTATTTGATTAAACATCTGTTAAAATGTGTGTATCAAGAAAACTTTTTTGACAAAGATAAATTTTCTATCTTTCTCGCAAACAAAGTAAAGAGTATATCAGATGTAAGCGTTCAAGATCATTACTCCATTAAGCATCAACTACGGACCACACGTTATATAAAAATGGATTTTCACCAAGCGGCTTCTCCAACGTGGCCATGTTATCACAAGCAACTCACTATACAAGTTAGAACTCCGGTGGCTTTACCTGGGTTGATTATGAATTTTATCTTTTGACTGCAATGCATTGTAACTCTACGAAATAAATAACTGTCAAAGATTCATTGAAAAGAAGAAAATTTCATGTGACATCCAGAAACTTTGCCATGGCCCAAATGAATGTATCGCTTCCATGGTCCCATATAAACAAAACGAATACGAAGCAATCATCCATCACAAATAAACAAACAGTTCTGTCTATACCTTAACATCATATAAGGACATGCGCTACTAGAAGCACTACAAGTAACTGCACTATCACAGAGAACTGCTTTTACTTCAACTCGTCTCTTTCTAATTAACATAATATAGATAAATGATTCAAAAAATGAGTGACTGGATCTTGATATGGGTGAGTATTTGTAATGCCCAACAACAATGTGTCATACATTATGGCAAGTATACTTTCAAGCTATAAATAACAAGTCTGTGTAAATATATCTACAAAGAAACAACAAAACCGAATATTTTTAGCAACACATGACAGAAGTTCTTTACACTTAACATAAGCTAAAGAACTCAAAAGATAGAGCAAGTTGTTAAATTATGAAATTAATAACATGCAAACCTTATTCCTTAATTTTCCGCTCATTATTACAATTTTCCACTCACTCGGAACATTCATTCTTCTTTATCTCTTTTAAACAAGAAACAGAAAATACATTATAAAAAGACCAGTACTTTTTGCGAATTAATTCATTATTGGCAACATTCTTTACATTTGTTCACAAACTATCTTCGATCAACTTCATTCACAACGTCTACGTCTTGCTCTTTCTCCAGTACCTTCTATCCTCGGGACCCTCTTGAAGGCATTCTCTGCAAAAAAAAAATAATAAAAATCTTATTTTTCTCGGAGAACAGATATTCTTAAGAAAAAAGTACAATTATCAACATAAACGATCTATTGATTTTATTCTATTAATTGTCAGAAGACCTTCACAAGATCTAAAATACTAGTTACAAATACTCTGCACTAAGTTAAACGAGAGAGATCAAACCATAAATACTTTAGCCTATTCTTTAATCTACTAGCATTTACTCTTCCAGAAGAGAAGAACGGAAAGTCAGTTAAACAGATAGCTTTCCAAAAACACAAAAGATAAATAATCTGACGCTAAAAATCGAGGAATGAAACTCCTTTTTCTACTAGTATCATTGTTGACTTTAACTTTTGGGTGTTCATCGGAGGAGAACATTATTTTTCTGAACTATTTCAGAACACTATTTTCGTAATGAAAGTATAAGAAAACGAATGCATGCACGGACGATAAAATGTACATTTCCACTGATTTTTTATTCATTTACTTTTTTTACTGTGCTATAACATACTTTAGAGCTAGCTGATTACGGAAAACACTTCCTTTTGCTCATGCATTGATTATAATTAGTCGAAATTTGTAATTGAATTTCGGTCTGCTACTAGTTCGCTTAAAACATTGACCACCATGTTTGTACGTCATCGGTTCAAGGAAAATTGTCTGCGCAGCACAATACAGAAACAGCTAGACAAAGATACGATGCATGTTTTTCAAGTGTCTACGACGTTGCTAATAAAACGAAGAATAAAAATATTAACAGAACTTAAAGTATCTTTGAAAAGTAAACTATTTGTCTATATTTCGACATAATTTTCATGGAGATCTCTTGTAATTAAATGAACTCGATTTTTGGTGTTCCATCCGTATTTTGTTATTTTATTTTACGTTTCAAACGAAGTGAAACGGATGAAACATAAGATTATACAACGAAGTATCTCACACATACTAAAGCATTATTCAGTAACAAAGTAAATGCATTAAATTGACTAAACCACTTAAATATGTAACTAAGGTTACTTTCTTTAACAGTATGACTCACAATCAGTGTCGCACTTACTCATCCGATTTCTGCAGTTCTTTTAAAAGCTGTAATGTAAGCTACACGTATGAGCACAAGACGGCTGTTGGGATACTAATTTTATTACATTTACGTAAATGGGAATTATTTGCAGCCTGAGTTAATATACTAACTAATATCCTTATGTTTGGATCACTAACAAATCTTACGAAGCGAATCTTATTCGTACTTAACAAAAATGAACGATATAAAGGCACGGTGATTTGATAGAACTAATTTCTGCTATACAAGTTCGTAGATTCAATAACGAATGCGTTCAAGAGGTACTCAAAGAAAATTTCCCCAGGAGAAAATATTTTCCCAAGTAAAAATAACCTAAATTCTCTATTGAATTCAATAGCAGGACGCACAAACTTAAGAGTTGATTTTGAGTTTAACGTCCCGTTCAGCAGCGAGGCTATATGAGACGTGGACCTACTGATTAACGTGGAATCCGAACCACATGAGCTCCCGCCGGGAATCGAACCCAGATCTCCCACGCCAAAGGCGCGTACGCTAACCGCTTAACCACGAAGGAGCTTACAAAATGCTAATCATGCCTATCAGCTTTTTAGGAATTCTCCAGTACTATTTCGGAATACTTTTACACATTAACAATATTATTTCACTGTAGTTGTCTTTAGCGAATGGAACATTCACGTAAATTATTTGTATTAGTCCATGAAAGTATATTGTATATATATATAAAAATGAAAGTGACTTCATAGTTTGTGACTTCATAGCTCTTGAAACACCGATCTCGATTAAATTTGAAACATAAATGAGGTTCGGGCCTCAGTTGGTTTTTATCATTTCACTTTGACGGTGCAACTTAAGGGACGGGGGAGGAATATGTAACATTGATCGAAAATGACCGACATTAGTGTTGAATCCATAGGTTTCGGGGTCGCTGAGATGAATAGTGGCACTGCCGAATTTAAATCCAAATTCAGCCTCGCAACTTGGGTAGGGGAAATATATAAAAATGATCGAAAATGACCGATATTAGTGTCAAATGCATAGTTTTCGGGGTCACTGAGACAAGCAGTGACTCTTCTGATGCAGTTTAAATCTAAACTCAGCCCTTTACGTCCAAAATGAAACGTATTCTTCTGATACGAAGAAACGTGTTTTCTGCTAGTGACAATATAACTGATAAAGTTTGGTAAATAGTGATTCATAAGAAAAACTAGAGATCGACTGAAATGCTTTGAACACATGAGTTAACATGTAAATCAACAAATAAATAGATATGATAACATAATGACATCATATGGCTGATTATTGAATGGAATTTCTTGTTTCACGTCCCACATTTATGCCCTATTGGCTGAGAGAGACAGATGATTAATGAATGTGAATGATTGTAAAATAATTAGTGGAGTGGTCATGTAGGAGAAAACGACAGAACCGCGAAAAAACCCACGGACACTATGTTGTCTGCCATAAACTCACATGATCTGGGTTCGAACCAAAGACCTCTCTCAGTAGAAGTGAGTGCTCCACTACTGATTCACCGTATCCTCTGATTACTGAATGAATACGAACGTTTGTGATATGCCACGACGAGTAATATACTTAATATTTTGCTCCAGTGAGTAAGACAATATAAAGGAAACCAATTTACACTGACAAAACTTAAATTGAGGGCTAAATTCTTCATTTTTTTTTTTTTCAACTTCTGGACCTCAAAGAACGTACAAAACCAACACTTCCATGATCTAATTTTTTGAAAGAATATCATCATATACCAAACATTACTCACAGTCAGAGCTAAAAGAAAAATATGTTCCTATACTCCGAAGACTATTTAATATGAGGATCTTGAAAAGAAAAAAAAAGAAACAAAACGAGCGCCAGGTAATTATAAGTGTCTCGAAATACGAATCGGGCACCTAGATAATTTAAATCTAAAATATACAGACTCATGTATCAAATTGTATTTATATTATCATAGTGCCTAGTTTTGAGGTCTGGCGTCTACGTCAGAGAAAATAAATCAGTACTGCTCTTGTTCTTGATGCTCTTCGGCAGCCTAACCACCTGTACTACTAGTCTGGCTTTGTTTGGTTATAGCTGTCTTCAGCTCCAAACCACCGCGGTGACACGAAAGTATTTTTCTTGTGGAAATATAGCAAAACACTTCTTCCTACTTTAATTTTTCAAGTATACCTAGAATAGGTTTTTTGTTTGGAAGTCGGAGATATTTGTGTTTCACTTCACATAAAATGGTGCAAGTATACTCATACACACTTGAAAAAATATTCGGAACGTTTAACATTTTTTTTAAAATGTCGGTTGTACCCAGTCAAATAATTCGATGAGATTTTGAGTTCGAGTTGCCGCGTATGCACGGATATTGTTGTGAAACAAAACGATTCCCCTTATTCAGAATGCCATGCCTTTTGTTTTGGATTGCACGGCGCAGTTTATACAAGGTCTCACAATACGTTGTAGAATTTATTGTGTTACCGCGAGGCAAAAAAATCCACAAGCAACACCCCTTTCTGTCTCAAAACATAGTACACATGATTTTCGGGGCTAAAATTGTTTGCTTGAACTTCACTTTCTTGGATTATGTTAAATTCCGCTATTTCATGGACTATTGCTTGGATTCCGGTGTGACATAAGCCACCCATGTTCGTCGCCTCTGATAATTTTGCTTAAAAGATCATCACCTTCCTCACTCAAGGGGAGTCAACGCACTGGCTAAACGTTTGGTTCTTTGAACATTTTCTTACCCTGCGAAGGCACAACTTTCGATAATTTAAGCGTTGTGTCACAATTTCATAGAGAACACTTCTTGAACCTTGAGGAAATTTATCAGATAACGACTAAATCGTAAAGCGTGTTTCGTCAACTTTCTGCACAAAGTATTCAGTGATGACAGAACGGCGTCCACTTCGTTCCTCATCACAAACATTCATGTAGTCATCTTCAAAAGCTCTAACCCATTTCTGTACCATTCGATCGCTCATAATGATATCTCCATACACTTCACCAATCTAGCGATGAATTTCAACCATTTTCATGCCTTTAGCATTAAGAAAGAGAATCACAACGCGTATTTCATAGTCGACGGGATTCTGAATTGGCAGAGGCATTTTAACTACTTACAAACAGACATAAACGCGCAGGATGCTGACCGCAGTGCTGCAACGGCCAAATTCAAAACGGCCAAATTAAATTAAAAAAAAAAAAAAAAGTAGTTTCTTTCCTTCTTTTTGTCCATGACGTTTTGTTCCTAGATGCCATGTTAAAGAGAGTGTAGATTTTCGGAAAATTTCATAATGGCATTCCTCGTTTAGCATTTACAGATGACTACTTAAAATAATTATTCATACTTCTTTACTCAGAGCTAAGACATGCTGATACATGTACTGTAGATAAAGGAAACTATAGATGCAACTAGCACATTTTCTAAAGCGGAATTAAAAAAAAAAAAAAAAAAAAAAAAAGCAACACTTTGCTCTTTCTTACAGCTCTAACCTTGAATAAATTTTGTGTCGGACCGAATATTTCAACATCATTTTAGAAAAATGAGGCATCATGTTTATCAAAAATCAACAAAAGACTTGTAATAACAGTTATAATTAAAAGCAACACAAAAAATACAAAAAACTGCATATGCCTTTCGTGCCCACTCTCGAAATTTTGATCATGACTGAATACAAACCAATATTTGATTTTCCAATATAAATAGGGAGACAGAGAAAGAGAGAGAGATCATACATAACAAACTGAACTTACTACTATTAATAGTATCAAGGCAAAGGAGAGGTGTAATAGAAACAAACTAACACAAATGGAAAACATGAACCAACATAACCATATTCAGATACTAAAAGTAAAGTTTCCACGAAGTCCAGAAACGAAGTGAATGCATGCTAGTTTCTACTTCTTTACTTCTGATGGTTTGAATTACTCATTCGGTTTTCTAAAGGTTGAACAATCCAAAATGGTGGTAGAATACTTAGATGCACTCAAAGTAAAAAACATACAGGATAAGATTTAAAAAAAAAAAAAAAAAAAAAACCTATAAAAACTTAACCATAACATGCTAGGGAAGTTCAACTTGACACAACCATAGCTTACCTATTCACTCAATACAGGCAGTAGGGACCAAGAATAGGAGAAAAAACATATTAATATATTGTCTTTACTAAACTCTTAATATTTTCACTATATTAATACCTGAACACCACCCCTTCCGCCCACATTTATATTTTATAATCTCTTACATCATGGTATTGCAACGTGCATATACGTAATTTTATCCAACAAAAATAGCTACACCCTGAACAAATAAAATATACACTTAGAAATCACCAAACCAACTAGAAAATACATGACAATAAAGGGTAGTCTTTGGTTAAAAGTATGCCTTGAACTGTTTAAAAGATTATTTTGCAAAATGATATTTAACTACCTAACTTCCTAGTATGTGGCTGGTTTGGAAACAGACTGGATCGTGCATTGGCAAAGTAAGTAGAAGATTCGGGTTTGATTTATGGCCCAGTTATTCTTTTTTTCATTCTGAATTTAACTGACTTCGCACCTCTGGAGAATATGGTGTAATTGCAACCAAACTGATTCCTTCCTTTCTCAATATATTTTGTTGAAGTTAGGATGATCTTTATACTTTAGGTAGGATGTTTTTCACACGGACGAAGTCGGTTTAACTAATCAACAAAGTCATCACGGTTGATATTATTATTATTATTATTATTATTTCAACGTAGCGTTTGTAAGCGAGAATTTACTCAAGGAATAGAATAGTATTGTAAAAGAGTTATAAACTGCACTGAAATTGAAGAAATGAGGAAAATGAAAAGCAGCAATATTACTTAAGATATTATTTCATATCGTCGTATAGTACTGTTAAAATACTGGTACGAGGCTTAGTTGCAATACCTATCAGCACTGGTAATTCGTTACTTTGTTTATTTAAGCAGTTTTTGCTACATAAACATATACGTACATTTAGTTCTTTTCGTATCTAAAATTCATTTCTTTCCCTCTTAAAGCTTTATTTAATACTATTGTTAGTTTCACCTTGGATACTGCAATGAAACTGCAAAGGAAACTAAGAAGATATAGTGTAATATTTATATTCCTATTAGTTTGTACAAGTCAAAACGTATAGCAAGCTGGAACATAAAATATTTCTTACTTTCTTATTAAACATATTTTATATATTAGCAGGGAGTGAATTACGAGGAAAAATGAGAGGGCTTATCCACCACACTAAACAATGGTTAATGATAAAAAGTTATAATATATTGCCAAACTCCACTGCTTTCTGTTCTTTTATATATGTACAATATAAGATACTATTAACAATACTCAAACACGTTTCGGGGAGAGGGTGTCATTGTTTAATTTTGAATCATTACATTTTGAATCTCTGTGTCTTGTTGGGCCTTATTTTATCCCCCCCCCCCCCCTTCTTATATCAGCAACCTAATTCGAACACTCTACATACGAGATTACATTTGTTTGAGAGAAATACTTAAAATACTTACAATTCTATGTTTTGAATAGTAGAACTAGGACACGTGCTTTCCACTTTCACATGGCAATGTTTATGACACTTCAGTTGACAGTCTCTGCATTCGTAGCCTTGTTTGCCTATTCTTCTTGCCACAGACTTAGTGCACACTTGACAAGGAGTACCACTGGAAACAGAGATAGAGTAGCTTTTAGATCAGAATATACCTTCTATTTCTACAACTAACCACATTTCAAGGTTCTAGATTCTAATGTGTAGTTCTATTCTAAATGTGATGGATGGCGTTTCTTACAAAGACTATTACAGTGACAATCTTGATTTCGCCTGGACAATTCTCCAAACTCACGGAGAAAAGCGAGACTACTTGACCTTTTCACTATTGGACTAGTGCTACAGTAGGGAGGCACGATGGTTCAGTAGTAAAGCGTTCACCTCTGAAGCGTGGGGTCCGTGGTTCGATCCCAGCTCGCGCCAAGTGGGCTTTGTGTGAACAAACACCATGTTCGTGGAATTTCTCGGGGTTCTCCCATTTCCTCTCAGATTTCATTTAATTTCATTCTCAACGTTACAACACATATATACATACTTTGAAATTGTCAATTAATTTAAACATTTAAAAGGAGGCAAACAATAAAATAAAGGATCTTCAGAAGGTGGGTAACAACAATACTGACTCAATTGGCTTATACTTTAACGTCCCATGGTTATGCCATGTAGGTTAAAGGAGACGGGTGATTAATGAAAGTAAATATTCAGTGCTCTCCCACCGGGAATCGAACCCAGGACCATGTGCATCAAAGGTGCACGCGCTAGTCACTAAATAATTCTGTGGTATTATATTCATAATTATTTACTTGTAGACTATTTATAGCAGAGTACATAAATACCTAATTAACTTACCCAGACAAGTGTTTCGCAATAAATGTATGGTCATTATAGATGTGTAATTTAGTTCCCTTCTTTTTCCATTTGCTCTTCTGAGCCACAGCTAACGGTACCAAGTAGTGTCTGTAAAGCATAGCAAGAATGAGTATAAGATATAACATCTAAATTTTGTACTGAATAATTCTCAAACTGTCATTTACAAGCTAACAGCGAAGTCTACGATTATGTAAACAAGACACTCAGCTTTATTACGAAAGATAGCCAATTAATAATTACTCTCGTGTTGCGCACTCTTCTTTTAATACATGCTCCATAATATGAATTCTACTGTAAACAAAACTACATAAAAGAATGAACTACTAAAACATGCTTGAAATTTTATGGACAAGTAGGTGCTTCATCTATTTCAAAAGAAACTCTGTACACAATATGTTATACAGTCATCGTCGAAAGTAAATAAGATACTTGTACGTAAATTATGGTATTTTCTTGTGTTGTTTATGAAAAGTTTCAAGCCCTTGTAGGACAATTCTTCTGGGAAAGGAATATACACAGATATATGAATAAAACCAGAGGTACAAGTAATTCTTAAAACAGGATGAATACTGTGCATGTACATGTCACACATGGGCCATGTTCAACTGACCTTCATCAATTGCTATTCCAAGAACATTAGATATATAAAAAATAAACATCGCCTTAAAATTTTTACATTTAATCTATCACATACAGGAACGAAGTTATGCATAAATAATACTATTACGACGAAGATAATAAGTAATTTTTCTTATGAAATAAAATTCCGTCAATAAATCTTGACCAGATCAGTTTGTGTAAGCTAAATCACAGATTTGTTTATGAAGTATGCAGGGTAAGTTATGGGTCAAAATCTGCTGACAACTTTGACTTTTCATATTATACGCGATGCGATGATACGCGAAGATGAATTGGACGCGGACCATATTTAGAAGTATAATACTCATCTAGTTTTAAGAACTTCCTTATGAGAGGTATGGTAATTTTATCTGTAGTTTTATGTACTTACTATTTAAATTTCTTATAGTACCAGGGGAAGAATCCCGTAAAGACTTAAAACAGAAATTGAACTGATGAGTACGAAGTTCCTCTTTTAACAGACACTACACTATGAATTTCAAAATTGCTAAATTTACTTTTTTCAACTAACGATTATGCAAAACATCAGAGTATATTTAATAATAACTTAAGTGCCACGTCAAATCAGGGGTGAGGGGAAAAAAACAAGGAATGTCCATGTGCATTCTTTTTCGGGTGCTTTGTCCTATCTGATGGTGACTCTTGGTACTATTTGACTGTATATGTCATGCATGCGTAGATGTAGAAATATCCATGTAAAAAGGCTCAAAAAATTTGACTAACTCTATTCTTTTTAAACTCTTTTCAATATTAAAACGCCATTTTCTCGAAAATGCAATTTTGTGACACTCCTTTTTCCCCCTTACCCTTCAAGTTTGTTTTGTTCATTTGCCATTGCCGATATAGATAAGAATTCCACTTACTTTTTAACACCATTCTCTATTGTTTCTAATACAAGAGTTGAGGCCTCATTGACATACGTCCGTGTAGACGCACCACTGACACCGGAGGCTTCACTTAAACTGGAGTGAATCGAGTTGCCATCAGCACCTTTGCCAGGAACTGTCAAGTGAGTACCTGAAAACAAACAAAGCAAGCATTTACAACATTTAAAATTTCACACACAATTACGTTTATTTATTTTTTTTTTTAAGATTTTTTTTTTCAGAAGTATTTCACAGCATGCAATTAAATCACATTTAATGGTACATGTGTTTTCAAAGATAGAAGAATAAAGTTTTTTTCTGTTCCTGCTTGGCTTTAACTGCAGTGTGAGTTGTTAGTGACCCTCAGGAAAAATATAGATCAATAATACTAAAGAAAATAGTGCGAAGTAGATATTTACGGCATTGACATACACCGATGCTTTTAAATTTTTCCATACTGTATCATGTCATTATTTATTACAACTTAAATATATCTCCGTATGTTCAGAATTCATAAAAATATACACTAAACCTTGAATGATGTCCCGTAGGCTAAAAAGAAAATGCAGAATTAATGCAAGCGACGGTTGACAGTAGAATTGGTGGAATGAGAAAACGGAGGAATTCCGAAAAAAAAAAAAAAAACTAATATGATGTAATCCACACGATCTGTAAAATGAACGATAAAAATACGACACTGGGAACAAATTTCAGCATTACTTGCGTCAAAATGACATAAACGACATTTACTAATCAGTTTACGTGCCCCTTGACTTCTTTTTCTGGTATAATTTTAGCAACCAATAATTCTGTTGCTTTTTTCAACGTTTTAAATTTTCAAGTCGGCTTTAAAAATATCACATAAGCGTACTATTTAATTTAGTCCTTTTGCCACAAAATATTTAAACCAGAGTCACTATTTGTTTAACCTTTTGGTGGCCACCTTTTCAAATTCTTGCATGAATGTGTATGTATGTGTGTGTTTGCGTAGAAAAGAGTCACCAAGAGCCACCAAATTTTGTACACCACCAGACCTAATCGTGCAAGAACCCGTTTTGACTCGAGAGAGGACTGGTAGGATCAAATTTATGTAATCATTATCACTTTGAGTGCTAATTCGTATTTTTAGGGAGTAGCTGATCTTTTGTAGACTGAGGATTTGGTATTTATACGTGATTTGATTCACAATTTATTTCAATGGTTTTGCTGCTTTATTATAAGGACTTTGCAGTTTGAAATATCACTTGGACTTCGTAGTTTAGAGTTTCGCCAATAGATGGCGTGAAGATCCTAATTTATACCTTTTTACCGCCAGGATTCGAAAACCATCTGCTTATTGTTTGACTGTCAAAATAACGAGAACGAGCCTGTCGGACGATTCATTACGCTTCAGTTTAGAAGCGGAATTGAACGTCAGTGATGGTGATTTGTTTGAAGGAGAGTTATTGGATGATTGTGACAACGATCCAGACTATGTGGAAACTGAAAGATACATTCTCACCCAATATATTAAAATGGAATATGATACATGTGCTTACCTTGTGTATGTTATATATTTCGTCACATTTTTATTTTTGGTAAATTTCATGTAAATTTTGAATTTTCCAACATACTCATATTATTGGAATACAGAACATTGTATATAATAATAAAGAGCAAGCTCTAAACTTTCAAACGGTGCATGTTGTATTATTTTAGCTTTTCTAGATTTTGAGATATAATTTTTTAAAGGTTGAAAAAAAAAAGCCCAGCATTCTTGGGAAAGCCTGGACTTCAAAAGCCCAGCATTAAAGCGTTATAGAATGAATTATAATGCCTGTTAAGTAACCAATCTAGCAGTTTTCTGTGGTGCAGGTTGCATAGCTTTCCTATCTAAATTATTTTGTATTAACCTATTCTTCCCGTGCTAAGTACAGGCATATCAACTTGACCTAGACTCGATAGAGGCAATGCCGTAGATATTGCTTGTCATATATTTTATATTCAAAGACTTTGCGTAAGCATTATAATGGAGAACGGACAATTCTGCTAATACACAAATTAAAACAATGTACACAACACGTAGCTATATACAAAACCTCTCTAAAACTTAAAATCCATCATATTGTGATTATGTTAGGTTGAACGCTGATAAATCTTTAATGTTTCTGAATTTCAAACTTTAGACAAAATGCTTAATTTTGTATGCTATAACAGGATAATGGAGTTACTTATTAAAACTGACACTATTAAGATTCACATTTCTGAATGAAGCTGTTTGAAATTTGGCAACGTTCAACCTTACATAATCACAATACGGCGAATTTTAAATTGTGAAGAGATTTTGTATATACTTACGCGTTGTATATATATATATATATTGTTTTTATTCGTGCATAATAATTATTTTGTTTTTCAACAAAGAATTTACAAAAGTCATCAAAAAGTAAAAGCAACTGATTCTGGTTTAAATGTTTAATGTGAAAAGGACTAAGTTGAACAGTGTGTAAACTTCTAGAAGCCGTCTTAAAATTGACGGAAGAAACAACAGCATTGGTAATTAAAATTAGATGAGTAAAGGAATTAAAAGTCATGTAAACAGGTTAGTGGTTATTATTATTAACAAATATATGCCAAATGCTATCTGTATTATACAAACTACATTTATTTTTTTTTTAATAAAAAATATATTTTTAATATTAAGGTATTGATTTGATATAAATCGAGTGCAAAAAGTTATAGTTTGTGATAGATTGATTATGAAACTTGATAAACGAGTGATGAAAGTTGATAAATGAGTCCTATATCATTCTGGCAACCTGTATGGCCTTCAAATCAAGTTTTCTTCATAACCTTTTTTGAATATGGGCTACACTCACACATATTGACAAGAAGTGAATTTCAACTTATATTTATATTGGCAAGAAAATTTCATTGAAATGAGGAAAATGAAAAGCAGATTAAGGTTATAGATAATAGATATTTACAGGCTATATTTTTTACATCTGGAATTACTCAACAAAGCTCAAAATTATCCTTAAGGACCAGATGCACGAAAACTTAAAATTATTTGGGTTCACACTAGTTAAACACGAAACAGACGTTTTTAAACCGATGGATGATATCAGATGTAAAAATGACACAATTTCAGTATGATGTTCCCCTTTGTACATTAAGAAGACAATGCGAATTGTTAATGGGCAATAAATTGATGAAATGATTCAAAAATCCTTATACATATAACCTAAAGCTCAATGGAAGCTCTAACCTTTCATCAAATACTTTATCAATTGTCTTTGTAATGATGAAACCTACCTTTTAAAAATCAGAAGACGTTTACCTGTTTTGCAGTCTAGAAAAGGTTTGTAAACCAAACTGATTTATTTTATAAAACAGCCTCTACCAAATAGCTAGGTAACAACAACAACAAAAGAAAGAGAGAGAGAGAAACGGGTTTTAAGAAGTACAAATCTGTACTTAAAATTCCATGACTTTTCCAGGTATTTCCAGCTTTCATAAAATTCCTTGAATTTTCCAAGACATTTCACAAGAAGCTGAATTCCCGGACTTTTCCAGGTCGGTTGGAACCCTGATAGATAATGGACAGATATGGTAAATAAATTAGTTATACAAAACAAAACACAAAAAAAATTTACAATTTACTGGACAAATTATATTAAAAAGACAGATTAAGGAGGGAAATGCACGTATTTAGCACTATTTATTGATTGACTGAACCACTGTTTTTTTTCTTCTTTTTTTATGTAGTCTTTTAAATACAGGTGTTAATTGCAGATATTCTTGAACGTTAACCGTTTCCGAACTATGCCCGTCGTAGAATTAGTGTCCAGTAGGACGAACAACGGACACAGCCAATTAACCCTTTGCATTCGCAACGTATCGCCTGTATACATTTACCAGTATCACTTTGTTCGATTTGAGCTGCTAGATACTACGAATACATTCTTTTGTCACAGGGGAAGTTCACTTGAACACGTGTTGTGTTTATGTTTATGCTGTTGAGAACTGAATCGAGCAATTTCGATGCTGATCTGATTTTGGAACTTTTTCGCAAGGATTCCGGTTCTGATAATTTATATTCCAAGATATATATTCAATTTTTAAGATATTCTGTACATATTAGTTTTGTATTATTTATTGTTGATATGTCGTACTCTTTTTTTTTTTTTTTCTTTCTAAAGGAGTAATAAGGAAAAAGATTTCCGAATGTTAGAACAATTATCAAAGTATAACTTTTTAAACTACATCTTTTAGAAGAGCAAGTTTTGTAGTTTTCAGAAATGCTTTTCAATTTAAACTAATTGTTTCCTACGATTAAAAAAAAAAAAATAATCAAAAATCCTCCGTCTGCTAAGAAAAATGGATTTTAAAGTCTGTCCGGAAAGAGTTAATCACAACACATTCTACACAGTAATTTCTTACAGTTTTAGCAATACATAGTAGCAAATGTTTTAGTGTGTTTTCATACCACATTATTTAAACTATTTCCATTAAAATCAAACATTTAAAATTATTTTCACTATGACTATGATACCTTAAGCTATCACTCCATGCTTTAGTAACTTATTTGTACAATTAAGACATTTTGAAATAAAAATATTAGAATATTTCAGAAATAGAACTGAATTAAACGAAACGAAATTTGATAAAATCAGGTGTCGCAAAATATGAAGTTTTCAAACATACACGTGTTTCGAATCTTGCCTGAGAAATCCTTAATTGAAGACTCAGTCCTAAGTTAGTGAAGAAACTTTTGACGAAGAGACAAAGCAACTTAATGGTGCTCAATGGACTTCTACATACAGATGGTTATCAAAATAATGCAAATATTTGTAATTTTCGGTATATGTATAAGGTAGTAGCTCTGAGGATGTGTATACAGCACCTAGCCATTGTTAGTGGGGTGTTAAGTTATAGTTCGTAGTACGACAGGCGATATGTGTTCAAACGGGCAGACGGTCGAAATGGGAGACCTTTCTGAGTATCATAAAGAACAAATTGTGAGTCGCGGTTGTTTGACGCATATGTACCTACGGTGACCAGTGTGCTAGATGTGTCAGGAGGTGATGACGGCCTACAGAGCACATGTTAAAATAACATTGAAGAGCAATAGTACACGGAAGAGAAGCCTCATTGACAGGAAACTAGTGAAGAGGATTGTCATGAAAGAATGCGACTGAAGTGACTGAGGAACTCAATCCGTAACCTCCTGAACTGAAACGAACTTCTGTGACAATCACAGTCCGATGCGAGTTACACAACCTGAACATTCGCGGTTGGGTTGCAATTTCCGAACTGTTGATCACCGCCAACAACGCTTTACTGACAAGAAAATGGTGTCGAAGACGTAAGTTGACAGCCGATGACTGAATCGCCTAATATGGTCCGATAAGTTCTCTTTCACCTTATTTCCCAGAACAGATCGTGGTTGTGTGTGGCGGATGCCCAAGAAAGCTTATGCTCCGAACTGTCTCTCCCTACCGTGAAATATGGCGATAGCTCTGTAATGCTGTGAGTCCTATAATTAAGCTTACAGGATGAGTATTGCCAATGCATTTTAGTTCACTATGTGCACCCTATAGTCTAAATGTTGTTTATGCCCAGTGACGAAATTTTGCAAGATGGAATGTACGAATTCACATTATTCGAGCTGTTGAGGCGGGGTTTCATGAGCATGAGGATGAACTTCCCTGGTCAATCAGATTCCCAGACTTCAACATCACTGAACATCCGTAATCAGTTCTGGGTCTCACATATGTTGGACTCTAGATTACGTATTGTCCTCCATCCTCACTGAGAAATTATACAACTTTCCTCTGCAAACCATTCATCACTTATGCCTCCATTCACGATGAATCTAAGTTCTTCTGCATGCTAACAGTAATCATATCCCGCATTGAAGATGCATTTTCTTCAGTTGTTTCCATTATTCTGACAACTATCTGTATATACGTATCATTCCAATGATTTGCATGTCAATATATTTAGTCTAGTTAACAAGTACTTTCCTTAAAAATGTGAAATGTAATCATAACAGAAAAGAAAAGCAACCGGCCCCATTTGAGACAGACGGTATGAAAGGCATCACATTTCATGAGTTCGGTGTATAAATGACATGATGTGTTTAGCACCTCACTTCGGCCGGCTTTACTTCTCAGGTTTCCTTAGGTATCCATTTTACAGAGGCCAAGTAAACGCATGAGCCACATTTGGACGAGCGTAGAACGAGAACACATAGCGCTCTTAAATCAATTGGCTGGAGAACGCTTTACCAATTACGCTACTGAAAGTAATTATTCGTTTTAGTCCACATGAGATAATAATCGTATATATTAATACATAATGAAATAATTGGCGGGATGATAAAATGAAAGACTAATAAAACAAACAGTGTTTAATCTCACAACGCTCGATTCGATTTATTAGAGTGAAGTTTAGCGACCCTTTGAGCACCTAGGTTATATGAGATGTGGACAGACAATTTAAAGCGAGATTAGAACCATCGTAAAGGGTTCAAATTTCAATGCTCTCCCATCGGGAATTGAACTTAGGAGGCTAACCGCTACACCACCGGGAAAGGCACCAAAATTGGAATATGTACTACAAAGGAAACATTTCGCCCCTGAGTCATTCCGATTTTCCTTTAACTATTTTAAATAACATTCGGTATTTAATGGATTATAATACACTTATGCACGAGTAAGATTAAATAGGTTAGTAAAACATGGAAATACAATAGAAGTGAGTTAGTATCATGCACTATTTCAACTAAAAAAATTAAAAAGACACTTACCATAAAACAAAGTGCCAAGGAAGAGAAAAAGAGAATAAGCATGTTGAGAGAAAAAGTGAGAGAAATTTTAGCAAAGAGCTCTACAGTAAAGTCAAATTAATAGACTTCGGACAAAATAATATATAAACAAATGGAAGTCCCTAAAATGCATGATTACTGTTATTTACAAACAACACATATAAAAAAAGATTAAAAATATGTCATATTTACAAAAGAAAGGATAAATTAAAATCCATATTGAGAAGACAGAGTAGCATGATCTTTACACCTCATTTTACTATGCACCTGCGTTCAAAAGTACACTGTGATATACGTAGACTGAAAATAAAATCCCTGCTAAGTACCAAAAAGGGAAAAGTTTGGCTTAATGTCAAAATGTGGGCTATGTGCCTAACACTGCTCAGTGAACAACAGGGTCTCTAGTATTCACTGTGGAAGTAGTTCAAATAATCGCCAGAAGAATGCGTGTGCCTATATGTCCCACCAGTTCTGAAGTAAAATCTGGGCTTTTTACTCAATATTTTTCAGTTTGGCACTTAGCACTGATTTTACAGTCAGTCTACATATACAGGGTGTTTCAAAACAACACCGACAACGTTTGTGAGATGATTCCTGACACCAAGATAAGACGAAAAGTATAGACCAACCTGGGTGCACAAATGCTTCCTTTCGGAGTTATAGGCTGCCGAAAACATGAAAAAATGAACTTTAAAGGCCCATAGCTCCAAAACTATGAAGCCTACCGAAGTCGGATCAAGTAACTAGTATGTGTCCTATCCAAATACTCATGTTTCAGAATCCTGCGGTACTTCCGCAACAATTTTTATAGACGTAGTTAGTGAGTACTTCAAATTACATGCCCGTATCCAAATACCCTCTATAAAAATTGTTTCTTGAAAACCTTAGGATTATGAAACATGAATTTTTGGATAGGGCACATACTAGTGCCTTAGTGAAGTCTTGAACCAACTACGGTAGGCTTCAAAGTTTTGGAGCTATGGGCCTTTAAAGTTCATTTTTTCATGTTTTCGGAAGCCTATAACTCCGAAAGGAAGTATTTGTGCACCCAGGTTGGTATATACTTTTCGTCTTATCTTGGTGTCAGGAATCACCTTCCAAACGTTGTCGGTGTTGTTTTGAAACACCCTGTATATTCTAGAAGCTTTCGAATGTTTAAACCAATTTCAGAGGTAGTCTAAAATGTAGAGACCCTTTGGCAGAAGAGTTGGCGTTAATGTCCCAAATCGCAGGGTATGAGTCGCAACGAGTCAGGCCTAACGTCATTTGACTGTTGACAGTTGAAGGTAGTAGATGTGTAAAATGTGGTTTAATTCTTACAATCAAACGTAAGGTATTACGCCGCGAAAATGAGTGAATTTTCCACGAAACTACGCTGCAATTTACAATTTTATTTCGAGAAAAGTGCAAATGCTGCGCAGGTCCATGAAGAAATTTGTGGTTTTCATAGCAAGATACGTTACAAAACATGGTTCTGTTGCTTTTGTTTTAGAAATTTTGATGTTCAAGATGTTCCTCGCAGTAAGCACCAATCACAGCAAAAGTGGATGATATTGTGGCAAAATCGAGCAAGATTAACATGTAAGCAATACATCGTCAAGGATTTAAATATCTATTACCAATAAATTAATGTGAAACATTTGGAGAAAGCTGGCCACAAAAAGAAGCTCGACGTTTGAGTGTCACAAGATCTGATTCAGAAACATTTACTCAATCGAATTTCTATCTGCGAATCTCTACTGAAACGTAATGAACTCAAGTTATTTCTGAAGAGGTTGCTCACGAGTGATGAAAAGTGAATAACCCACAACAATGTGCCAAGAAGAGCGTGGTCGAAGCGAAGAGAAGCTCCACAGTCTGTGGCAAAGACCACGCTGCCACTCAGGAAAGTTATGCTGTGCGTTTGGTTGATTGCAAGGGCATCCTGCACCACAACCTTTTCCCGTCGGGCAGAACGATAGACTCGGACTTGCACTGTCGACAATTAGCACGAGTACCTAGCAAGTCAAAAGAAACGGCCGGAACTTGTCAACAGAAAGGATGTTGTATACTATTTTAATACGCTGACAACGCCAGACTGCGTACATCTTTAACAATCCGTCAAGAATTGAGAGAACCTGGTTGAGAAGTTGTAATCCATCCACCGTATAGCCCGTACCTGGCACCACTAGACTATTATTTGTTCTGCTCTCTGCAGAATTCCTTGAATGGTGTTAAATTAGTTTCAAAAGAGGTCTTAGAAAACCATGTGTTACGACTTTTTATTAGAAACCACAAAAGTTCTATATCGACGGGGTTATGGTGTTGTCAGAAAAATGCAGGGGCATCGAACAAAATTGTGTATATGTGTTTTCATAACGCTATTTTAAAATCACAATAAATGTACTTTTAATTTTGGTCTCCAAAGGCTCAATACGTATTTAGACAACCTGATATAACCAGTAGCAGTACAGTTGTTCTGCAGTCATGTATTTCGTTCAGAGGTTATTGACGATTTTTTCACAGTGAATTCACTTTTGAACGGGGCTGTAAAGAACGATTTCTTCAGCTTTCCTCCTGCTGCTCTGTTACTAGCATCATTTTAAACGTATTTCTTAATATTTACATAAACGCCGAATTTTCAATAACCTTTTGCTCTCGTTTTCACACTTAGTTTGTGGGATGTAAATAGCTGAGACCAACATCACAAATTACACACAAAAATATATTCATAACATAAGTATCTTGAAAGTATTCTGCACGAGAAGAAAGTAACGAAGCTCTTAAAAATTAGATATTTGAAGTATTCGAAGGAAGTATAAAATGAATATACTTAATAACTTTACAAATATTAAAGAAGAATAAAATTTCCTTAAATGAATGTTACCAGCTTAAAATTTAATGCATACTGAGCGCAAATCCGCACAAGACGCCATATAAAATAAGGTTTTGGTTTTATGTTTAATTTTTTATGTTCGCTAATTTTACATATAAAGTTCTGGACAATTTGGCATAATTGTTTAAGAGCGTCAGTTTAAAATTAATATAGTTTTCTTTTTCATAGCTTTACAAATATCAACAAGGGAGACAATTAAAAATGTTTATGACTGAAACAGAAATTTCATAAAATTATGTGCCCTATTCAAGTTTATCCAATACTCCTTATTAGTTCTAAGATTATGTAAGAAATAGGTTATTAAAATCATTAAATTAACTCTAATTATATATATCTAAGTTTTTTAGAATAATTTAAAAGCTGTTATTAAAATTACTACATTAGCTCTGATTATATATACTTAAGCTTCATCACAAAATTTTTAGCATAATTTAGAAGCTGGCAATATAGTGTGAACCATAAGTCGCTTGACGCTAGCAGTTATTCAGTTTTCAATTGACTAGACGTAAATAATGTGGTGTGGTGTGGTTCGTGAACAAGACGTTGTAATACGTGGCTTTACAAAGGGATTGTACTTAACTAAGTTTTCCCAAAGGACTTATGGCTCACCCTATATATTACATTTCACATTTTGCTAAAATACCAGTGTTTTTCTTAAACGAGGAGGAAAATTAGTGGGCCGATTGTGTACACAACTTTACACTACTTTCTACAGAGCTTAGAGTCCATCAATTACATTTAACCAAAGCTACTGTACATGTATATTTCTAAATTAACACTTTCTCTATCATTTATTTTTACTATTAAGAAAAATACCATTGAAAGTAAAATTTGGTAATAAAAGTATTTTACTTCTAGTACATAAGATTATCAAATGTATAAACACAGTTATACTCCAGAGGCTTAGTATAAGCACATTATCTTTGTTTGTGATTTGTTTATGTAAGTAGCCTAAAAAGCTGTTTTGTAGCTACATATGCACGAAAGAGCTTTCTGAATAATCAATTACTATGTCCTGTCGGATACGTTCTACATGACAAAAGTACATCGACTGGAAAATAACTGAACCTTCTTTCTGCTCAGTTTATTAAAAATCTCTGCCAAAGGAAGACACTTTAATTTTGGTTATTAAGACCCAACAAAAAATGACTCACACAGCTGACTTTCAATCTGGGAATATTTTTTTAACAATCTGTATCTTATTTTCTTTATGTAGGTTTATTATTATTATTATTATTATTATTATTATTATTATTATTATTATTATTATTATTATTATTATTATGTTTCGGAAGGTTCGAATGTGGAATGTTTCGTATTTCACGTCCCTGATGTGTACATATTGTTTTTGGTCATGCAATGGGTTCCCTTGACAAGAACTGGTCCTGTATCATAAATATGTCTACCCGTTTCTGAAAGAAAACGGTCGTAGTACTGCTCAACCTGTCATTGAACACTGTCGTTTGTAAAGACTAGGTGAATGAATGTTACGCATATTTTAGTAGATTAGAGCGATTTCTCTCTTCACATGGGCATCTCCCTACACTTCACTTCATATTTACTTTTGATACTTCACGTCGTACCGATAATACCATCCGGTGTACGAAAAAAAAAAAATCGACGTTAAAGTGTACAAGTCAATGAATGATAAGAGTATTTCAGGTATATTAACAATACATTCGATGCTCATCAGTGTGACAATTTATTCGTACAACTAAATACACGTGTAACTAAATAAAATTGCACTCAATGCTTTCATAAATTTTTACCACAAGTCTTTACATCTTTCGGTTCATAACGTGGACTATCTTTCGGAGGCAATAGCGGACACAGACCAGAATGTAATCGGAAGTATGAGGGGTATATTTCATGAGGTAAGCAGACAAATAAAAGCACAAGGTAAAAGTCTACAAGAAAGGTTCATGTCAATATTTCTGGAATGTTCATGTCAAAATCGCACTTGTCCACTGCTAAGCAGGGATATCAAGTATTAGGAAAATAATTCTTCACATTTTGACACATGCTTTTTGGACAACCTTTGATACCTATTACTTAACAAATTTGCCTCTGTGTTTGATAATCGTCCTAAATATTGATCCTCTTATTTAGTGCACTAACTTGTTATCACAATTTCGTCAGGAAGATTTAATCCATACTTATGTTAATCTATCGTTACTCTTAACTCACAGACTCCATATTTTGTTTTATAATAATAATAATAATAATAATAATAATAATAATAATAATAATAATAATAATAATAATAATAATAATAATAATAATAATAATAATAATAATAGTAGTAGTAGTAGTAGTAATAGTAGTAGTAGTAGTAGTAGTAGTAGTAGTAGTAGTAGTAGTAGTAGTAGTAGTAGTAGTAGTAGTAGTAGTAGTACTAGTAGTAGTAGTAGTCGTCGTCGTCGTCGTCAATTATGTCACTTTTACCCCTCATACTCTCTACTACCTTAAAACTACTTCGTCTCTACTGCTTCGGTTAGAAAGGCCAAGTTGAGTTGATTTTGAGTTTAACGTCCCTTTCAGCAGCGAGACTATATGAGACGGGACCTACTGATTAACGTGGAATTCGAACCACATGACCTCCCGCCGGGAATCGAACCCGGGTCTCCCACCCCAAAGGCGCGTACGCTAGCCGCTTAGCCACGAAGGAGCTTCTAGAAAGGCCAAGTTATGAGCCAAAACATGTAAGACTTGAGATGAAAATTTACGAAGACATTAAAGTAAGTTTTAATTTAGTTAGATTTTGCCTTCGTGCTGCTTTACTACCAGTAAACATATACATATTTGCTATTGACAAAAGCAAAACAACAAAGTTCTAAGAAACAAACAAAATGGAAATAATTTGATTGGTACTAGTTTTCAGATAAGACTCCTGCATTACTCCTTTTGCTTTCCTCATAGTATTTGCTTACTCTATTTCTACTTAAGTAATAGTATTCACCGACTTAGTAATGAAATTAATGATCCGCATCCTGTAAACATTCGTTAAAAGTACACTGCTGGCATGCATTAGACAGAAATTTAATGCTTAATGCCAACTCTGCTATTTAAGTCAAGCTGTTTTAATATCTTACTCTTGGGTTTACTTGTTTGGAAGACTTTCTTCCCCAGTTTTGTCCTCGTTTGATCGCTGGATTTCTAAACGTTACGTACCTCCAGATTGAGCGGAATCTCCATGAGAATCTCGTGCTCTGTCTGCTGATATGGACCTGACAGCAGATGCATCACGTGACAGTGAATCATCTCTTACTCCAGGATCAACAGACTTTGATCTCGTTTTTGATCGACTGAGTCTTTTTTTAATAGTGCCAAAGAAATCTCTTCGTTTCTTTCTACTTCTTCCTCTTTCTGTAAAGCAAAAACAACATTTCATTATTACTTGTTCAGTCTATAAAGAAAACCAAATTAATTTATGTTCACTTATTTTTCAGGGGTTGAAGTTGCTTGAATTATCGTAGTTTTGGGAGTTAGATTTTGGTACAGGGTTTACATCAGGGCTACCCTTTCTAATGTTTTTAAATAGTTTTGCTTTCTAATTAAATAAATAAATGAAAATCCTAAGCTAATGATGAAAACAAATATTCTAAAGATCTCCGATGGAGGGATGTATATCTATCTGACGAAATATTCCTTGGGACATGCAAAAATTAAAAACTTGCTGTAGCAAAATAATCGATCACTTCTAATCTTTGAGAATTTCCAAACTAAGACATTATACTTCAAATGGTTGGCTTGCTAGAGGTTTTTGGAAATACCCTGATGTTTTCGAGGTTTCCAAGACCCAAGCACGCAGACAGAATAAGAATTAAATGTGACTACTTGTGTCATCTATAATTTTCATTTTAAATTATATAACTGAGCTAGCTTCTTTATATTATTTGGTCATTTGATATTCTAGGTCTTGTGGAGCCACTATAGTCTTCCATCATGTTATCGTCCTCGGTGAACTTTCACTCTTCAGAGATGGCTCGACTAATTTGGACCAAAACTAGAATGAAATTATACACATAGCCTACCAAATTTGATTCACATCCGTCACAATCGATGTCCAAAACAATCCCCAAATAAGTAAGCTTCAATCATTAGTTCTTTTTCACTAGTAGTTCTTTTTTCTCCATAATGTAAAATGGGCAAAATATTAAAAGATACCCTGCTGGGAAGTAGTAGTTCGATCTTCTCATATCCAAATAAGTGAATTTTGCACGAGTCATTGATTCCAGTGCACATGATACCTCAGCCTGACGTGAGGTAGACAGGACTGGAACTATAATCCCTCCTTGGTTTTCTGGGAGTTCCTAGGTCATGGCTGGGCTCTCCGAATTACGGTCAGACAGTGGGATTCGGTGCTTAGAAATGTCTGGACGCCCCCTGTTACCAAAAGAAAGATGTGAGCTTATCTACCACTCCTATGTCAACAATGAAGTTGTCAGTTTACTTCTACTTGGTAGAGGAGTTCCTTCACCAGTAAGTGTAACATTGCGCTAATGGGAGTATCCTTTACCCTTCTATGGAAGAATTTACTCGTGATGTTATCTGGAATTTGAGTGAAGTAATTATTATCCAGGCTAAAATTAAGGCCAGGGTAAAGAGAGAAGGTACTTGTAGGGTACATTCTCCCCCCCCCCCCTCTTTTAGTGGGTAAACATGCTACATCATGTTCAAAACCGACTTTCATTGATCTGTACTGACTAACATGAAGGGTATTCATGGCTTATCACATTCCATTGACAGCAGTCAAGGCCAAAAGCAAAATTTAGCCAGATTCAAAAGCCGAAACGGTATAAATTTTTATTCCTGATGAACAAATGGACAGATTTGAACCAAACTGGCATGGCCATTGATAACACATTTAAGTGTCCTGCAGAATTGAGATGAGATCGGTTGAGGTCTAAGGTTAATTTCCGTTAAGATCGTTCATCCAATGGCCTAAATCGACAAATATCTTACCAAACAATAGTCTTAGAAAGCCTGTAAGACACTGAGACAAAGATTAGTCAAGAGCGGAAGCCACATGAAATTAAGTGTTGAAAGGTGGTTCACCAAATAATAATATTAATGCACTGATACCAGTGCATTATTATTGCACTAATGCAAGCCTGTGCGAAATGGCTATTATTGACGCCATCCTGCTTTACTTACGACTTTCTTGCTATTATAGTAGGCTTATTGGAGGACGGTTTTCGATATTGGTCCTGACCCATCTGAATCAAATTAGGTAGGCTACGTTTCCCACCAATAATTTATTGGCCCAAATTAAGCAAATCGTTCTTGACAAATAAAAGTTCACACATGGACTGACGGCATGATGGAAGACTATAGTGATAGTTTGACTTGCATATTTTTAAACGAGATGTAAGTATTACTCATTTCCACGGTAACGAACACATTACGGTACAAACTCAAGAAGGTATGATAAATTAGACATTAGTAAACGAGAACTAGTTGAGCATAGACAAAAATAAATTAAAACAGTTAATTTAACATCATAGTTTTGCTCCAAGGAAGAATGCACTATATTGTAATGTAGTTGATGAGGTAAGAGAAAATGAGAGATTGTGGAGGAACTAAGACCACCACTAATTTATCACAAAATCCACACTGAGTGATCTGCCATCGAATTCGCAATACTGCATTGAGGAACGCTCTTCTACCGAAATATCTTACAGTAATATATTTATACCGTATTTTTTTCTGTTGTGCTGTATCAATACAAACGTCGGTCACTAGTAGCAGAAAAATGAACATAGCTTGAGGTTGTCAATATGAGGATTTGAGAGAATATTGGCTTGTTGAAAATCTACTGCAGGATTTTAGGCCTTCACTTTAACTATGTTCATACAACTTGTTTTCTGTATGCTTTATTATATCATTTGAAAGCTTGTACACTACTCTTTCTGGTTAGCTATATATGTTATAGAAAATATCTCGGTACTTTTGTGTATTTTGAGACCTGAGAATATGCGATGTCAAAAGATGATTTTCGCTAAACCTTCTACGAATTTAATCTCGGCCGCAGGTACGCAGGAACATCTCTAAACATTAATGAACCATGGGTTGAAAAGAGGCAGTATGAACGAACTCAGAGCGCAAAGTTAGTTCCGAAAATTCCGAAGTGAAAAATTAAGTATGGACGATAAAGAAAGTCATGGACATGTTCTGCTGTTAATGACGACAAACCGAAAGCGATCAGCAAAACAGATTCGCGGAGAACAATACAAGAGTTTGTACGGAAACTCAACACTGACCACTCGACTGTCGTACGGCATTTGCAGAAACTAGAAAAGGTAAGAAAAAGGGTAAATTGATACCGCACGAACTGTTTGAGAACCAAAGAAATAGGAGTTTTGAATTCTTCTCTACGACGCTCCTGTGCTACAACAAAAATAATACTTTTATTGACCACACATGAATATAAGACAAGAAATTAACCTTGTCCACAACTGATAAGGTTCTGTGGCGCAATGGTTGGATTGCGTTTACATCCTTAAAAACCGTCCGAATCCGACGTTCCACTCTCAAAGAAGTTTACGGTGACTAAGATTGTTCCATAGCCGAAGTCACAATCCATTACTGAATACAGTGCGAATAATTATGTCGGGGCGTCTAAGATAAGTAGAACACATTACGTGCGTCGAAAATATACTTGCTGTACATAAGAGATTTAGTTAGGAAATCTCTGGAATAGTGGCCTTCAAAAAGAAGGGACGATGCTATACGGATGGCTTAGGAAGGAGGATAGCAAAATCCCTGATTAGATTGGCACAGGTTTTGTTTCTGCAATGATGAACATTCAGGTTTCTTAAGCCATAATATGAATTAGCAGTTTCACAGAATAAAATACATTGAGCAAGTATATGTTAACTTTGTGGTATGCAATAAAAGAAACGGAGGTCTTTACATGAAAAGTGTCACATTTGTAGAGTAATGTTTTAAAATAAGATGGCGTTCTTAAGGTTTCATCTCTACACTTACCATCGGAAGTAGCAGAAGATGGAACACCGTCGGCTGCTGGCATTGCTTCACTGCCATCCGAAACACCACTCGGAGGCAGATTTGCATCACTTTCTTGCGTTTGCTGAAATATATATTTAAATTATAAACTGAAAGTAAACTTAACAATAAATAGATGCCTTTATTTCATATTTTTTATTCCGCTACTGACGCTTTTTCTAAAATTAAAACATATATTGTAAACTATATTACTCAATTATTCATTTTTATATATATAATTTTTTCTTAGCTTTATAAAAATAATTTAAGGGATGAGCATGACAAAAGCTGAAAAGCAAGTGTTAGGGGAACATTGAAGCAAAGCGCAAAATATCATGCAAAAGCCCACATTTAATTTTTGCAAGAACCTTTCATGCCGTAACAGGTTTTAAAATTATCACGCAAAAAGTAGGTATTAGTTTTCAAAGCTCCATACGCACGTTTTATTCTTTCTCTTTTTCCATTTTTCAATTTATGATTCTAATGATAGATTCTTAATGTGCACATACAATATTAAGATTCTACAAAGTAAGCATAATTTTTTTTTTTTTTTCACTAGAATACGATTTACGATCTTGAGATTCAATTACGAGTTGCTATTAGCATAGCTATATTAACTCCATTACTTGACTCTTAGATGGTACTTCGAAAATGCAATGAAAACGTATTCATTGTACGTTAAGCTCTGTTTAGTTGTATTGCTAAATGAATTATTCTTTTGTTTTTCACGTCATACCTCAACACGTGTATCACTCAAGATTATCTTTATACATATATATTGATGGTACTACAGAAAGTACAATATGTACACTCATGTCCAAAATTATTGTCACATGTCTATAAATATATGTTGTTGTAGGAATATAATTTGATAACGAATTCGCCCGGTATTTTTTATAATGTTAGTATGTGTAATTGGCAAAGACATGTATGTGGCAAAGTTCATGTTAAAAGAGCAGCAAATGAGAACAATAAAACGAAAATAAAACTTTCTTGTCCATATAGAAACATTTTGTTTTACTGATTCTAATTTTCGTATTTATAATTCTTTCCCTATGAAATTTTGACATTTGTGAGTTTTACGTCCCACGATTATGCCGGTTAGGCTAAAGGAGACGGTGATAATGAGCGATGAATGAAATGGTGGAACGAAGAAAGTGGGAGGAAACGGGAGAACCCCAAGAAAACCCACGCACACGGTGTTTGTCCACCACAAAGTTCACTTGGCGGGAGCAGGGTTTGAACCCGAGACCCCTAGCACCAGAAAGAACGCTCTACCACTGAGCCACCGCGGCCCCCTATGAAATTTATCACAAATATACATTTCCTGATTAAACACATAGTATCAGTATTAAAAGTACCCTGCAAAGTCATTATCAAATTATATTTTTACAAGACAGTTATAGATATGCGACAATCATTTTGGACATGAGTGTACATATATTCAGAATGTCATAAATATGGGTTTTGTACCGCGAATGTTATTACCTTCAGCATATACAGGTTTTTCATAAAGTATGGACGGATTTAATTCGCTTATAATTTACATAAAAATGCTCATATTGAAATCAAATGAAGTGCAAACGGTAGCGGAAGGATTAAATTTTTACCTGTAATCTGCACCAGCTCAGTTCATTCACCGCTACACCTCCAACTGGGCGCCATTTACGTCCACACATTCGCGTAGGCGGCGCTGGAATCCACTCTCAGCGTTCCGCCGTGTTTGATCCGAAATGTCAGCCACAGACGCCCTGATTTTGTCCTTTAAGTTCTCCAAACCACTTGGCTTCTTTGCATAAACTTTTTCATTTATTTATTTCTTTAAAAGACACACACACCAATACAGCTTACAACTTACTTTTAACAGTCAACATTGAAACAACAATGAAAACAACAATGGATGAAATTTGGTAAGAAACTGACCCTTGCCCTCCCTCTCCCTCTCTCAACGTGTTCCGAGTTGCCGCTTATCTAACAGTGTTGCCAACTAAAAATTTAATCCTTCCGCTACCGTTTGCACTTTATTTGATTTCATTATGAGCATTTTAATGAAAATTATAAGCAAATTAAATCCGTCCAGACTTTATGAAAACCCTGTATTATTACATAAAAAAAAACCTAAACGTTTTCGAATAAGGTAATGAACTGTATGATAATGGAACAACAGAAGAGGATTTAAATCATGTCCAGTTATTACTGTGAACAATGCAGCTTTACAATATAGAGATTTTCAGCAGGGATTTCTTTTTACATGTTTCAAGTTGTAATAAAGAAACCTACTGAAATTGGAAATATCAAATGTTTTCTTTAATTTGTATTTGTTCCACTCAATTACCTAAATGAAGTTAAATATTACTTATTATTTGATTACGTTTATATAATCATTGTAAAAGACTAGATTTCTTTCTTGTTTTGAATTCGTCAAAATGCTGCTCTCAGCTCCTGTCAAATAGGAACCTGAGGAAACTTTGAGGTAAGCTCAGACAGCGCGTGGAGGTGACCACATCACTTCACTTTTGCATGAATGAAGATGGTCATAGAAGTGAGGCTCTATACCGCCCGTGGGCCATACTGAGCAGTCTCAAGTTGAGGGCGTGTCTTTCTTTATTATTGTGAAAAAGCAATTTAAATATTTACAAATAAAAACCGTGTATTCACTAATGTCAATATATTGAAGACTCTAGATTTTTTTATTCTCTTGATGCTATAACAAACATAGATTTAAGTGTAATAATTTGAACCTGAATACAATTTCGGATTCGTTAACATATACCAGAAAATGATGAAACGCATTTGCAAACGCACACAAATATAAAATCAAACAATCAAGCGAGTACAAAAGCTGAAGTTATCCAATAGAGAAAAAGAACAGATACATCAACATCCATGCAAGGACATAGAAAAGTAATAAATACAAGGAAAATAATGTTATTATTACAAATTATTTATTTTTAATGAACTAATATAAGTGTGGCTAACTTTATTTACCTACATCTAAGTTGGATTGAAAAGTTAACTTTTAAACCGCTCCTTTCGTACACACACACACACACTTGATGAGATATTTAATTTGCAACTGAATTCACTAAAAAGTAGAAAGGATATAAGAAGCTAAACTGAAGAAATCAAGTTTCTTTTTTTATTTCTTTTTATTTTTTATGTGATAGCATATTGTATAAGAATATTAAAATAATATTGAACAAACACTCATTGTAGAACGGGTGAAGAAAAGAACAGAATCTCTAACCCCTGTGATCAGACTTCGATTCACTGTCAGTAGAACGATCAGATATTTCTGCTTTTCCAACATCGTTCCATACAGGCTCTGAACTTATATTGAAGTATCAGCACGATATTCACCTCAGTGAGATCCAGGAACCAAACTTAGATCCGATAAAAACTCAACTTTGAAATGAAAATACTTACATTTCTTCGATGCAAATAACTACTCGCAAAGCAATTCAGTTTTTTCTTTCTTCTACGCATACTCTGGTAACACAGAAAAAGCGGCGCATAAGTTAAGCGAGGGAATGTTTGATATATATATACAATATGTTTGATATAAATACAATGTGAGTGTTTTCAAGCTTCTAGCAAGTATTTCCGCTAAATATACCATTATACGGTAGCTATTTTTATTTAAACTATCCTAAATCTAATTAAATTGTCAAAATTTAATACATAAATAATGTTCTTAAGTGGATACTTAAGTGTTTCATTAATAGTTAAATCATTTTTATTTTTTTCATGAATAATCGGAAAATGTATTATTCATGTATGCATGGAATAGATTCTCAAAAAGTGTGAAATGGAGTGTAAATTAAACAAATAAACATAAAAACTTGGTCATTTTTAATAACATAACTCCTTCGGCGTTTAATCACAGTATGAGGGAAAAAAATTAAGGGCACGATTCGACTACTATTTTTCAGTCATAAATTTTTCATTGTGTCTTCCATAAAGTAATATGGTCTTCTGACTGCTGAAAGAACTGCCGTCATACATCAGCTCGTTCTAGAACTGATAATTTACGGTGTTATCAACTTTCTGCAAGTCAAACACTATTGAACTACGACACCTGAAAACTTTAAATTGTCCATTAGTTTTTCTCCTTTTAGGCTTGTCTTTACATGTTCAAAACATTGAAGAAGAAGAAGAAGAAGAAAAAGCTATTTCTCTCTAGAGTTCAAAATAATATTTTGTGAAATAGTATTGTTGAGATGTTTCTATTGTTACGAAATAAGCCTTCAAATCAATTATGATGTCTTTAGGGCTACTCAACAACACACACAGCTTCATAATTTTAATCTATTTAGGAAAACTTTATTCTCATGTCCAAAAGAAAGTATTTGTCTGTTTCCAGTCACTATTAAAAAGGTAATCTAAAGCTCTAACTGAAGGAATTGAATGGTATTGTTCATTATATAAAAAATAAACTAAACAGGGAAGAAAACACATAATCGCTCGTCGTATCGTTTTCTCTCTTTTCTTTTTACATTACATGTAAATACCAGGCTGTCTCAGAAGTCCTGCACCATCAGCACACTGACCTGCATGATGTAAAACTTTGGAAGAATAGGTGGCTCCGCCAGTGGAAACTGTTGACAGACATAGAGGACAGGTTCGTGTGATCAAGTGAGGGCAAGTACTGCGTGTGGAACATCAGTGAGGATCAAATTGCAATTCGAGCTGTACTATTATTATGATGATGGAAAAAAAGGACTAACTGCAAAAGCTGCACAGCGGAGGAAATTTGTCGTGTAGAGAACAAAGCAGTACTGGATCGTTCGACAGCCTTCGTTGGTTTAAAAAAAAATATTAGGCTGATTTGAACATTAACGACCCTCTGCAAAATGCTGTGAGTGCTGAACCACAATCGAGTACACGTGTATTAGCAACAGTGGTTGGGAGATCCAAACCGACAATAAATTGTCAATTGTATGACATGGATTTCGTCAGTAAACAGCCCCGACAAAGTTCCCATGAGCTTACGGAGGAGCAGGCCCAGCACAGAGTGGCAATTTGCCAAACTTTATTTTTTAAAAAAACCGTGTAATCTTCGTTTCTGGAAAAGAATTGTGACAGGAGATGAGAAGTAGAAGTTTTTGAAAACCCTGACACACGTAAACAAAAATGAAAAAAGGACAGGAAGCCATAGCCAATGTAAAACAGGACAAATTTGGGAAAAAGTTCATGCTGTCTGTTTGGTGGAATACTGACGGGATAATTCATTTTGAATTTGTTCCAGAGAGTCATGCTGTAACAGGTGAACTGTATTCTGAATAATTACACCGAGTATATGCCATTCTGAACGAGAAATATCCGGCATTAACGAGGAGGAAGAGGTTATTGTTGCAAATTGACAATGCTCCGAGTCATTGGTCTCGAAGTGAGACCTTATCCTGCCTACAGTCCAGATGTTGCACCTTCAGATTATGGTTTGTTTCACTCTCTCTCACATTTCTTGTGTAGTCGGCATTTCAATTCATATGATGAGGTGCATGCTGCCTGTAACGAGTGTTTCAATTCTAAACCTGCCACCTGGAATGGCTATCAGATTGAACTGTTGTCCCAGAGATAAATGAAGGTCATTGAACATAATGGCCTGTACTTTACTGAACAAAGGTTTGTCTTTGTATCTGATATTCGTGTTCCATTTTCCTCCTTGTATGGTGCAGAACGTTTGCGACAGCCTGGAAAAATACATGTAAGTACTTTCACGGTCATCATCTTAAGCTTAACACATATACAAAAGAAATGAAATGTAAAAACAAAACAAAAAAAGAAAAGATTAATCTGCCAATCCAAGATAAGGACAGAAGGATAGACCTGTTACTCAACGTACTCTTTCTCTATCACTTAAATTTTCTTCCTTTCTCGTCTTTCTATATTTTAGTGACGATTTATTATGACGACAAACTTTTTAACTGTTCTTCTTTACCAGTTAAAATCAATATTATCACGTGTGGACATTATAATTATGCCTACTCTAGAACATATGTACACAAAACACCTATTTGGAAAAAATTATGTATGATGAAAAGATGAACAAAAATAAACCCATTTGTATAACTTGAACGCCAATGCAGTACAGAACACATTAGTATCACATAGACAATAGGAGGCAAAATAACACGGGCACAATGGTGAAAAACATGAGTGAAAGAGAAGAACTCGAACCAGGCAGCAACAGAACATTACGAGGACGAAACTGATTTTCAGAGGACATGATGAATTCATAAAATATAATAAGTATTATTGCATAAAAATAAATAATACCTAATACAAATCATACTATGTTGTAAATATACCGGAAATATATAAAATCATTTTGTATTTATCATTGTTAAGAGGTTATGTTTCGTTATATTTAAAAGGTACAAACGTTATTCAAACGTTAGATCCCTGTGAAGTATTTTTACGGAACGGGCTAATAATCTTTCTCGTACGTAATGCATTAATGGTACTTCCGCAATGAGTTTCTTATTAACAAGTTTACTCTTCACCAAAACAGATGCACTATATTCTACTTTAGACCACTACGCTCATGTATGGACATGATCTATTGTTCCATCATTCCAATTTGCAATTGGGCTTTAGCTTTTCCTTATTATTATATTTTGATACATTAAAAATGGCTTACTAAAAATGTTACGTACACGCAAACAACAATTCAAATAACCTTGAACGCACAATTACTTTTCTTTACTGTATCCCTGAAAATATAATAAAATCTCTAATATGTTGGCAATGTAGAGAAACAATATATTTTTCTAAATACGTTGAAAAATCGCGAATTAAAATTTATTTTCCGTTTTTGAAAAATTATCAATTTAACTAATAGACAACTGCAATGGTCAAAAGAATTACAAAAATATCTACTTGTTATATAGAACACAACAGCACTATACATATGACTTAAGGGATCATATATGATATTTAGAACACATCTATGGGAATACAAGTACTACAAAAAACTTCCACAATAATCCCTACTATACCCTAAATACTATTACTAAATAATTATCGAAGTACCTACATTGACCCAAAAAGTTAATTTTCGGACAATTATCTGTTAGTAATTTCTACAAAACACAAAACGGAAATCAAGATGTTCTTGATACATTCATGTATTGCATTAAGAAGCAATGTAAACCCCTTAATAATGCTTGTGTAGTAGCTGCAGGTAAATACTACTATATTTTCCAAAGGTCGGATTGCCGTATGCAGAGCCCTGAATTTTTCCTGGAAGATTGTTTGACGAAAGGTCGGATTTATACAACGTGGCACAATTCAAAAAAAAAAAAAAAAAAAAAAAAGTTAGAGAAAATTTACGAGGGGGAGTCCGAAAATAAGTTTTCCCAGGAAAGAGAACAGCAGTGGAGGAAGCAAGACAGCGGTTGCACGCGCAATACACCCCCCACACAAGTGTGTATCGTTCGCCCGCGATCCTGCAGATGACGCCATCGCAGCGCCTGCGCAAAGCGGAGACAAGTATCTCAGTCTGAGCCTGCTCGGTATGGAGAGAAGGCGCGTTTTGACGTGGTGAAAGGAGGAAGTGCGAGCGGTTGTCCACTATGAATGGGCACGTGACGTATCGGAAGCAGAAATCCATAACCGAATCGTGGAAGTCTATGGGCCTGATATCATGTCGAAACAAATGGTACGGAGATAGTGTCACCAATTCAGTGAGGGGTGGCAGGAAGTGCTGGACACACCGAGACCTGGAAGGACGTGCACAGCCACTACAGACGAAAATATCAGGATGGCGAATGACATGATTAAAGCGAGCCGGCGTATCCCCATCGATAAAGTAGCGGAGAAACTTGGAATCGGACATGCGCGAGCTCCGTATGCAGAGCCCTGAATTTTTCCTGGAAGATTTTTTGAAGCTTATAGACCGGTATGACAAATGTGTCATTGTACGTAGTACTTATGTGGAAAAATAAAAGTACGTCTGATCTTTAATGTCACATACTACTTTTAGTCTTGCATCCCCATCTCTGTCCACAGTCGCCTGGAGAAACTTATTTTTCGGACTTCCCCTCGTACTTAATACCTAACGCGTAATAAACTGATATCTGAACGAGTAACTTTATAAATTGAATAAACGACACACCTTTTTCATTATTATTATTATTATTATTATTATTATTATTATTGAAATGTATCTTTCAATATTCAGATATTCCTAACATAATAGTTGCTTATGAATATACTGATTACCTAATATCTATACACAAAAAAGATCGAGTGAGAAGTAAATACAACATACTAACACAAAATCGGATTATGGTAGTACATAGCCATGCTTCAAGTCCAACACACAAACACGTTCCTTCTGGGTTTATTTACACACATTTTCCATGATCTGACGACCTCATTTCACTTTTGTCCTCGAACACTTTTTGTTCAAATTGACGTGCTTTAAATATTACTTCTTGACAAGGCTATGTAATGTAAACACAAACAAAAACTATCAGTTACTAGATAAGTATTAAATTATAAGTGTACTAGAATTTATATATAGATGTGATTACGTTAAGTTGAATAATTCTAAAATTAACATAATTAAGTACGTATTAAAACAACCAACCAGAATTAAGTTTTAAGCACATAACAGTTAAACTTTAATTAATAAATGAAATATTAATATAACTATCTAGTAAAACTGTTAGTTAACAAAATTACTACGGTACGATGCTAGTAGTTGGCTCAAAATCAGTGGAAGTACATTAAGACTACTAAAAATTAGTTCAAATGACAATAATCTATCACATCATAAATGTGTTAAATATAAACTATCTAGATATTCTAGTTTCTCTTCGTTACAGAGATAGTCTTCTTTCCTTCCTAGAACACACAGGTACTAGTAAAAATTAAAATAAAAATAATAAAAAATAAAAACATCCTTGAAACGAAAAAAGAAAAATTCAGATCTATGAAGAAACAAGTTAAAACTCCTTGTTTCTTAGAAAATCCTTGAACGCACACTGTTAACAGAATGTACTGCACAAAGTTTGGTATGTTCATATTTGTGTTTTCCCTTTTTTATTGCATTTACTTTCATCGCAGCTAAAGCATGTCTTGTACGTATGTAAGACAGGTTGAAAGAACTAGTTCTGAAAATAATAAAAAGTTGTTGGAAAATAATAGAAATATCTAGAACAATATGCCAGCTGTATACATAAGGAGGATTCTATAAATTATTTAATAAGTATTTACGAGTTTGCCGAGCTTTGTGTGTGTGTGGAAGTTTGAGCGTCTGTTTGGTTTTCATTATAGCTTAAGGGAGCAATGTATTCCACAAAATATATAATTCTGTTTTTTGATTTCTGTTACATTCTAGGAAATGTGCAAGTTATTTCTATACATCATTTGGACTATAAAATACTTATGGAGAGAATTATAAAATAATATAAGAACGAAGGAATCTCAAAACAGGAGTAGAAATAAGTTAATTGCTAACGAATAGTGTGGTAAAGGTTTTATATATATATATATATATATATATATATATATATATATATATATATATATATATATATATATATATATATATATATATATATACTGTACAATGTACATATAAATCAGTTATTTCGTTTTGCTTAAACTTTTTTTTCTTTCTGCTATTTAAATGTGGATTATTTGGTTTAAATTTGAAAATAAATAAAAAGAACTGTTTTTTGAATTTTACTAAAAGAGGCAAACTGGATTATCATACATTATTGAAGAAATATTACACAAATTAATTGATTTTATGAGAAATTAACAAGAAGTATTGTTAACATACACACAATTTATGCCGTTTAGCAAACATTGTTAGGATAATCAAATCTAGGAGGCAGGTGGGCAGGTCATGTAACCAGAATGGAAGAAAGTAGGAATGCTTTCAGTCTTAATTGGAAGTCGAGTCGGAAAATAACCATTAGGAAGATCTAGGTGGAGATGGGAGGACAATATTAAGATGGATCTCTCAAAAATAGAAATACAAAGTAGAAACTGAATCCAGCTGGTTAAGAATATAAGTCAGTGGAGATCTTTTATAAACGCGGCATTGAACCTCCGGGTTCAAGAGGCCTAGAGTTACTTAGTTATTGTTAACATACACTGTTATTACGTATTCTCTAACTTAAAAACTCACAGAATTGTCACAATTAGCAATAAGAACATAAATGTGTAATTAATTGAATAAGAATGGATATTCAATGTTCATCCAGAAGCAGCGACGGTAGGGTCATGTGCTTGAAGTGTACCTATTAAGTGATAGTATTTTCACTTTTTTGAAAGTAGTTCCTACATATTTACACTAAACATTCACTGCCATAAGTCTATTAAAACTCACTAAAGATTACACGTATGTACTGGCAAATCTTCCATTGTATCAAATTATTTTTATGTCGGTCATTATATATATATATATATATAACATTTTAAGTTATTATTGTCAGCAGCCTGTAAAACTATACTGATGTTACAAATGTTGCTTTTCTGAATGTTTCTAATAAATTAATAATCTTCTACGCCCACATGTTAAAAGTTAGACTGAATATGCTTTATTCAGCTGCTTTCATTAAAATGTTATCGAATTCTCTTTTCTCCAAAGAGTTCCCTTTCTTGAGTTCTCCAAAGAAAACGAAATAAAGAAAAGCAAACAAATACTTACAACGACTTAATTAATGCTGTGTGTCCTTAATATTAGAGCTCGTATTTTAAAATACCATCTAAACTTGTTAATTCCAATATATATATATATATATATATATATATATATATATATATATATATATATATATATATATATATATATATAATTCCAGCGTATAAAATTTTATAAAAATTTCACATTTTATCAGTAAAGTTGAGTATACTGAACTTCCAAGACCCTACATGTAGAACATCATTTAACTGGGTTATGCGTAATCAACGCCTCACTTCTCAACATTATTTGTGCATTTCTTCATCGGAGTTGGCTACCTTTTATTCAAGATTTCCAAAATTACCTCATGATATTTATTGGTTCAATATCGGCAGTTCAGCGTCCATCTCCCTCTTCCCACGCGCGCTAAACATTCAGTAACACTACATTTGTACATACGTCTGGCAAATTAGTTTTCATGCACTCATTAAAAATGTAATATTTAAAGGAATACAGCTATTGTCCAAACTAACATAATAAACTGCCTTCGTAAAGGAACTTAACATCAAATATATTATATTGAAAAAGTAACGGGAGTAGTAGACATAGCCTCGCAAGTCATCCAGGGAAGCTGTGTGAAAACAATTTTGACAAATTCCTTGGATGATTTGCAAGATCTTTTTCGTTGTATCTTTTTAATTATTCCAATTTCTAATTTACCTCTCACTATGTCTTTTGATAAAGGATTCCGGAAGTATTCGAAATATGAAGTCGGCGATACAGAATTTGAACGTACGAACTTTTTTGTTAGTTAATATATATACATATAAATGATCGCTCCAGCGCATTAACACGTTAATTACAATTATCTTATATTTAATAATATTAATAAAAGCATAATATTCTATCTAATAAATACGAACGTTAAGAAAAAGCTATGACTCATTTTATTTGAAGTAATAAGCAGGAATATTTATAATTGTATATGCCATGCTGTATTAAGTTTCTACTAGAAAAATAAATTAATCAACTTAAACTAATCCAGAACTACTACGAAATTACTAAACTAACAAAAATTACAAAGCTAAGTAAATCTCATAAAGAATGCTGACAATCAGAGAATACCTTTATACGCTTTGAAAAGTCCATGATATAATCAAAAAAACATACGGCTAACAAGTATTCATTACCTTCAAATAACGTTTAACCTTAAACTAAAATTCCTCGTATTTTATGTAACACACATCTCCCAAACTAAAAACATGACGAAGAACCAAAGGTAGGTACACTTTTAACAAAACACGTTGAACAGTTCTAAATAGATTACGACGTACGTTAATGTAGCATTATGCTAACAGAGGCTCCGCATAGTTAATACGTTATGTCTGACGATTGATATTAACACTTTGCAGAGAATAGAGACTAATATGCATGCAATCTACCCCCAGTACCTACCGTTCAGAACACATGATAACCATTAAAATAGATATTCCAGTGCCATGCAGTTTATAGATATATACATTTAAAAACACAGTGTTTAGTAACATTTGGTGTAACTCAATAATGCTACAGTGCAGTGACTAATTGGAATTCAATAATAATACCTGCTCTGGAACTTCATGCCACCTTCCAGTCTCTGTTTGTTCCACCTAAATATAGTAACAAAATGGAATCAAAAACTGGCAGACTACTTGAGTAGACACAAAGTGTTAAATACCAAGAGGTCAGAGGTTAATTTACATTCATAAAACTACAATCAACGTTAATCAACAGCGCTTTATTTAAGGTCAGTACTGGAGAGAAAGTATGTTTCCCCTATTATCGAACTGTTTTGAGAACAGTATACAATACTTAATGCTTTAGTTTGTAATTACTGGAATACATATAATGCCGAACGAATATATGAATTAATGTTTACGAATTGACTTTATAGAGCGGAATTCGATACCATTAAGTATGTTCGCATTAACTACAAAGCTGCTCAGTCAACACCGAAAAATCTGCCTCTGAATGTTACATTTTATATTTATCAATCAGTAAGTTCTCGTCTGGCTGTTAATATCTTCCTGGATTCCCGGATTCCTTCCTTACAAAAGAATCGCTATAGACATTTGACTTGATACAGCTATAAAATTTACAGAGGCACTACTCCAGAACATTTGATTACGAAAGAATTGTACTTCTACTCTATAATAACGAACACGACAGAGCAATTTGAAAAAAGTAATTCGAAAGTATTTTCTATTTAACTTTGGAACACCCCTAACCGCAAGCGACCTAGTAAACGTCAAGTCACAACTCGAAACAGGTAATCACTGGAACTCGAAAAGAGGATGAAAATGACCATTGCTAAATTCTAGGATGGTATTTTTGCATTGGACAAGGAAAATTATGAAAGAAACCGTAGTGAGTACAGAACAGCACTTCAATACTCTCACTTCTTGCAACCCCAACATATAAATTCTTATGAGTCTGTGTACTTCCGAAATTGATACAGAACCACCATTCAACAATCAATATTTATCTTAACGGTTACCAATATTCCATATTAAATTACAGAAGTTGTTTTCGATCTATTGTAACGAAATTACACACCTCGTGCAGCACCACCAAGCGGAAAGAGAAGAAAGTTGTCAGTCGTGTGGGCACCTTGGACCATTGACTGTGAGTGACATGTGTTGTAAGTGCATATCGGGACAAATGCCGCCGAAAATAAATGCTTATTGGAAGAGCTACGTAATTGCCCTTTCCGACGTGAACTACAGTTATAGTGCAATTATCGAACTGTGCAAGGAGCGCAGATTCACTGTTTTCAAAAATAGCATATTATGGGCGTTGAAAGGGGCTGGTAAAGCGAGGCGTGGAATGATTTCTGTGGGGCAGAAACAGGCCAACTCCCGGCTTGCCACTAGCCGCACACAAGCTAGAATTCGATAAGTCGGGCTCTGATCACCAGGGAGAATCCACCCACACAAAGGATCATCGCGAATCGGCTACAGACATCACTGAAGACAGTACACCATCACTCACCGCGATTTGAGGTTGGTAAAGCGACAGAAGGGGCGTGTTCATAAGCTCTTGCCAAAACACACCCAGGAACGTCGCACCAACTGTCGAAAGCTGTATGAGCAGTACCTGGCCGGTGAAAAGTGGAAGTTGTTGTAACACTGGACGAGACATATGTTTACCTGGGTGACTGTTACAAGCCACGTGCAATGTTTTATCGATCGGCAGGTGCGAGGGACTTTCAAAGATGGTTCAGTGAATGCAAGGGAAGTTTTGGCACAGGTTTCATGATCATTGCTGGATACTCGTACCAGGGCAAGCTGACCATACCGTGTAGTCAAAAATACGAAGGTGAATTCGGATTATCAGGCTAACGTCTTGACACCCGTTTATCGCCATGACATTTCCTACGTCTGCCGGAGGGACACGAATCGTGTGTGGGTGCATCAAGACATCTCGCTCAACCCGTTCTTCCTCCAACATATGGCAGCAGAAACGAATTCATGCCATTCCATTCATAGACATTCCAGTGAAGTCCCCTGATGCGTCACCGATGACTTTTGCGCCTTCGGCCTCTTGAAACGAGTCTTGTCTCACAGATGATCCCGCATGGGCTATGGAAAGCCTGTCAGGAGAAGTGGATGTGACTTGACAAACTACTGCATGCCAGTCTCCTACAGTGGAAACTTCGCTGTCGGGCAGTTGCCCAGATGCAGGGCCACCAAATAAAGCACTCTCGATGATGGCGACATGGTTTCTCTTAAAGTAAGTGCAGTTTGAAATCGTCAGCATAGATCGGAAACAACTTCTGTGCTAGCTGAAATGCCCGTTCTTTGCAAGGGAAAATAGGTTTACTGGAAATATTTGAACCTCCTTTTTGCACCTTACGATACGCATTTCAATGAAAGTATAATGATAAAAACCCATAAGAAACTATTTTTGACATAAATTTTCGACCTCCTACCCCTTAGGATGCAACCTTTAAACAACATTACACGATAAAACTCAGCTTGAGGTAAGTACTAAGCATGCTTCAACATTCATTTTAAACTTTCCAGTCGTTTTCTTGTAGTGCGATCACAAAAACAGATTACGTCAATTTCAATGTATTAAAAAAAAAAAAAAAAAAAAAAAAACCTATCGTAACGTCCCCCTCCCCCCTCTTATAACCGGAATTTTGGAAAACCCTGAGACACGTGTCCGGTTGTGCCAGGTTATTAATAATGAGTTTATGTACTAAAGGTTAATCTCCCTAACTTGATAGGGTCGTAAGATATTCTATTTTTGGTATGAATTTTGAAACCACCTACTCTCCGACCTTCAACCAACACAGGAAGTTTTGAATATCCACTGTATTCAATTTCAGCTATATTTCTTATGACTTTAGGTGATCACATCCGATTGGCGACTAGTTCCATTTTTTATGTCAGACCGACCTGGGACAGGGCCCTTCCTTCACCTCTCAACGAGTATTCTCCTCTACATTTGTCTTTCTTTCTGTAACTTACTTTGATCATTAGTGTTAAAAAGCTAATTATTGTCAGTCTTTTTATTGCTCTTCGTACACGTGATGAAACTCCTAATTTATTCCTTTTCGACGATTTTGAGTTCACCAAACACTCCCAGTTTTTCGTTTCAGCCGATGTATTGTTAAGTAGCAATATCACCAGACAATAAGAGCCTGGCTTTCATTTCAAAAACCAGGGGGAAGATCGTTTCGAATCTTTACAACACGCTTATACCAATATTTTGAATCACCAACTATTTAGTTTTCGAACTGATGAAAACTGTGCTTAAAACTACTCAATAATACGAAAAACAGGGAATACTACAACTTAATCGGATTCGAAACAGTGAATGATATACATATATTTATTTCCAAGAAAAAAAATGTAATCCTGCAAATCTGAACTATACTCGTTAAAGGATTATTGAATTTAACTCTAATCAAAATTGAACACGAAATTTAGAATTTTTCGCTGTCATGATATAATGATGTAAGAATTTTTCACCTTACTATTATTTTTGCTTACTATATTTAAGGATAACTGTAACAAAATCTAAAATTATTTATTCTACCGAGATTCAGTTCTCGCAGAAAGATAAACAAATAGTCAGACTAACTTATTTCCAATGATATTACGTCTACACGGAAAGCTCATCGATCTTACGTAATATCCCAGTAAATCAAACCTACTCCACAATCCATTGATGAATGACAAAATATATGTTATTCCTTCATCACTGAAATAATTTTAAATCCTCCCTAATACAAAACTACAACTTATCTTATTACTCTTGTTACCTCAGAATAATTCTAAATTCTATCCCATGAAAAAAGTGCACGAAACGTTTTAAGAATTATAAACTAATATCCCCGAATTATGAGAAAATTTAATCCTAAATACCACATTTAAACAACAAGTACCAATTACTTCAAGCATATAAATTAAAATTTATTTCTACGAAGCTTATCTACAATTGCTAATATGGTTGCGGATTCTCAAAAAATAAATACAATAAAATAAAAATAATTTTAAAAAATTGTAGTAGCTACTGTGATATATGGTTATCAGTGTTCAAAAGACAACGTTTAGAGCCTAGCATATTAACCCAGAAGGCAGAAACTAATGGTAATTAGGACTTGTAATGCTCTCTGAATTCAATAATTTAATTTATACACTTATTATTAGTATGTTAAAAAAAATCCGTCTTCTTTGCACGCATTATCGATGCAAAATAATTTTCAACAAAACGAAAATTTCAAAACTAAACTCTGATCAAGGAAATTTAGATATACAGATATTACATATCTGCACATTCGAAACACTGAAATGCCATCAACTTAATCGAAGACCACTCATAGAGGCAAGACTGTTTATTGTTAAAATCTTGTTTATTTCAATAATTCACGTAGAAGTTAATAATAAAAACATCTTCAATGATGGGATTTTTTTTTCTTTTCTTTATGATCTATGTTCGTAGCTCTGTTATATAAGTCATGAATCTAAGAGTTATTCTAGTACGGGATAAATATGTACGCAACTATATGAAACGTAGATTACTTTGTACCTCTATTTTCTTCCATTAATTGGATATTTCGACTACGTGAAGATCTTCTTGGTATCAGTTTCTGCTGCGTCACCGGACTCTTCCTTTTCCATTTTCATCTTATAATGTAGTTTTGAGCTTACCTTAAACATTCAATGTTACCCGAAGTATTCCGTAAACTTTGTCGTGGTTTATACTTATTATCTATCCACTGAGCTATAATTTTGCTTATCCACTTAATTTATGTACAAAACTGCTCGATTCGATTCGGATTTTGTGGAAATCCACACTTGCCTTATACTTTGTGTTATTGATAAAATTATTTTCTATTATTTATTTCATTCTATTATGACTATTGTACAATTGTACATACTTATTACTATGAGTATACGCAGTTGTATTATTATACCTTAAATTGCTTTAATTGTTTCTTTTAACTATGTGTGGGTAAATATCTTTCAATCTTCTTTGTCATCTATATTTCAGATCGGAACAGGACTACACCATGAAGTTTTGGAAAATCATCAGACTTTAAAAGTTCGATTTGGCCACAAGAACTTCTAATTCGAAAAGGAAACATTTAACCTGTACATAATTAACAAAACAACTAGAACGGTTTAAGCGTATAATAATACAAGTGTGTATATTCATAGGAATAAGTGTGTAGAATAGTCATAAAATAGGAATTTAAGTTAAAAGAGTTTCATCAATAACACAAAAACTAAGACAAGTGTGGAATTCTACAAAATCTGTAATCGAATCGAGCAGTTTTGTACACAAAGTGAGTGGATAGGTAAAATTATAGTGTCAGTGAATAGATGATAAGTATAAACCACAACAAAGTTTACGGAATACTTCGCGTAAAATTGTATGTTTAAGGTAATCTTGAAACCACATTAGAAAACGTAAAAAAAGGATTTCGGTAACGCAGTATAAATCGATGTCGAAGATGGTCTCCACGCAGTCGAAATATCTAATTAATGGAAGAAAACAGAAGTACAAGGTAAGTTACGTTTCGCACCCTGTAGTTTCAATAAGCAAATAGGCAATTATATGTTATATTATGGACAAGCGTTCAGATGTTTCTAAAACTTTCGCGTATATAATTCATTGCATGTGTTATGGATTTATGGATTTAAATGTTACTGTGCATATTATTTTTTTTTACTAACGGGACAATCATCAGCTGTTCCAGTAATTACGGTACTTAAATTGTAAAAATATGCGCTAATCGTAAAAGAATATATACACACTTGATTAAACTGGATATAGAAGTAAATTTTATAGAAAGTTCTATTTTATTACAATATAAGGATTAACGACAAACTGCTTGTACACATATTCCTAGAATCAGCTCTACGAGTATCGGACTCGGGAAATGATCGTTTCTCTATTAATAATATTGGTTTATTAAAACAGGAATGTAATGACGCTGAAACTGGCAGCTTTAATTTCACTATCCTTTTTTTTTTTTTTTTTTTTTTTTTTTTTTTTTTTTTTTTTTTTTTTTTAACATCCATTGTTTTAAACTACAGGGTGGAAATTAAAAGGACGTCTCTACAAACAACTGTTGCATATTGTAGTTATTTTGCATTTACAATATTTTACATTGAAACAGTGTTTCTTAAAATAGCGTGCCGCGAAAATCAGAGTATTGTTGCTTCATCCAAAAATAACATATAACACACACGTGAACACTGAAATTCATAAATACAGAATACGCACTTTTTATACGTGATACACAAGTCTAGATTCTTCGGGCTGTACTGTCAAGCAAGAAGTTAATGGTAATAATGGACTTCACAAATGAAGTTTATTTGAGATTTTAGTGCTAATAAGTAAATCTCCATCTGAACAATGTAGTCAATATCTAATTATCTTACGCAAAAATAATGATATTTTCATCATTTTCATTGTGTCGTGAGATTAGATCTTAAGAAATACAGGTTTACAGTCAAAGTATTATTTCCCTAGATACATCATCATCTAGGTACTAAGTTTATAGATAACTAACTATATAACTAATTAGATAACTAACTAACTAACTATAGATAACTATAATTAACTATATACCGTTAACTATATAAATTATGTTACCCTGTCTTAGCATATCTGGCCTAAGAACTAATATCTTTCGAAGAATATATTAGGGGGGAAACGAATAACCCTGAAACCATATTCTTGATTCCGGTATATGATTAATATGACCAAGGTAAACCTTTGTGAAAATGATAGATCTGGGTAGGACTCTCTCGATCTCGTTGTTACAGAAAGGGCCTATCCGATTTGCCATAAGGACCAGACTGTATCACGTGATCAGGTCAAAAGTCAAGTTGCTTGCTAAATCGAATCTGGATATTCTAAATCCAGATGTGAGATATATCAAGCACGTAACCTCCGCGTGGAGCGCCCTGGGTAATTCAAAGAAGATGCATATACTTTATCATTATTATTTATTTTACTCACACAACTTGATTTTTGACATTGTTTCATCCATATTTACCTTTACCTTTCTAAGCTCTTCATTATGTCTTTGCAGTAAGCTTTCAATTAGCCATCTCCTTATAGTTTTTGAGATGTTGACGAATTCAGTTTTGCTTATTGATTTTCCATCGACATTAATGTTTTGTGCGTTTTTGACTATGTTTCATCCATTACAGGGAAATTTCTTTATTGAATATAGAATCCGCATAGTTTATTCTATATTTGAGCTGAATTTCAGCCATCTCCTTATATATATATATATATATATATATATATATATATATATATATATATATATATATATATAAGACATTAATAATACCGCTTTGTGCGTTTTTTTTTTAAATTTCCATCCCTTTTAGGACAATTTGGTTTTGTAATATAGAATCTACATAGTCCCTTCTACATTTGAGCTGAATTTCAGTCATCTCCCCCGAAGTTTATTTACATCATTGCAACCGGATAGGCCTTTATACATAGTCCCATTATGATGCAACAACCCAATCTTTATTTAAAATGTTTAATTCGTAGATAAACAGAATAGTCTGCTTACAGTCTCTAAGTTTTCTTGTGGTATTCAGAGCAGCTTTCCAAACTTTTATGTACTAATGGTGTCTTCAGAAAAAAAAAAAAAAAAAAAAGACTTAAAACAATAATACCCACTTCTTTTCTAAAAACTTTATTTCCTTATCCCAAGGCAGTACTATGAGAAACGAAAGTTCATATTCTTCGCATTCTTGAGCCTTTGGTTGTTGGAATTTAAGGTTCCTTTTTAGCACTGAGACTGTATGAGACGTGGACTTATAGTCTGAGATGGAATCCGAACCACCGTAATGGATTCAAATTCCAAGGATCTTTCACCGGGAATCGAAGCCGGGACCTTTGTGTACCGAAGTCGCGCGTGCTAGCCACTAGACCAGCGAGGAGGGCGCTTTGAACCTTCTGTAGTAAGTTTATGTATCATGAACACGGTATTATACGTGAAAGCACGAATGTTTGCAAAGGATCAATTATTTCTTTATTTACTCATTTTTCATTATGAAAAATGAACTATTCCACTTCGAAGACTCGCATATTGTAATAAACACCATCTGTATACATAGGATTGTCTTTAAAAAGTTACAGTATCAGTATCTGACCTTAAACTATTTGTTAGTTTTTCACTAACACAAATACACACACAGAGAACAATACTACTTACGCTATAGTAAGAAGATCCCAGAGACAATAACAGTACACGACTCAAAACAATTTTAAAGTATACTGGAATTACGCAAGTACGTATCCACAGATCAATTGAAAGTGAAATCACTAAATTCAAAGTGATGTGATGTCATTTATATATATAAAACAATGTTAACTAGTATAGCAGAAATCCGTTATACATAAACAGCACTACTAGTATTACAAGAAAAAAGTACAAAAATAATACAGAATACACAGTTTGGTACAAAGAACTATAATACCGTATGTACAGAATAGTAACATTATATATACAAAATAATGTCGAAAAAACTTTTGTCCATGATAGAAAATATTGACTGCGAACTTACTGCTTACACATTTTACTATATTTTTAAGACACTTTTAGTCTCGTAAATTCAAATAAAAACTTGATCTAATAAATAAAAATGTACTATTTAAATTCGTTTCTATGAAAAAAATTCGTTCCGTATTCGGGTCGTTTCACAATTAGGGGAAAATTTTATGTCCCTGATTAAAGTATGTAGAAATGTTGTTGAAATTTGGACAAAGCATGGTATTTGTGATATTAGGTTCCACTAAGAAAGGATTTTTGGAAGCCTGACGGGGAACGGGGTGAAAAAGGAGTGACAATTATTACTTTATGATGTCCATATCTCGAAATCTCTTATGGTTAGTGACATGAAACACGGTATTTGGACTTCCCATTTAAAATAATTAGGGAGACATGTGTTTCACTGTTACTTGATATTTGCTCTAGAAAGGAAGAAAAAAAAAAGAGGGGATTATAATTGTTACAATAACATAGCAATATCTCGAAATCCCTTAAGAGTAGAGAGATGCTAATTAAAGACGTATTCCAGCATTTTTTGGCATTTCCATTACACAGGAAGAAAAAATACGGGTAGAAGAAAAAAGTACGGCTTGCAATTGTTAAAATAAGATGGTCATATCTCGAAATCCTTTAAGGTTAGAAACATTAAATTAGGTATTTAGACTTTTCAATTTAAAATAATTAAATATATATTTCAGCGTTTTTTTTTTTTTGTTTTTTTTTTGTTTTTTTGTTTTTTTTTATATTTCTCCATAAGGGAAGAAAAATGATGGAAAGAATGGGGCTTGCAATTGTTAAAATAACATGACCATATCTCGAAATTCCTTAAGAGTAGAGACATGCTAATTAAAAACGCGTTTAAGGTTTTTTGATGTTTCCCTTAGAAAGCAAAGGGTGAGGGTTGCAATCGTTATAATATGATCATATCTCGAAATCCCTTAAGATTAGAGATGTGTTGGGACATGAGAGATGTGAGGCTTTAGGGCGTGGTCCCCAGCTAGCTGAATGTTAGTATAATAACAATATGATATTTACATATATACATATATATATATTGTGAGTGAATGTGGAGAGTTGAATGCTAATTTTTCCTAAGAGCAAAAATAAAAATTTCTCAGTTAGGTCCACGAACCGCCCTTAGATGCCATTTTTTACCCAAGGAGACATTAACCTATCAGGAAACATTGTTTATTTGTGCTACAAGGACGGCCATTTCTTAGTTAGTAAGGTTTTATATTAAAATGAAATGAAATCTTTTGAGTTCAACGTCCGACGATTATGCCTGTTAAGCTAAGGGAGACGATGATTAAAACAAGTGAATAATGATGGAAGAAGTGGTGGAATGAGAAAGTGGGAGAAAACGGGAGTATCCCGAGAAAACTCACGAGCACGATGTTGTCCACCACATATTTGGCCGGGGATCGAACCAGCGACCCCACACACCGGAGGTAAGCACTCTACCACTGAGCCACAGTGCCCCCACAATTTGTTTCTTGTTCATACAGTAATGCGCCTACCCGAAAGAACATGGAGAGGAAACGTGTTCGCAAAGATAAGAGTGGCGTGCATACAGAATAATTAAGCAAATGGAGAAGGAATTGCAAATGGGAAAAAGAGTCAAGAAATGCCAAGTTCAAGAAAAAGTTTACGAAAAATGTTATAGTAGAAAGGACATAACACATCGAAAAGAGACTCGAAAGATTATATCAGCATGTATTTACAAAAAGAATAGGCATGTAAAATATCGTCTTTAGGTAGAAGCCAAGAGATTACTACTCTATACGAAATGCACGTTCTCGTTGTCACCATCATCTGTCCAAGCACTATTGGAGGATTTAGACAGTTGTTAATTGCCAGGAAGAAAGATAACGAACAAACAAGGAACGTGAGCACTTCTATTTTCAATTCCATCAGAAAACATGTTTGGTCAAAATATGTAAACTATAGGAAATGTACATTCATGTCCAAAATGATTGTCGCATATCTATAACTGTCTTCTTGTAAGAACATAATTTGATAATGATTTTGCAGGGTACTTTTAATACTGATACTATGTGTATAATCGGGAAATATATATTTGTGGTAAATTTCATAGGGAAAAAAATTATAAATACGAAAATTAGAATGAGTAAAACAAAATGTTGCTAAATGGACAAGAAAGTTTTATTTTCGTTTTATTGTTCTTATTTACTGTTCTTTTGACATGAAATTTGCCACATACATGTCTTTGCCGATTATACACATACTAACATTATAAGAAATACCGAGCAAATTCGTTATCAAATTATACTCCTAGAACAACATATTTATAGACATGCGACAATAATTTTGGACATGAGTGTACATGTCATGCTTATATGTGTTATTAGTCATCACCGTCAATATCAGTCATTACCATTACAATCAAGTAGTTTATTATATTTAAAAAAAAAATTCTTAAAATTAGTTATATAAGTAATACCTTTATAATTGCATTGTAAAATACTTCGTGTGTTTTAGTGTAATACAATCTTGTCTTTTAAACAGAAAAAAGTGTGAAATTAAAGTAAAATTTAGAAAAGGGTAGCGGTAATGACAATTTTCATATTTTTAAAACTCTCAAGAATTTCAGAAAATATTACTTTCTGTGTAGTCCTGTATACGGTAAAATTAGAACATTATATGCATTATATTTGCGAGAAAAACAGTAGGAAATAAATTATATTTTCAGATACTGTATCTTCAATCTTTACCTTCATCGTGAAACAACCCTTCAACAATATATATAATAAAATATTAACTTATGAGACATAAAGAAAAGCAATACAGATTGAAGAAGAAAATTTACTGATAAATGTTCCGTTATATAGCAAGTAACACAGTACAGTAATTCATACCAGATTATTTTACGAAAATTTTGATCCCACATTCAACTGTAGAGAAAGATCTAAAGTAGATGAAATTACTGAGGAACCAATATTAGAAAGAGTTACAGAATACAAATAATATATAGTAATAAAAAAGGAAGAAAAAGAAAACTGTAAGTAAAAATAGTAAGTCTCATATACAATTTTCAAACTGATTTTTTAACGCATGTTTTTAAGATGAAAGTATATTTTAAATGGTCAGAACTCAAAATGTTTTTGAACAAGACAAGAATAAGTTTCGAATTCATTCCTTATAACTGCAAGAAGAGCCAAAAACAGGTTAAAGATAGTACTGAAAAAAATCTATACAAATAAGTCATGCTGGTTAGGAGTAGGACAGAAATGTTTTACGATATAAAGTCAGTCAAGTCACATTGTCCTTGCATGGACAAAATACACAGATAAATACTTCAGTATGAGATATGTAAAATCAAATAATTATACGCATTTAGGTGAAATCATAACTATTTTTTTTTTCTTCATCAAATGTATTTAAATATTTGAAGACTTGAAGTATAGTGCAATAAACGTACAAAAGAAAAAAAGGAACAAATAGCAATATAAATTAGCCCTGCGTCAAAATGATGCAGAGCACATTGTAAGCCTGGAAATATTATGAAGAATATTTAGTCTGTAGGACCGCTAAAACCAATATGGCCGCCGTTGGCAATCATTTACGGCAGGCATAATAACAAACAGCCTAATTATGTGGCTTTGTATCAAAATTACACCCTCAACATCTCTTATAGAAGTTCTTCACCATTACATTTAATTTCTAATGAAACACTGAATATATTTCTACAATATTCTAATCACTATCTCCACATACTAGACACTTTATGATTTTTGTAAATGTAAATGTGACTTGTTTTAGTAATAGTAATACTGTGACTACTACCAGAAGAATGAAGTTTTATATAAATAATGACAGACGACAGCAGTGATGCTATGATTCCAATTTTTATTCGTATACAAAAATATATACAGGTAAGTTAGACAGTAATATAATTCAGGTGAATGAATAGTCCAAAAAATACAACAAAAGTTTTCATACACGTGAGATGTACTAAACAGAAATTAAGGAATTCGAAATCCACGGTAGATATTAAGGGAAGAATGATACTAAAGAATCCTTTAAGAATAATGCACTAATAATTGTTCCTAATCCTCTTTATTCTCTTTTAATATATGTGCACTGTTCGTGCATGATACGCGCGGCAGATCTTGCATCAGTAAAAGCAGTGACATTGTTTGCTTTTATCACATCCAATCTTACACGTACAGCGTAAAGTGCGTATTAAATACGTTGGAGCCAGCGGCATTAACTTTTCCATCTTATAATCGCCAGCCCCACTCAAGAAGATTAAGAACTCCTCCAGCTAAGCCAGTGACAGGCTCCTGATGTTGGTGGAAGTGATCTGGGGTCAACTGCTGATTGGGATGCAGCAGTTTCCACACAGAAGATTCTAAATCTTGGTATGTTTATATCTTCATTGCTGTAGTTACTCTTTTCCACTTAGCATATACAACGTTGCGTTACAAGCGTATATCTGACCCAAAATATCCTTCAGACAAAAGCAATGCATAATATGGCCAATAGCACCCAAAACTCATTTCAGTGCGGAAGTCATTTAGCCTTAACACAATTTCTTTAACTAGATGATTTCTTGATAATGGTCGTACCTTCCACCACAGAGGCTGGTCAAATGTAATAATGGGTGTGATATTTTCCTACTTGTATGAATGATAACGTACTGTAAATAAAAGACTTGTCAGTCGGATCCATGTCAATCATGGGTGGGAATAGTACAGAGACTTGTCAGGATGTGACCCTCCACAATGTACTTTTTGCTTTATCCCTGACCAAGACGCACAATGGTCCACATGATTCTAGTTATTTTCAACGAAAAATCCACCATTTGGGTAGGGTCTCCACATTCTAGATTCCCAAAGTGTGATACTCCGGTTGTTATAGAAGAGAGTTGTGTTAAGTGACTGGGATTCTCGACACGTTCGCTACATCTTCGGAGGTCAAGTCTAGTCTTTTGTAGCGCACAGAACTTTTCACAAACGGGTTCACTGTAGCTAACAATTTTATGCCATGAAATGCAAATCATGTGACGGTGCAACGTGTCCAATAGAAAGTGGGAACCGAAATGCTGGAACTTTGCATGCCCAAACCAACTTATAATGGAACTTGCGTTATTTTTGGCTGAGGTAACTAGGTTATATATTGACCCAAAGAGGCGACTTTGGTTTCAGTGTGTGCACCCGTAGCATTCTCTTTCAGGAATACTCTTTTTTTTTTTTCACACAACTTAGCAAAAGTCACAGAGCTCTTTCAAGATTGTACTTGTCAGCGGAAGAATAGTATTCTTTGGAAGTTTCCAAGGACTTTATTGCCCTTTTTATTAGCTTTGCTCAGTTTTCACTAATCTCAACTCCTCTTGCAGTGTTTTTCCTTATGCTGTCCTCGTAAATGTCATGAAGTATTCTAGCAAATGTCTCTTGAGTGTAACAACACCTACTTGACTATTTATTTCAGTTATAACGATATTTCTCTCAAACAACTCTATGCTGAGCGAGTAATAAGTACACCAAAGAAACAATATTCACCTAAACGATGCTCCCAGTATGTGTAGATAATCAATAAAGTATAGAGAAGTATGTTTAATGTCTCATTAGAAAAGAAATTTAATGGTTAACAACTTTTATAAAGTGCAGAGAATGTAATATTGATCCAAAGTCACATAATTAGGTGCTCAGCATCATATTGGTGAAGATATCATTCCTGTTGCAACTTATTCAAAGTAAAACTTCATGTTGGCTGAACTATAGCAAGGCTAACAAGAGATTGTCTCTGAAGTTTCTTACCACATGCGGAGGGACAATGCAGCTCCTACTTTGGTACTAGTGTTACCAACCACGGTCACTCTGGCTTAAACCATTCATAAAACTGCCATTATAGATAAACCGAAAAAAGCCTTGATACGTGAGTAGTGGCAACCTCGCTGCGAGCTGTTAGAGACCTTCTTTCGCTGACTTCCCTTTCGTGGTAAGGATATATGTACGATTTTGTAGAAATTAAGTTACTTCACGAGAAGAAATATACATGTTTGGCTCGATAACATATTAAGATCCAGACATGATTCCTTCGTCGTTATATTAAGTTCTAATAGACTGCAAGGTGTAAGAAGAATTCATTTGCTTCAAGTGAGAAAAGAAAGAAGAAAAAAAAAAAAACTATTTTTCTAGAAAATTGACAAATGGAACTGATATCCTTGCATAATTCAAGTCTTCATTTTACCAAGATTTCACTTTCAAAAACTGGTGGTATTTTTTAAGTTTTCATGAGGTAAAACGAAAATCTCATTCTAAATATTCAGTTTCGTAGATCTGTTTTGAACTGAACACATTTTTGCTTTAACAGTCATGATTTAATACTCTTGGATTGCACTGTACAATTATTTACATGTATGCATGCTCAAGTATTGCATAATGGAATTATTTCAATAACAAATGGATTCTTTTTAGCCTTAATAATCAGCGAAGTGATATTGACGGAAACCGTGGTCTGAACGCTTTCCTATCTCCGATTATTCAATCGTATTAAAGTACCAGTTCACCTATCTATTTTAATAAAAGTCCTGTACTCATAACTGTTTCTAGGAAGTGTGAATCCTGTTGGGATGATAATAAATGTTCTGAATGGGCAAATTGCTGCGTTGTTGAATTAAATTTCAACAATGAAAGGCATATTATTCATTCATTAAAAAATACACCTATCGAATTCTCCACTGTTAGAGTTACGAGCTCAAGACTTTTCTTTAGTAATTATGATACATATTATACACCGAATAGTTCCGATTATCACATGAAATTAAATAAATTATCGCTGTATCACTTTATAGATATCAAGAAAGGAAAATAGAAGTTACGCCTAAGAGTGGTCGAAAACCGATCCCGAACTATTCTGTCTTGGTCCACACAACAAAAGTTTCATGTGCATACACTAAAACCACTCTTGAATATTGCACGTGCAGCTCATTATATATGAAGTGTAATATTTGTCGCTTTTCCTTATTAACACTTGAGTGCAACTTACGCAAGTGTAATACGATAATATTAAAATACAAGGAGAAACGTAAAGATTTAACATTGTTAAAAATATCTTTTAGAAGAAGATTACGAAACATTTGGTATTGTATTAATTGGTGACTCACTATTTGCTGAGAAATTTAATAATTTCTTAATTTTGATTAACCTAATGAAACCCTCTAAAGAAATTCAAAAGACACGTCGATTTCTTCACCACTTTTACGGATTTACTAAACAATGGTCAAGTTTTTGCTGTCTTCACTGGAAGCATTGTCAAAATACAGATGAGCAAAAAGGATTTAGAGGGAATAATGGGAATTAAATATATAGCTAACGAATATACATACTAACGTATTATAACTTATAACACATAACATATAAACAAAATCATCTTGAGACTCCCACTGCAAGGTTTTCAGGGTAAAACTCTCAAGATACTGTGCTTCTTTTACGATTTCTAACGACACAATGATACATTAACGAATGTTAATTAACACAACCTAAGTTAACCTAACCTCCGTTAAAAAAAAAAAAATGTATATCACCAACACGTTAAATTACTCCGTATACGCGATCACCAACTCTCTTTAGACACGAAGTAAAAACAAAATGTACGTAATGTCACCAAACTAAAACAATACTAAACATTTCATATCGCTTCACAAACACAAAAAACTTGCAAACAAAATTATTAGATATGAGCTTTAATGAATATTAAACCAACATACCTTAACCACTGGACGCTGAGGTTGCTATACATGGCAGGAATGCAGGGGAAAACAATACAAGATTAGTATCCACAAGAACACAGAGCAAAATATTCATTAACACACCTAACATATTAAAAAAAAAAAAAACACTGACATGGTCAATGAAGTCCAGTAAATCTTCCAAGATTATTGATACATTAGGTAAACATTGATACATTAGGCAACTACCGAACTGAATTTCTAATTCTTCCATGAATACACATGTGACAGGGTAATAATGTCATGGAAGAAACGGCATCTCTTCTAAATCTAAACATCGGTTAGAACCTGGTTAGAAGAGCTTGTTACTGGAAGGTTACCATGAATTCAGTCCTCACAGGGAAAATCTCTAATACTTATTATACTTCATTTGACTTGTCCTTTCTGACAGTTACTTTCCTGTTTTTTTTTTTTTTTTTTTTTTTTTTTTTTTTTTTTTTTCACGTGGTCATAACAACCAGGTAAAAAGAACTGCTTCTATGACAACAGCACGTTCAGCCAATTATAGTGACTCATTTCTCTTGCTCTGCAATGGTAAACATTCTATCCTTTCCCCACGTTGTCAATTTGAATATAAATAAATGTACATTATTTTAGTCGAATGTCAACTTGAGTAGTAGACCTGCTGGTTATTGAGAGCATTCTTTTTAGTTCTCTTCTGTATCATTTAAATTTACAAAACTGAGATTTACTTGTAGTAAATAATTTTGTGTTTCAAAACCCGATGCTAAAGTTGGCAACACAGCCACGTGCGCGCAGCGAGCTGTCAGAAAGGACAAGTAGTCTCAACTGTAATGTAGACTTCTAATGAAAGAATTTTTTTTTTCTTGTGAAAGAATGTTTAGTCGGTATCATATGTTTGCATTAATAATTTAAATATTTTTTCAAACTATGTCAATAGAATTTAGTTCTTACACGAATTTTTAGAAAGGAAAATTTGAAGCACAAAAGTAATAATGAAATTGTACCTAGATATAGCATACTAATTCTATTTATTATTTTTAAAAAGCTCTATTAATGTTTGCAAAATTAGTAACTTTTATCTATATCAGCTACGCACCAGTTACAAAGAAAAATACATTTATTCGTAAATACTGTTAAACGTTTTCATTGAGATTCACATTTTATTTACATACATTTTACATGGTATCTGACTCTAGTACCCACCTAAGTCTAGAGTTCAACAGCAATAAAATAAATAAATAAATCATTACGCCTGTTTACGCAGTTTAAGATCCATCTACGAGAGAGAGATTGGAGACAGATCTTTCTTCCTGTTACACATTGGATATTCGTAACATTGATACATTAGACTTTAGACACAAGGAAAAACACTTTTAGATAATAATCAGGCATACATGTTTAATATCTTTTGTTGCCATTCTGTTTATATTACGGACAACTACGGCTATCCTACTTTGGAGCTAAAGAAAGTAAAGAAGTCACTTAAAAAAAAAAAAAATCTCTATCCAAGAACCAAATAATGTAATGAATTCCTTAAACTACTTCTATGATATAAAAGGGAATGTTCAAAAATAAATGAAGAACCTTGTTCACGGCAATACGTTACAGTAACCATATATGAAATGAAGATTATTAATTTTTGAGATGTTATTTTCCAGAAATATAGCCTAAAGCATATTTTACGATTCCCAATTGATAATTTTAGAAATGTAATTATGTACAACTATGACTTTCATGATAAACTTAATAACTGTGACATGTTGCTGGCAACGATGTTCTACGTTTGTTTCCCTTCTTTCTCTCTTGCATCATACAAATAAATTGAAGAAGTACATTACAAGATTTAAACTTCTCAGCTCTTAGCTTAACAACTTAGCTATGTTCGAAATATATACAGAATTTCAACAACATAGGAACAGAACAGTTATGACATTCCATATTGGATTTATTTGTATTCTTATGCCACTCTAAACGGAATTATACTAATAATCTTAGAAACTCGCAATAATAAGCACTACCAATCGAAATAATACTATCTCTGGTCATAAATTCGATCCGTTGTATGGGAATAGGTTAGGATCCAGTAAAAATTAAGTTCCGTCTCATATAACATAGGAAATGAAAGTTTATCTTAAATCCATTTAACAAACAACGATATTGTTGTTGTATAAAATATTACCATACAAACTAGACAGATACTGCACTGTTTATGGAAAATCGATTTTCTTTTTTTAAATCAGATTAGGATCAAATGAAGGTATGAAGAAAATTTAGATCCAATTATCAGCATACAGCTTTTGCACCACTCAAACAGAGCTGTTTCTTTTTCTTAGTGAAAAAACTACAAATAGAAAATAAAATCAAAACCTATCTTTTTGAAGATGGAAGTCAACCTGGAAATTTTCATCACGAGAGATTTTGTATACGGTAAAGATGTGTCTGTCAATATCCATATAACCATATAACCATGAAGAAAGCGAGAAACGTAAGGAGTTAGTGGTGTTTGAACACCAGCGCTATCTTTGGTTTCTAGCTCATTCATTTATATGGGGAATCATTTATCCGCTTGCTTTAATATTAACTAGAATTGTAATGATTTGTTTCTTAAGTTTATTTAAATGTTCCTTACCCCGTAAAAACTAAATTTTGTTTTATTTATTTTTCATTTTTAAAGATCAAATTTACTTTAAATAATATTAAATATACAGAATGCAATAACTTTTTCACAAAGAGTGAAAAAGTTATTTGACTGGACCGGAACTAAAACCCGGGATATCCAGCATATCGTGCCGATGCGTTAACCACTACGCTACCCAGTCCGCTTCCCAGAACAGCCAAATACTCTCAAGCAGACTGGGTGGCGTAGTAGTTAACGCATCGGCACGATATGCTGGATATCCCGGGTTCGAGTCCCGATCCAATCAAATAAGCTTTTCACCCTTTGTAAGTCATTGAATTCGCACCTACAGAGGATTTGGTGTGTAAAAATAAGTTTCCTCCTTTCATTAATATATGACAGAGTGCAAATTTATTTTGAAAAAGTACGGAACATTCACCTAGACTTAAAGAAAAAATTAATGAATCATCACTAAAATTCCAGTTCACTTCTAAGAGAACACAACAATAGAATATTCTCCGTATAAATCAATAAGCCAAAAACAAAAATGGCGTAAGTACTCTACATCGTTAACAATCTTAGATAAATCAACTTTTCAGTGCAGTTTCGTGTACACAAATATACCTCTAGAACTTAAAGAGAACTGTAAAAATATTGCCTGGAACAACAACAAAAGGAATATCTGATATAAGTAATACAAATTTCACATATTTTATCTGAGGCATCTGATACATGGATATCTACTCCACCATACACGACCTTCCTTCTTATCTTTTTTGTTAATCTACCATCAGTGAAATGATTGTGTTAGTTGGAAAGGGAAGTAGAATTTGTTTCTGTTAAAGAATATACAAGCAGTTCAAACAAGCAGAAACTGATTATCACACCAAAGAAAACATCAAGTAGCTACATGCGAAAGTTTATGAAGATATTTTGTAAATATTGTGTTATAAATATCTACAATTACCCGTTGAACACTGTGAATTATGAGAGTGCTTTTGCTAGCATTTGCTGCTCCTGCTTTGTTCCTCAGCTCCAGTTCCTTAAGAGCAGAATCCGTAACGGCATCTCCACCATTTGCCAAATTCTCTGAAACATAATGTACCAATACTTAAACTGCTGAACCTTAACATATAACGGAAATCAGGAAAATCAGACACACACAAGATACTAACAATGTAACTATGTACTATTTGCTAACGAAAGGACTTATCATTAAAAAATAAGCGAACAAACAAACAAAAAGTATAAATAAAAACACTTTAAGAATAACCTAAAACATACTAATATGTACTAATAATAATGTAACCCAAAAACATGCTAAGTGTGGTTTTCTGTACATTTTACCATTCACTTTCCTTTTCAGCACCGGGCTTATATAAAACGTAGACATACAGTTTAAAATGGAATCCAAACTATGTATACTGCTACCAAGAATCGAACATCAATCTTCAACGTGAAAAACGAGAATATTAATATTTTAGTCATGACGAATTATTGGGACCCAGCTATGCTCAGTTGCCAACAGATCGAAGAAACGGCTATATGACAGCTTTCAGTCTTTTCGTAGACTTCGTACAATTTTTTCATTAACAACAAAACTTAATATCAAACCAATAATTTATTTATAACAAAAACTAAACAATGTAAAATCAATAATTTATTTATAAGCGCTAATAAATATTTTGGCTTTTACTAGGTTGTTGGGCTACATTTATCCAAATATTCTTAATTGTGAAATAGAGTAGAACGGTTACAGTGACGATCTTTGCTTTCCTATTTTCCAACGAAGAAATATGACAATGTATACGCTTTTGAGTATTATAACCTACTATTCTACAAAATTGAAGATCCATACTATATTTGAGGATATCAATGACTATTAAGATCAGAACGCACAATATAATTCCTCCCATCTGATATCACAATTTCTTTCACTCCACAATCAAAACATATAATAACCATAAACAGTTAAGAATGCAAATAATACTTCGGGGCTTCGTACCAGGGAGTTTAAATTTTAGTTTATTAATTTAACCATATAAATAAATTATTTTTAACAAACAAATATGCAGAGAGTTCCCAAAGCTCCTTTACAATCTACAGATTTCCTAAGAATGTTATGTAAGTTTACGGAATGTGTGGTGTAATAAACTACAGATACCGAAGTTCTGTAGTGTCATTATTAAATTCCACATTTTAACTGATGATGATGCCTTAAGTAAGATTGGTACAAAACAAGCAGCCAGTGAAGTATCTCAAGCAGTTTGCTGAAAACTATAATTTATCACAAGAAGAGATTTCTAAAGTAGAGTTTCTGGAGTTTCGTCATCAAATGCGTATCTTGAAAGATTTGATGATCTCAGATTTGTTTTATATACCCAACATCAGACATCCCTTGATATGCTTCCACCATCATAATACTCAATCCTAGTGCACTTCAAAGAGCATGCATAAGAAACTCCTTGGCACTACTATCTCAAAATAAGGCAACATGAAATCCTGTGGACTATGGCTGGAAAGAAACAGATGGACATTTACTACCCTCAACATTTCTCAGTCACTTGCAAGATGACGTTGTAACAGTGTGTGGATCCAAAACATGCAAAACTAAGGCATGTAAATGCAAGAAAGCTAGAGTATTTTGTACAGTATTCTGTAAATGCAACAAAAAATGTGAAAATTCAATGTAAAAGTTTATTAGTGATATTCGTGGCAGTATATAACATATGCAATTCTATTGAAAATGGTGACAGTAAGAGCAATTAAAAATTACAACTGATCCTATCAACCAATATATAACTTCGTATATTATTGTGCAGGTTAAACTATTTCGTCAACCAAAGTTATATTATTTTATTTAAAAAGAACCTCTAGTACTTGCAAAACGGTTGAATACACTAGGTAAATTCCTTTGGGAAAAATCACTTTTTGTGTTTTCTGCTTCAGATATACTCCGTTTAGCACAAATATCACTATTGTAGTGAAGCCACAAGGTCAATTTTTCATATGGGTATCTCGAAAATAATGCATATAGTGAAAAAAAAAAAAAAAAAAAAACGAAAAAAATAGTCAATTTTTCATTATTTTCCTCCCAAAAGATATACTTACACACTAATTATGAGGATTGTCTGTGAATTTTCTACGTTCTATTTATCCTATCCGTCATTCCTAAGTAGCGAATATGACAAAAATACTTTTCATATGAAGAGAACAATAATAAATATATAATTATATATAATTAGAGGTTAATAATATATAATTAGAGACTACGTTGTGTAATAAATATATTTTTTTAATTTTTCTAGTTTTGGGTTCCGCTATTTTGAAAAATGGAGGCTATTTTAAAATTTACTTCCCTGGCCGCCAAAATGATATTTGCTTCGTATTCTCCAGCCTTGAAAACATATATTTCGACACTCGGGTAAGATGACCATTCTATGCCTATTTTTAACTTCCATATTTCGTGTCCGTCATTTTGAAAAATGGCGGATATTTTAAAAAATACTTTTCTGACTACCAAAATAAAAATTTGTTTTGTATTTTATGGCTTCGGAAACATATATTTCGACACTAAGATGATCATTCTAAGCCAATTTTTAAAATTTCATTTTCCGTGTTCGCCATTTTGAAAAAATGACATTTACTTGAAAACGTCCCAAAACTGGAATGTCTACCCTAGGAAAAAATAATCTAGTATGTCCCCAAATTGAATTCCATAAATAAAATTTTCTGAACATATATATATATATATATTTGACTATATGGTGGGTCCTGGACTACAACTATCGATGATTGGAAACATGCAATATGATTCGGTAGGTCCTCTTTCACCTTGTTTCCAATAACAGGAGTCATGTTTATGTATGGCAGACGCCCACAGAGGCTTTATGCCCGCTCTTCTCTACCGTGCAACATGACGGTAGTTCTATAATTCTGTCAGCTACAGTTTCCTATGTTCCGTGAATCCTGTGATTACGATGTATTACTGTTAGTGACTGTGCGCATTTTAGGCGACCAGGTGCATCCTATGGTTGTTCCGTGTCAATGGTATCATTATCCAAGATGATAATGCGCCAATTCACTCCGCTGGAGCTCTTGATGCGTGGTTTCATTAACCGTGACCCCCCCCCCCCTGGCTTGCCTAATCCCATACTGAAGATTATTGAACACCTGTACACAGTTCTGGAATTCAGGCTCCAGAGGAGATATTTTCATCCTCGCTGACGGATTTGAGTGCTTCACTACATAGCATACAAAATTACACAATATTCCTCTGGAAACTATTCCTAATTCATATGTCTTCGCCCTAAGACGAACCAGAACTTTTTCGCATACTTAAGATAGTCTTGCACCATATTAATCAATAAGTTGCATTTTCTTTAGATGTTTTAATTATTTTGAAAATAATATATATATATATATATTGTAATGATTACCTAGGATCAGGACAATATACACTGGAAGAATGTAAAAAAAAAATATAAAAACTTTACTTTTAATAAACAAAATAAACCTGTGTTTTCCTACAAGTTAACAAGAAACCGTTAGGAAAATTTCCGTGGCTGCATTAAGACACGGAACACAACCTAAAAATTAACTTCCTAAGTAAAATTTAGTTACAGAAAGTAGCTCGTGACCTTAAAACCAAGAACAGCAAGCAGTATTTAAATTTCGGGTTTTGAGCTCTCACAGAGGTCGTTTTTAAATGGTAGGCAAAGGTGCTGCACGTTTGCCGACGAACTCTTGATTAACAGGCTGCCTCGATTTCGGAAAAGAGAGGTACTGAGTTCAAGCCAGTTCTATCCAGGTCCATAAGCCACGCAAAAAGGTTTGCTGTGGGCTACCATTAATACTATCCTAGGAGGTTCAAAGTTCAATCCCGACTCCGTAGCCACACAAAAAGGTTTGTTGCGGGCTTCCAATCTGGTTGTTGCTTTAGGCTTGAAAAGGAAGAAAACCAGAAGCTGACTTCCAAGACGAGGCCAAAACATGTAAGTAGCCAGTAATGGAATTCAATGCATAAATGATAAATTCACTCTTAAGACAGTTCTAAGCGATATAGCCCAAGGCTTATCTTATGCCTGGCGTATTATTTCAAATCACCTTGCTAATATAATGATTTTCTTTATAGATCAAACAGAATCTATATTATTTCATTAAACTCTATTAAACTAACTTTTATGGCACACAGAGTTTGACCCTGGTTTAGCAGATAAGCAATAGTGACCAACAGACGGTGACCAACACAATAGTTATATGTATAGCTTAAGTAAATAAACAATCACCATCATTATAGGTTTTCTCTCTTATTCCAGGGGGCCGCGGTGGCTCAGTGGTTGAGCGTTCACCTCTGGTGCTTGGAGTCCCGGGTTCGATCCCAGCCCCCGCCAAGTGGACTTTGTGGTGTACAAACACCGTGTGCGTGGGTTTTCTCGGGGTCCACCCGTTTCCTCCCACTTTCTTCATTCCACCATTTCATTCATTACTCATGATCACCGTCTCCTTTAGCCTAACTGGCATAAGCGTGGGACGTAAAACTCAAAAATTTCATTTATTTCCTTTCTCTCTTATTCCATTTTGCAATTCTTAAATAAGTTTAATGAACGGTTGTAAAAACTAGTAGCATTATATTAGCGAAGGTTCACCAAGTAGGTTGTAAAATAACTACGTCCTTATTTATAATGGAGTTGCAGGGGCTTATCGTCCAGCCTCGTTAGGAAGAAGCATATACGGTTTATTGCATTGCAAATAGCATACCCTACAGGAGAATCGAATCATAGGTCACACTCTATCACTGTACTACCACACCGACACTAATAAGAACAGTAATATTCTAAGACAAGAACCATTATCTTGTTCTAATATATATATATATATATATATATATATATACAAAGATGTGGCTATTTCCTTATGGTTGTGACAATACTGAAATGAAACGAACTCCCTAATTTTATGTTCCCGTGGACAAGTTATTAACGTGTTCGCAAAGGGTGATTAAAAAAAAAAAAAACTTGATTTATTACTTACCAACAACACCAGGTTTTGAGAAAACAGTCTTTGTTGTAGTAATGACCGCGCCGGTTGGTGAAACAGTCTTCAGAGTCTCTTTCAATTTGTACGGTTTATCTTCTAATATAGGAATATCCGCTCCTTCAATAAACAGAAACTGAAAAAAGAAAATAAATACATAATATTGTATATATATATATATATACACACTGGGTGTGTAAAAATTGTGTACACTTTCGGAACTAATATAGATAATTTATTTTCCAACCTACAAAATAAAATTTCTGGCAAAAGGTAATGTTATGTTTTCTCAAGAGATGGCAGCAGAATCGTTGGTCTAGCTGCGCAACCCAGTTAGTGGCAAGAGAGTAACCTCAAAATAGCGGACGGACGTTTGAGCTTTGAAAAACAGAAGGATGTTATTAAGTGGTACTGAAAGTTTGAGAATGTCGCTGTGGGTTCAGATACAGTGGAGACGTGAGTATAGGACTGATCCACCTTCAAAGAGTAAACAATTAGCATATCTAGGAGGCAAATTCGAGGTTCATGGAACAGTGTGTGATGTGCAGAAAGGACGCTCAGGGAGACTTTGCACGGGTACAAATGCTGAATCCACAATGCGGTATTGGAACTGATTCAGCGTTCACCACAAAAACCTTCAAGGCAAGGGTCACGTGAGAGTGATGTGAGTGTCAGTGGTATGCTACGCATACAAAAGAAAGGTAAATTGCGTGTGTACATTCCAAAGTTGGTGCAACAGCTAAGTGACGATGACCCTGACTGCAGGGTACAATTTTGTGAAGGAGTTCAAGATATGGTTACATGAAAAAATGAAATGAAATCTTTGAGTTTTACGTCCCACGGTTATGCCGGTTAGGCTAAAGGAGACGGTGATGAGAGATGAGTGAGATAGTGGAATGAAGGAAGTGGGAGGACACGGGAGAACCCCGAGAAAACCCACGAGCACGGTGTTTGTCCACCACAAAGTTCACTTGGCGGGGGCTGGGATCGAACCCGGGACCCCAAGCACTAGAGGTAAACGCTCTACCACTGAGCCACCGCGCCACCCGATATGGTTACATGAAAACTGGGATTTATGAGTAGCACTGTTTGGTCGGATGAAGCATAGTTCAAACTTGATATGGAACTGTTAATAGTTACAATTATGTGTACTGGACTGAAGATAATCCCCACATTACTGTTTAAAAGGCTACGAATTTGCCTTGCATTACTGTGGTTTGTCTCCTAGGAGACTCATTGGACTTTTCAGTTTTGACGGTATTGTAACTAGAGAAAAGTTCCTAACAATGTTTTCTGATTCCATTTTTCCTGCTATTTGTGCACTGTACAGTAATGACAGGTTTTATTGGAACAAAGTGGCGTCCTGCCGCACCATCACAGAAATGCGCGATCATATCTGGATCGAAGTATACGAAACCACTGGATATGACGCAGGTGACCACTCGAATTTCCTGTACGCTCCCCAAACCTTACACAGCTCGATTTTTCTTGTAAGGCACAGTAAAGGTCTACCGTTTTAAACAACGTAACCTAGACACACTCTGGATTGAAATTCAAACGGAGTGCGCAGAATTCATATTGGACACTTTACGACGAAGTACGGAAGCAGTCGTAATTCGTACACAGAAACATACAGATTCTGAAGATCGCTATTTTGAAAATTTACTTTAATCACCATTTGGAACATTCAGTTTGCTTAGAGAGTATACTTCTTTTTCACATTGTACAGATCCTTACTTTTCTCAAAAATTTAACTTTGTAAGTTGGAAAATAAATTTTCTATGACAGTTTAAAGTGTGTATACATTTTCTTGAAGCACTCGATTGATTGATTGATTGATTTTTAGTTTAGCGTCCCGTTCAGCAGCGAGGCTATATGAGACGTGGACCTACTGATTAACGTGGAATCCGAACCACATGAGCTCCCGCCGGGTCTTGAAGCACTCGAGATGATATATATATATATATACTCGAGTCCCACTAATGCGAACTGACTGGGACTGAACCCTGTTCAGATTAGCCGGAATAACAGTAAAATCGCGGTTTGAAGCGGGTTAACGGATCCATTGTGTTGTAATACATAGTGTATAGTAATTCAAAACACGTTTTCTGACAGTATATGTACTGTACTGGAAAAATGTTTAAAATGTTGAAAACTTTATGCCATTATTCTATTTCAAACAAACTTTGTGTATTGTAGTAATATGGCTGAAGACCTAAATACGCGTATTAAAGAAAAAACTGTATTTAACGAAAGTTTGTTTTCTACGAAAATATACACCCATTTTCTTCCTTTTAGTTATTAATTTCCTAAAATTGCGTATTTTTGTCACGAAAAATTCCTCCCGAACCTGTTCGGATTAAACGTATTCGGATTACCGATACTCCACTATATATATATTACAATTCTCACACAAATGTTGAATACTGATTTTTTTTTTTTCAATACTATTTTTTTAAGCTATAGTCTTATTACTATTTTTAAGTCTTAGCCTGATCATCGGAAAAGGATTGTCGGATTATATTTTTCAGAATTACATCAAAAAGGAAAAAAAAAATTCGGAAACTCTTTATACATATTAACCACGTACTCAGATTGTCTGCTGTTTCTAGAGAAAGATTGGTAGAAACTTACTGCTCTCTCGTGGTAATTCTTAAAGAACTAGAACTACCAGGGTGGAAAAAAATTATGATTTTTTTCAAAAAAATCATTTTAGTTGATTTTTTTGATTTAAATCGATTTTTTTGATTTAAATCAAATCTTTTTCTTCGTATAATACAAGTCGCGAACTAAAGAAAAAACATTAGGAATTAGTATTAAATGTTAATTATGTCATTTACGTGAAAGTATTGGGTTTAAATTTTGAATTAATTCCCAATCATTAACCTATTTCAATCCCAAAAAATGTTTCTTAAGCATTAAGGAAAAAGTACAGCAATGTATATCAACATGACACTTTTCTTTTCACGAAAGTTACTGCTATTTGGCAGGGGCATATTTTTAAACAATTGGAACTAGCTAGCGGCATGTTCACAAAAGCTCTCCACTGACTTCTATCCTTAGTCAACTGGATCCAGTTTTTACTTTGTATTCCTATTTCTGCGAGATGCAACTTAATATTGTCCTCCCATCTGCGCCTAGGCTTCCTAATGGTCGTTTTCGGATTGGACTTCCAGTTAAAACTTTGAAAGCGTTCCTACTTTCTTCCATTCTCGCTACATGTCCTGCCCACCTGGGCCTCCAAGATTTGATGACCCTAACAATGTTTGGTAAATGGTATAAATTATGCAGTTCCTCATCATGAAGTTTTCGCCATTCCTCATTTCCGTTCCTTTGGGTTCCGAATATTCGTTTCAGGATTTTATTCTCAATTACTTTGTCTGCGTTCTTCCCTCAGCGTAAGCGACCATGTTTCACAACCATACAGCACAACAGGCATAATTATCGTTTTATATATTTTAAAGCTTCAAATTCCTCGACAATTCGCGACGATAAGAGATTTTGAACTGAATCATAACACGAATTCCCTGTAGGAATTTTCTGCAGGAATTCCAAAATAAAAAAATCAAGATGATCAGTTCCAGAAGAAGAAACACTTATGATTGTTAAAAATATGCTTTATGTGACGTGAAAAACAGTTCAAATGCGAGTTATCCGTGCATTTAAGACATCTATACATAGCAGGCACGTTTTTATACTTTTATGTTGGCTATTTTATTTCCTCTGACAATTTTTTCTGCACAGGCACGGCAAGTTTTTTGCGATCACATCGCAGATCGCGGCATGTTCTGCAATGGGGTCAAGTATCCACTTTATCAAAAGTATTATTCAATATTTTAACGCATCCAAAATTTGTCGTATTACGATCCCGAGGAACTTCTTTGTGTTTAGTACATAAATTTCGCCCAAAATTTTAAAATCTAATTTTTTTTCTTGTTTCGGAGAGGGGATCGGACCCCTCTAAATACGCCCCTATTATCTGGAAACAAACAAATTATAGACGTGTACACAAAAGAGTTTTCATCTTAAATGTCCATGGTGATTTCCCCATTGGAATAGAAATTTTAAAACCTTGTGTTACTAAGAGAAGAAAGCAGGGTTCACCCGTAACCCGTTCAAATGGGATTTTCCCTGATCGTTCCCTACATGATACTAGTTTTCATACTGTGCTTACATACATTTGAGTCTCATTGTATTATGATTATTATCTTCCGTAATCGAAATAACAGAAGAGAAACGGGATTTTACTTACTTTCACTTTAAATTAATTCATTTCGGAATTTGATTTAAATCAACGATTTTTATTTAAAAAATCAAGTGATTTAAATCTTGATTAAAATCGTGATTTAAATCAGACTGATTTAAATCAATCCACCCTGAGAACTACTACTGAACCTTCTTACACACAAATATAATAACTGCGCAGTCGAATATACTTTACATTAGCTCTTCTACAAAAGCTCAATTCTAACCTTCACTGCATAGACTCCTTAATTGCTAGTCTAAAGCTATCTTCTAAAATTAACATTACTTCTATAAAACGTAAATTAGAAAAAAAAAAGTCATTAGCTTTACACGATACTGTAATCTTTGTAACATATATATTGAAATGAACTCTAATACATATATCGAAAAGGAAACAGAAAAAAAAAGGAAAAAAGCGTATAAGATCAATCAGCTTCCATGGAACCACATTTATATTTTAGCATTTATTGTAGCATGAATAGTAGTTATAACACCATCTTTTATAGCACTTTCTACTATAAAACTTTTGTGGAATAAAATTTATTGTATTTTTAGCATCTCTGCTGAGATCTGAAACATCAGCAGCACAGTGCTGTGGAAAATGTGAGCGAAAATTAAATGAACAAAATTAAATAGTAAACTATATGGTTTAAAAGATCAATTGTTTTCTTATCTAGAACTATTAATGTATTCTCTTCTTGCCGAAGATTAGCGCGAGTATCTGTGATGATGGTTCCAGTCTCAATTCCCAGCTGCGACAGAATATTACGGTGTTAACTTACCATTGTGAAGCAATTGGGAAGTTACCTGAACAAAGAGAAAACGGAATATGTTCTACAAAGTCAGAAATAATGGCACCTGAATTTGGTATACTGACTATGTATCATCCAGTTGAAAATGTTCGGTCTGATCGTCCATAGCAGTTCGTGAGCTGTAGCGACAAGGATCGTAGTTTAAATTAGTTTAAAACAACTAATGTCCAAAAATATTTTTTTACACGATTCATTTTTTATTGTGTTTAAACTAGGGCACGTCTCAGCATTTTTTTTCGTCAAAGTTAACAATTTTCGAGATCGTTTATATCATTTTTTCTTTTGTAAAACTTAATTTCCACATCTTGATCAATACAAAACTAAAAAAAGCGACATTGTTGTCAGATCTGATTATGTATCAGTATAAACGTATTGATGTTAAGGCTAGCCTAATTATAAATATTTGTTCTTACCTCAACGGTAAGGGAGCCTGATACTTCATCTGCTTCGTATGGGCGAGACTGGAGAGAGATTATTTGACGTTGACTAGGATTTATAAGTAATTCTTCAATTCCAACAATACCCAACCCGAGAAAGTTGTCTCCTTTGTTCGCTTTATCAAATATTTCAAATAACAGCTCGGCTGTATTCGGACTTAGATCGCTGAAACAAACAAATGAATTGATAACTATAAATTCGTGTCAGCAAAATACTACTGTAATTGTGTTAAAACTTTACACTCTTAACATACTGTTATTGGCATCCTTCAATCTTAATTACATTTCAACTTCAAAACAGTCACTACTGCACATTTTAACCCTCAGAACGCTAAAATGGGGCCAGGTTCGGCCCATGCATATTTCTGTAAGAAATGTGTTTTGTTCTACTGAAAAGGGATAGATTACATCAACTGAGTCGTCAGACGTTAGTACGCACGTTCTACCATCTAAAATACTGAGTTCAATAGTTGTTGCGTCTATTCTGGAAAACAATCTCATTTGTTTACGAGAAATATACATGGGCGAAAAATGACCCGATTTTGACGTTCTGAGTTTTAATATTGGCTGATTACATAGATTGGTATTGTATAGGACCTACTTCTTTGAAAACCACTTATACTCAGCTAAAGTTACATACAGGGTTCACAGGGAGCGCTTTTGTTGGGATTCATTTATTTTATGGGACTGAAACATTGAAAGCCCAAGTTCTTTATTTTTCAAAGGAAATCGAACGAAATATTTTGCTTTTTTTTTTTTCAGTTACTTAATAAGTAAACATTATTTTGTATTTAGAATTTTATTCGATTGAAAATTAAGCTATATCAGTGGTTCTCAACCTAATTTCTATCACGACCCCCATTTTATCACTTTCTCTTGACAGCAAGCCCCTTATAATTTCTGGTGTGTAATAAGCTTGTGTGGGATTTTTAATATAACTGTTGCGGAGATCTCACGATATCCATCTATTTCTATAATAGGAGAATCCATTTCTTGTATGTAGTGGATAGAGTAACCTCCCTAAAAGCGAATGGATTAAAACCAAATTTGGTCAGTTTATTCATATTACAAATATCGAATCCATTCCGTTATAATGTTTCAAAATGGAGGCCGTTGGAAAATTTTAAAACTTCATAACTCTCTTAATTTCGGGTCATATGATATAAAATGATTTCTAATTTTTGTTTTAAAAATTGGATAGTTGTTTAAAAAGTTATTGAGTATTTTAATTTTCGAGAGGCCGCCAGTTTGAGTTACCTCATATTGTGAATTTGGTACATTGTTGTGTGTGTGTGTGTTCAGACCCCACACCAAAAATATATCTTCATTGTGGCCGGTTGCTGAAATATATATATATATATATATATATATTCGCTCACCCACACACGTGTACAATTCTGTCTATTATGAACATTTTTGAGGAAACATGCAATGTTTTGTACATGGAACTGCCTGTAAAAGCCTGTCAGATTTTGACAGGCATTATGCAGGCGCCTGTTTCGACGGAAACACATGTAAAGAAAATATTACAGGCACATTGTCTTCAGGTGATATGCATGTCGAAAAAGTACTAACTTCTGTTGCAAAGTTTGCAAGGAAACACGCGTTGTAGAGCCTGTATATTAAAATGAGAACATGCAATGTACACGTAGTCACTCACATGCAAGTAATTGGTGGGAATATGTTTATGTAAAATACCTTGAATGGATTGTTGATAACATTCGCAATACAGTGAGAATGAAAAGTACAAGGAAGGTGCATGTTTATTAACATGTAATATACATATGTGACATTCGCATTACATGTAAATACCATGTATTAGCGTATAGCATGGAAAACGCATGATGTAGAATATGTTATTTTATATGTTGCTTTTAGAATATGTTATTTTATCATTTTCGTGTACATGCGAAGTGTGTAACTCCCCTACGTGCAGTATACAAGTAATGTACAGGTGAACGGGAACATGCAATGATCATGTTTGCCAATAAATGGATTAAACAGATACGTGTGGTGAACAAGGTGGATTGGAGCTAAACATTCACGTTAAGGGCATAGGAGACATGCAATATTCAAGCACAAGTCTCCAATTGGACATTCGCTATGCAAGGTCCTAACACATGTATAATACATGGGATTACAAGTGAATACATTGGCTGTATTATCTCCGTGTACATGCGAAGTGTGAACCCACCAATGTGCAAGGTACAAGCAATGTGCAGGTAAACGGAAAATGCAATGATCATGATTGCCAATAAATGGGTTAAACAGGTGCACAATGAACAAGGTTGATTGGAGTGAATGATTAATGTTACAGGTGCAGGAAACGTAATATTCAGGCACCAAGCCTCCAATTTATCATCCATATGCAAGGTCCTGACACATGTACAGTACATTGGAATAGAATTGGACACATTGCTTGTAACATGCAAAGTGTGAACTCACCTACATGCAGTGTACAGGCAATGTACAGATGAATGGGAACAGGCAATGATCATGACTGCCAATAAATGGATTAAACAGATACGTATAATGAGTAAATAGCTTAAACAGGTGAATGCGATGGACAAGATTGATTAGAGTGAAACATTCACGTTACAGGTGTAGTGAACATGCAATATCCAGACATCAAGTCTCCACTTTGACATGCACATATGCAAGGTACTGACACATATATACAGAGGCGTGAGGAGACCTTTGGATTAGATGGATCAAATAGTAGTATTACTCCTTAAACTGTGCAGCCTACATTCCAGTAATCGGATTTGAATTTTACACATTTTATTTATATATTTTTATTTGAAGTACAGTATCACGCATGACCCACTTTTCATCACTGGTAAGTACTCGATGGGAATTTGGTGCATCAGGGACGTACGCAGAAATTTATTTCGGGAGGGGTCCAAACACAATTTCAGGCTATATTATATTAAAAATTGCAAAACTGCCGCTAAAATTAGACTAAATTTACAAAAAAAAAGTCCAGATTTGGGGGCGTCCGGACCCCCAGGACCCACCCCTGCGTACGTCCCTAGGGTATATTGCGATACCGTAAAACGACAAACTGTTAGTAATTATTGCTTATTGGCTTCCTGCAAGGTGTGAGGCACCAACTTGCTTAACTTGTACGTCCTTGTTATGTGATGCAGGTAAAGAAAAATATATTGTTGTGAGCAGAGGTGCGATCACCCACCCTCAAGTGCTTGGAAACAATCCCCCCAAATTTGTCTTTTCTCCCACCAAATATACAACGTTTAACATGCATGTGATCTATATAATACACATCCATTTCATGAACAGGCAAATTGCATGTTACATGTGGCTCCCATGTACATGTTACCTACATGCAGGCCCGTATCCACGGGGGGCCAGGGGGCCGGCCCCCCATAATTTTTACGGAAGGCTTGCAAAAAATCTCGATTAATTCTATGTGTAAACACTAAGAATAAAATGCAATATAAAAGAGATTATTTCAAGAACTTTTCCATTTTAACTACTTGACAACACTTCTAAACATATTTTAAAGGAGTTAAAAGTTTATCAGTCTTCTCGAATCTCGATATGAAATGACAAAATACACATTGAAGCTAGTTTTCCGAAAAGAAGGAATATGTTCATAATACTTCACGCCACAGTTGTAATAGCGATCTGGGAGGTAGGAGACGAAGTGTGAAGTGCTTACTGCGAGCCAAATCATAAAAACAGGAGCGGGAACAAAGCGTTTATCTTTTGTCGATTGCAGTAACGGCGGCAAGTTCGTTATTCTATTGTGTAGTTGTAGTACATACATGCATTACAAATCCTCGTCAACAGCAAACCTTAGATTAATTATGGAACAATTAGTTGTGAAGTGAATTAAGAGCTCCGAGTTCCGTTAAAGGCGACTGATTCTAGTAAATTATTGTGGTGTGATATGTAAAACAAGAACTATGGTGGAACATTCACCGAAAAAGTAATGGTTGCAAAGACTTTCATATGTTTGTTTTCGTAGAAGAATAAAGTTAAGCAAAATTACCTTAATTAGATGAGTAACTGAGCAAGTGAACATATTTAACGTTTAAGTTTAAGAATTAAATTCCGGGTTGTGGAGCCAGGACTAGTAAAAATTTGCAATATTTAGAGGGGAAATTAAGTAGCAGAATGTTTTGTATTGTACTTGGGGTGGGAGATCCTGTGGAAGTAGCTAGTTTTCATATAAAAACGTAAATTGGAACTAATGTTGTAATTCAAAATGAAAGAAGCAGTGATGCTTTTACTCGATACTAGATGGTGTAGCGTTTTACTTACACTGAGAAAAATCCGGTCTCCGGTTAGTGGTATATTGTACAAATATACGGAATCCTCTTGCTTACTACAAAAATCAGAACGGATAGTACGTTATTCGTATGCTACTTAGGCACTGCCCTTACATCATGCCGTTGCAGGATGTCTGATGTCCAACAGTCTTCCTTATATTAATATACATATAAATTTATGTATGTTACCTTCGTCAGCTATATGTTATATACGTCCATTTGTATATGAAATCCTGACCGCCTATATTGTTTCATACGGAAAGTATGTATAGATGGAACACTTATACAGAAAGTATTATAAAACATGCGTTTTCAGTTATACGCTTGCTGTACGTAAAGTCCAAAAACTACAGGATTTACAAATATAACATACGATATTACGTACGCCACATACATTTTTATGCCCTATGCTTTCCTGAAGCATATACTAATCATATATTCAATTTGAATGTTCTGATTTATCGTAAATTGACATCTTTTTATGTTGTGGACACGAAGTATCCCTCGTTGGTAGAACATTTTATTATTGCAGCGACCTGGCTTTTACAGATAGCAGTATTACATGTAGGACTATTAAAACATACATATTTTAATTCTAATTCGTGTAGTTAGTAATACCTATTTGATAAAATTTATGTTTTTTTCATGCAGATTACAGAATGTTAACTTAATGTGTGTATGTGTAGAGGGGAATAATAGAATTATGTAGAAGCAAAATACTCAAACATTTAAGAACAGATATGATGAATTGCTGATATTACTATTTGATGAAATATAATATGGTTGGCTCGCCCCCCCCCTCAACTTCTATCGGGCCCCCCTCTACATTTTTGGGCTGGCTACGGGCCTGCCTACATATGCCTTCTGCTGTATATATACATGGAACGTACATATTTTACGCGTGTCCAACACCTGTGACATGCAAATTTTATGTACACTTAATGCGATGTACTTTACATATATATATATATATATATACAGTATATATCGCTAACACGCCCACTAATTCGCTAACACCTGTATTTCACATGTATTTAACATGTAAATTACATTTTTATCAAATGAAAAGCAGCTATCGTCAGATCTTCATGAGGTAACGTATATGTCAACTACATGGAATATGCCGGTTACATACATGTCTTTCCACTCTCTACATGTTGTTTACACGCATTTTTCACGTTGCAAGGTTGCAACCCTATCAACATGAAAACTACCTGTTTCCGTGAAATGAACATGCAATGATCTTGAAAAAAATCGATACCTGTCTCATGCGTTTAAAAGTGTTCCATTTTCAGGCGCATGTACAGGCGCCTGTAAAAATATTCCTATTTATGCATGTTTCACAGGCGCCTGTAAACCACCTGCATTTTCTGCCTGGGGCAAAGAACAACAAAGTACCCTAAACAAAAGCAATCTCTTTCATTGCCGAGAGAATAATTTGTCCATTGTTGATTTATTAACAAACGCAACACAGCTATTGCGGATTAGTGTTTTCAACTTTAATTGCATTTTAATATGCAAGTTTTGTTGCATTTGTATGTTTCTTGTATTCCAATAAGCAGTTCTCATTAATTTCAAATCGTATCTCTTTCATTTAAATTGATTTTTAAACAACCTTGCTCCTGTTGAAAATGTTTAGTAGTTCTATTTTTTTGTTATTCTTAACAGTATGTATAAAAATAAAAAAATATGTCTATCAGAACAAAATTCAATATAATATTTTAAAATATTTTCCTGTATTAGATTCTATTTATACGTATTTCTCTCTTCCGCTTATCTTCGCGACCCTCAGGTTGAGAAACACTGAGCTTTATAATGTATACAGCCTTGATTCTTACGTAACTACACATTATTGCTTCTTAGGTACGTGAAAAGTAAATATATATATATATATATATATATATATATATATATATTTTTTTTATGACTTACATCACCGGGACCCATGTATGAAAGTTTTAAGTTACTTAAAAAATATAAATGTCCTAAAAATAAGTTCAAGAAAAAATTTAGCTAAGTCCAAGCAAAACAGGTAAACCTTCAAAATAGCTCAATTAGTTTGTGGTTCATTTCCATCGTAGTCTGTGCCAGCTCAAACTGCTCAATTTACATCTTAAGAATTTCAAACCATTTTGAGAATCTATACAGTGACAGCTATTTCTATTGAATTAATGAAACAAATAACACTTTCACTCCTCGATATAGCTATGCAAATTTCAGCTTCCTGTCAGTCTAATGCATTTTTGAAAGACTATTTATTTACTTATTTACACATATGTCTTGGTATTTATACATATTTTTGGTCTTAAGCCCATCATGTATGAGGGATGAAGGAAATAAGTGGCCTGGGACCTGTAAGTGAGGTACCATCTTGGCATCTGGCTCGTGTGAATGAGGAAACCCAAGAAAAACCTCGTTCAAAATTGCTAGCCTGAAAAATGCTCTTACAAATTTTCGACCGAGAAAGCCCCAGAAACTGAATTCGGGACTGCTCGCACCAAATTCGAAAGCGTTGGCGAGGGGCGACTTTTTAAAGATGTATATAAGCTAATTTTTTTTAAAAAAATACTAAATACATGGCAAATAAAACCTTAAACCTCTTATTTTGAGACGAATACATTTATTGGCACTGTTAAGTGCAATTGCTATAACGTTACTTCAAACAAAAGCTCTTTCAGCTACATTTAAAAACATATTTACAACAGAAACATAACATAACATAATGTAGTGCTGTTTATTATGTTTATCATTGAGTGAAACTGCTACAGTGTTTATTATTTGTACAGAGAGAGAGAGGGAGAGATACTAATGTTAAAAAATTAAAATACAGGACAAAAATAAAGGATCAAAATCGTCATTAAAACTAAGAGTGATTTAAGCTCTTTATTTATGTGCTATACTACACCCTGCTTCAAAAAGAACATACGTATTACGAAGAATTATTTTGTACAAACTATCGATCGCTGCGCTGGGCTATTGGAGAAACGAATACATAGTCTAATTTATATTAATAGCCGCTAGATGTCAGTTGTCTTCCGTTTTGCTTGGTAACCGTCATATGTTTAAAATGGCTACTCCGCAGAAGAAATCATTTTGCGTTCTCGAGTTTGCGAAGTGCAATTCCATGAATACAGTGCAAAGACGTTTCAGGTTGAGGTACCAAATTGATCCTCCGAATGGGTGGAACATTCCCATATGGTATCAACAGTTTGTAGATACAGGATGTGTATGTAAAGGAAACAGTCCTGGCCGCCCTCGTGTTCCTGAAGAAAATGTTGCACGAATTCAAACTGCTTTCCAACGTAGTCCTTCAAAATCAACTCGTCGCGCCAGTCGGGAGTTACAAGTGCCGACAACAACAATTTGGCGTGTTTTGAGACGTCGGTTAGTTATGAAGCCATACAAGTTACAGCTGTTACAAGCTTTGCGTCCTGATCACAAACGCAAACGTGTGGCACTTTGTAACGAGATTCTGGATACTATTGACAATGATAACACTTTTGCACAACGTATAATGTTCAGTGATGAAGCGACTTTCCGTGTTAGTGGTCAGGTAAAACTAAATGTTCGAATTTGGGGCCTACAGAATGCACATGCAGTCATTGAACATGTACGAGATTCGCCCAAAGTCCCGATCATCTGTTTACGGCCCATACTTCTTTAATGGAAACACGGTTAACAGTCAGCTGTATCTCGCTATGTTACAAAACTGGTTGTTTCCGAGGCTGCACGAAGACAACTTCATTTTTCAGCAAGACGGGGCACCCCCTGACTGAGTCGCCAAGTGCGTGGATATTTGAATGAAACTCTACAGAACCGTTGGATTGGTCGTCAAGGAGCTGGCGACTTAGCATGTCTCAGCTGGTCTCCATGGTCACCGGATTTGCCATTCTGTGACTTCTTCCTATGGGGTTTCGTTAAAGACAACGTTTATGTACCACCACTCCCACAGAACCTGGAAGAGTTGAAGAACCGGATCCGTACTGCCATAACATCAGTGACGCAGGACATGCTTGCCCGAGTATGGGAGGAATTTGAGTATCGATGTGATATTGTTCGTGTCGCTGATAGAGGACATATTGAACATCTGTAATTTGAACTTGAGAGGTTCGTAAATATGTGTGTAAAACTTCATATTCGTGTGTCTTAAAGTTTAATAAATATATGCATTTGAAATATGTATATTCTTTTTGAAACAGGGTGTATATCGTCTCATGAGAACCAGAGGAACGTATCTCCATTTTCGTAGGTTTACAGGCGAGAGGACAAAAATATTATTTTCTTAGAGAGATATGTTTTTAATAAGATGGTAATTGAGCTACATTACAACAGATGATTGACAAGAAGAACAGATGACGTTACGTTCCATTTACACTAAGTGGGGCTTCCAAAATTATGTCCAAACATTAAGAAAACGAAAACCGTATTTATAGTGTTACGTTCCTCTGGTTCTCATGCGAAGATATATAATATTAACATAATTTTAACTAGTCAAAATCCAAGTAAATACACAATATCTGAAAAACCTTTTAACTCAAATAAGGTCAAATTAATTTATTAAATGAAATTTCAACTTTAACATCCCATGATTATGCCCTTTAGGTTAAAGGAGACGAATAATTAATGTAAGTGAATAATGATGAAAGAATTGATGGAATGAGAATGTAGGAGGAAACGGAAGAAACCCATGGACATGATGCTGTCCATCACAAACTAGGGTGGTCAGAGATCTATCTACGGACCTCTCACACAAGAAATGGGCGCTCTACCACTGAGCCACCGGTGTCCCTCCAAAGATGATCAAATCCGGAGCTTACAATATTTACGTATCCCAAGTATATTATATAAATATATTTAGTCCGGAGATTACAATTCCGAGAGTATAGAAGTCCGGAAATTACAATCCTAATACCAGTTTCAGTATAAAATAAAAATGCTGAAAATAATATATGTATGTGGCCGGATCCAGGATTTTCTGAGGGGGATGCACCAAATAACAGCCAGTACATTTGAATTAAATTTGAGTTTTTTAAATGCTTTAGGCATCTGTGGTGTGAATGATATGACTTTTCTTATTCGAGTACAAACACCTCATCCAGTTCCTTTCCAGGTGGTAAAGTGCCAAGGACCGATGAGACGTTACCACGTTGGATAGAAACAGATATATATAAGCATACTGACGGATAATTCGAAAAGATGAGGCAGAGAAATGGACACATTATGAGACAGAATAATCGCGTGTTGGCTATGGGGAAATGGCAGAGGAGAAAATAATCAGAAGAAATCTGTGACTGAAATATAGGAACTAAATCAAATTCAAGATATAGAGAAGAAAAACTATAAGAAGTGAACAGCCTGGCTGAGAATAGGGATGAATGGGAAACTGGATCAAACCAGTCGAGAAGCAACAGGAAAAGAAAAAAAATGTGCATTTTTACGGTTAAGTTAGTGACTATTCTTGTGGATCACAAATTATAATTACTATACAGCTTGTTGTCTTAACATATTTCTGATAAT